>NW_028258308.1:42648106-42951136 GCF_053883595.1 Heterocephalus glaber
ATTTTCATACCATAGCTGACCATGTTACCTCCTCTCCCCCAAGAAGTGAAATAATGTGCGAGTAGGAACTCCTGTATAAATTTTGCATTATTGCTTTGGCAAAAAATTACAACTTCCCAGTTGGGCACCACAAGAAATGTAGATAGATTGTCTTCTTAAACCTTAGATTCCATATTTAACTTAGGTAAAAGGCAAAGTCCCAGATGGGCAGTGGGTCTTCCTGACAGGCACTGCTTGACTCACTACCACCCTCAATACCTGCTCCCAGAAAGTGCCATCCTTAGGTTACATGATGAGGTATCCCCTGGGTCACAGGTACTATGGTAGGAACAGGAGGACAGGCAAGCTGGCACCTGGCACTGATTCTAGCTTTGGTTCTTTTCATTCTGCCAGCATTACCACTTCACCTAATCTATACCCTGTGCTCAAGATTGGGGGAATGATTTACTTATCCAACAGCAGCAGCTATTCAAGTAGAGAGCCAGCTTCCTGGATCATTTCTTATAGCTCATGAATATTTATAGAGGACTCAAAGATGAGAAAAGTGATCAGTGCCAGCAGTACAACAGAGAAAAGTAGGAGCTAAGTTTGGAGAAAGAAAGAGAAGGGGCAGCTTTTTAGTTTGGGCTGGAAAAAAGCTGAAGCATTGGAGCTCCTTGAGGGAAGTTAGTGCAGGCCCTGAGCTCTGACCAGAAGGTGCCCATCTCCACTTGCTCTTCTTCACCTCACCGACATCACCGCCCCAAAAAGTGCCTCTGAGGTTCCTTATTTGTGGTCACATTGAATTTCCTAATGATACTATAAGCGATATTGGTCTTAATAACCATGATTTGCAAAGTTATAAAAATCCTCTCTATTTTATATTTAAAACTATAGATATTTGCTCTACATACATTTTGCATGTACAGTATCTACTTGCACTCTGTCTAAAAGATAAACTACGTTATCCTGTCAATTGGATACTGGATAAACATGAAGTTTGGATGCTATTCTGAGTCAGCTCTATGAAACCTTGAGGCAGCTCTGAAAATCCTTTTGGTGAGATGGAGCTGCACTCCTCTATCCTGGGAGGTCCAACCTATCACCTGGGGCAAGAGAATCCAGAGCTTTCAGTGCTAAAGCAAGAAAGCTCCTAGTCCCTACGAATGTGAAGCCCAGGGCCTTATATCACTGCTTCTCAAATTGAGCAAGAAAGTTGGTGAGCAGAGAATAATTGCAAGTAAGAAAGGTTTTATGCTAGATAAGACTCAGCAGATAAATGTGAAAAAACCACTAGGTTAGTTTAGTCCCTGGGGGAACAGAATTATTCAGGTGCATCACCCATAATCATTACTTTGACTACGGACTGCCTAAAAATGATACACTTCTATACACTTCGCTGTTGCCATGCAGACACAGCCAAAAGAGAGCACATGAGAGAATATGAATGATTTCTTTTGAAGAATTTTCAAAACAAGTATGCCATTACAGCCAGGGTATAACTGTTTAAAGCCTGCTACCCCAAGAACTACCTCGAGCCAAGAACTTCCACATAACCTGCCTGTTACTGAGCTTGCTGGTCACGGGTCCCCCCAACTGGATGAGAAGTTGTATTTTACAAGAACCACAGCGGTTCCTATGCAGATTAAATTTGGAAAGGTGTGGATTAGGATTTAATGGTTTCTAACCATGGCTGAGGCTTAGAATTACTTCAGAGAGGTTTAATTACTGCGGACTCAGCCCCATCTTAGGCTAATTAACTCAGAATCACTTGGTGGGGGTAGGGCAAGCAATGGTAGGATGCAAAGTTTCACTAGTGCTTCTTGTGTCACACCAACAAGGCTGGGAATTCTTACACTGGAGGGCCAGCGTCACAGAGGGGCTCACTTTCACCACCTCTCACCAAGCCTCTGTGTTGCGATGCTTCACTCACAATGCTTCACACACACTGCGCTCTGCATCAGGCTTGTAGCACCACCTCTCTTCTCATGGATCAAACCCAGAATGGACATATTTTGATCTAATTTCACTAAACTACTTTACTAAGATGTGTGATTGTGAAATCTATGTTTTCTTTAAAAAATTATGAGGCCTACAGGTACACAGAAAATAACATGGATTTTGCAATACAATCAAACTAGATTCAAATCACAACTCTAGATAAGGTTACTTTAGCTATAATGAGAATGTTTCTTAAAATAGAATAGGGCCAGTGGTTCAACCTCATATCCTTACTATGATGAATTAAAGGTGGCTATTTGGTGAAAGTCTGTAGAGGTCCTGGCCACAGTATATACTTACAATGGAGCTCAAATCTCCCAACTCCTTTATGTTCTTGCATGGTCCCACACTGCCACCATTCTGAAACACAGGCTAGAGGGAAGGGATGTGGTAAGCATGAAGCGAGGGATCCTCAGGTAAGAGTGAGCCAGAAAAGCTCAGGTACTGGTCAGGAAGTGAACATGTAACTCATAATAAGTGTGCTGTCACTGTAGCAATCCAAGATGCTCTTAGTGCCATATAAAACAGGATATCTTCTAGAATAACAGTAAGTGTATACAAGAGCCAGGGGGATGGCTTTAGGAAGAAAGGTGTGTGAGTAAAGCTTGAAAGATAAAGAATTGCTTGGGCAGTGAAGTACAACTTAATAACATTCTAGACACACAGAAGGTGACAGAAGTTGGCTTGCTGTCAAAAGCTGCCTAGAAAGGGGAATAAGGGTGAGCCTGGACAGTCAGCCCTTAGAAGAGAAGGGGCTTAATGACCCCTGAGGTCAAAGCATGCTAAGTGCTAAATGGCTGAGAGGCTTGGAGGATTCATTAGTACCCAATGGAAGAGTGGAAGGCACTAAAACTGTACAGAGAAAGGGGCCTAGAGTGAAACAGAATCTTACTGGAAATGAGAAAGACTGGATGGCAGAGAAGTAAGACAGGTACGTCACCGGACAGGGGGCAGAAGGCTTTGGGGGCCTTCATTCATGACCTGTTACCCACTGTAGGTGAAGATATGTCCTTTCCCCTAGCCTTCCCCCTCCTGACAATGCATGGAACAGCCCCCCACCCTGCCCTGCCCCTTCCCGCCCCATCCTCCCCCTTTATCATCACCAGGACCTCGTGAGCTGTGACAGCGGGGATGCCATGACGTCTACATGAATGAGAAGACCTGCTGCTCCACATCTTACACTAGAGAGAGCTCAAAAACATGAGGGAGAAGCGTAAGACCCAGTAGAAAGTTACAGCACCTAGCTCATCCCCGTGGTGCCATGAAAGCCAGTCCTGTTCTTCAGTGACCTTCTCAGTCTGATCTACTCAAGCCTCACTCCCTTCAGCTCCTTAGGCTCAAGCACTGCCACTCCCTGTTCTCCCTCCACCTCATTGAAACTTTTCCTGTTCTTTGATGCCACTGTCTGTTTTAATTTCCATTATCACCACAGAAAGTTCCCACACATACCCTTTATGACCATTTCAAGATTCTCTAATTTTCTGAATTTCTCATGAACTCATTCCCTATTGTATTCTCTGGATGTAACATAATGTTTTTTGAAAGCAAAAAAAAAGTTTTTAGTGGTACTGGGTACTGAACCTACTCACTGAGGTACATTCTCAGCCATTTTTTTATTTTGATTGTGATATAGTGTTTCACTAAATTACTAAATTGGCCAGGTTGGGCTTGAATTTGGCAATCCTCCTGCCTCAGCCTCCCAGATTACTGGTATTACATGTGTGCCACCAAGCCTGACTAAAAGCAAAATTCTTGAATACTGAACATCAAGATCTATCAAATGTTTGGACATGTTTCTCTTTGACACTCCATCCTGCTTGTGTTAAGAAGGATGGAGTGCAATGTTCCTTCACACAGCATTACTGGTAGGTACTGTCAGCCTCACCCATCAGGACCTTGACATTTCGATGTTACTAACTGGAGTGATGAATCCATGTGTTCAGATTTCATTTCATCTGCTCTACTGACTGGAAAAGCTAAATGAAGATGCTTATGATTAGCAGTTTATACTAATCAAGATCTAATCAGAGGGAGAATGAATGAGGAGGTGGTTTACCCCAGTCTTCAGATTCTCAGTCAAGTGAACCCATCTGGTGGCAACAAGGTAGCAATCATTCCTTCAAGTGCCTGAGACTCCCTAAGCCTGACAACCTCTGGCTTTCCTGTTTTGAAGACTGAGGTCAGAATTCACAGATCCTGTCTGTAACTCCTACCACTAACAATAACAATTGCTGCTTTCAAAAGGGATCACATCTTCCCTCATAATTCATACTACCTCAAGGTAGCCAAAATATTCTTGAAAACCTTGGGTAAATTCAAAGTGAAAGCCATCAACTCCAGTGTGCTCGACAAAAGACTTAAAATCTCTTAGTAGGAAATCCTACATCAGAGAAATGGCTTCTTTGAAGGCTGACTCCAGAATAATAATAATAATAATATGAAGTTTCATCTTTTTGTTTTCCTAAGTAAACTGGTACTTCACATGGCAATTTGCATAGCAGAGTAACTTGTTGAGAGATTGTCTCATTTCTTAGAGACTCACTTCATAAAAATGCAAGTTGTTTTTCCATCACTTCCGAAATGATCCCTGATCCTGGAGGTGTGGTCTTCCCTGCCCCCAGGACAGATGAAGGGATGCATTCATCCCCATCACGTGCAGGGAAAGAGGTCTCAATTTCAAATACGGGAATACTGAAGTCAGGAAAGTGGATGATTTCTTAGGGATAGGGGAGAAAAGGGTTAGATGTATGGTTAGAGAGCAGGGCAATTTAAAAATAATGTGTCTAAGGTGACGGTGCCACTGGACAGAGGGAAAGTCAGTGGGCTTCTGTTCAGGATCTTGGTGTTCCAAACAGAGAACTGGACAAGACACACAGAAAAGGCAGCAGAAGTGTACATTTGCTGAAAGAAGGAAAGAAGTATACTCTGCGGAGTGAAAGCCAGCTGGTGAAAAGGCTCACAGAAGCCCCCAAGGATAAGGAAAAAAGGTCTTTTGTATCCAAGATTCCCAGATTATCTCTCTTTCATGCAAATAAGGCATTGGGAAAGTCATCCTATCAAACACTCACATGACCTCACACCTTGCATACACTGTCCTATCCAAAACTCGTTTGGCTTCCTAGTACATGTAAATGAAGGATTAGATATGACATCTTTGGGTTGGTTGTGCCCACATGCAAATGAAGGACTGAAAAGAGCATCTTCTGACTGGTCCTATGTACTGCACCAGAGTCAAATGAATGATTGAAAAGAAGTTTCTGTTTGGTCCAAAATAGCACTTTTCTGACAGATTCTGTGCACCATGATGATTGCACGACTGTATTGGGAGTGTCCATTCTCCCTGAGAGTGTTCCTCACCCAGTTGCCCTGTCTTATACCTCCCTGAGAGACCTGGTCCCTGAAATCTTTCAGGGAAATTGAGGGACAAAGATCCATCTTTGGCAGCTACTTCTTGATGGTCATGGGCAGAGACCCTGCCTATGTAAGGCCCAAGTCTCATATTTTATTCTAAGGATAAGGATTTTTTTTTTCCATTTTTGTCCACCCACATCCAGGGTAGATGAGGAATTTTCATGAGAGGGAGTCACTGGTATTGTTGGAAGACAAACAGGCATTCAAAGAGTACAGCCTGAATCCAGGAGACGTCAAGATCAGTTTGCCTGGATGAGTAATACAAAGGAGGATTAGGAGGACCCACACAGGTACAAAAGGTCTTATAAGGCTTATCAGAAGATCCAGCCCTTGAAGGATCTGAGAAAATAGATCAGCAAGTTATCCTGACTGAGGTTATTACTGTGGTGCTGGTTATCATGGTGCTGGCCCAAGGGTCTAGGTTCCTGTGTGTCATGAACAAAGAATTGGATGAATCACACAGATACAAAAGAACAAGCAAGCAAAGTTACTGAGGTGAAAACATGCTCAAAGAGGAGCAGGCTGGCACCAGAAAGGGAGCTGGCATGAGCCATGAGGGTTTAGGTGGAGGTGTCTTTCATTATTTCTGGTCAAGATTCCAAGTGCCTTGCACAGAGCTGTCCTGGTTATGTTTGACAGCTCCTGCTGGGTCACATCCTCTGTGTCCACTGTGCTTGTCCCTTCCCATAATTCACTGTGTTATGATTGTATCCATGAGATGCAACCCATATGGATGAATAGATAATGAGTTTGTCTGTGGCCAGAGGTTACTTTTAGACATGTTGAGGTGTTTCTGTGCCTATGCCTGAGTTGGAGATTTCCCTAAGAGCTGATTTATGGGCTGCTTCTAAGACTGTGGCTATTGTTTGGGAGTTAGAGGTGGGTCCCTGGGCAGGACCAGGACTCTTAAAAATTGATATGTAGGTGGTCCCTAATCCATGATTGATAGGAAGGTGTGCCTTGGCCCATGCTAACTACTATCCTACTGGGCTTTCCCCAGAAACATCCTTATAAAGCCCCATCTCCTCCTTCATAGCCTGACTTGCATAGAGGGGATGACACCATTAGAGGAAGTCAATGGCCTTCAAGGACCATAAGTCAGGTGAGACGCACTTCTGAGGAAGCTCAGGTCTTGCCCATCAGCCTATGGAGGCCTAGGACCAACAGCATACTGAATAACACATGTCTTAGGTGCCCAGGGCCCAGGGAGAGACTTCCTTAGAATACCCACATACCCCCAGGCTATTGTGCAACCCTAAAAAGAAAGAAGGAACCCCTTGAATGAATGATTGGGTGTGGTCCTAAATTGATTTTTTAAATTGATTTTTAAAATATAAAGAAATATATTAATTGTGCTCAAGTACCATGTAGCAAACCATATCTATTGTATCTCATTATTAAACCAAACTTAGTTTTAAGTGAGAAAATTTTGAGGCTGATGTTTAAAATTCATAGATATTTCAAAGGATGAGAATACAGTTTGGGACATTTACTACCAATTATTTCAGGTGTAATGCTTACTTTCTGAGTATCTTCTCAATTTTACAGGCAAGACACTTTCAGGTTTCTGATCTCCACTAGATGGTTTAAGAGTTATTGCCAGAAAACCTTTCACTCTCAGCTTCTTCTGAATAGTAATGCATTATTTGTATGAATTCTAAATCCTGGCTATGTCTCCTATTGACAGTTTTAGATTAAGCACAGAAAGTTGATTATTTTATTGTTCTGCTATACTCCTTCATAAAAAGTGTGGTTCCAGAACATTTTCTGGAAAACAGGTATAACCACATCATAAAAACTGCTGAAACCATCTATTGTTTTATTTGGCTATTTGATCACCCAAAAGAGAAAAGTGAATTTATAGTACTTGGATTTGTAAACATCTTTAATATTAAAATCAGTTACCCAAACTTGTAAAGATATTATATCAGAAACAGTAGTTTTACTATTAAGGTCCTTAATTCCATCTAATCACTGATCTCTTGTTTCATTAGTTATTAAATATCAAACAAGAACATAGCAGTCTTGATTTAATCATTGTCCCAAGCTCCCCATGACTCCTATACAAAAATCATGGCCAAAAGAACCCAGCTACCTGATATTGTTAATTCAGTAAGGCCCATTCACTGTAGTCAGTGAACTGCTCAACATGGTTTCTTCCATGCAAGTCACACTTCGGAAAGATACTGCAAGGGAAGAGGAATGTCTTGCCATTAACCACCTGAGTCATCTTGGGCACATGATGTCACCCCTTCGAGCATCAGTGGAAAAATGAGATGGATGAAATAATAACCAGTAAGTTGCTCCCAGCTCTGAAACTCTAGGAAGCCACTTTTTTTGCATTTGTAAACATAGAAAGGCCAAAGATATAATCAGGAAAAAAATGCATTGATCTAGCAATTTAGTCTGTCTCCAAACTTGCCAGCTTTCCTAATTTCCTAGTCTGTTTCCAAACTTTCCAGCTTTCCTAATTTAAAAGAAAATGCACTACTATGAAGATCTGCCTGTTTGACAAACTATTGTTTGCATCTATTAAAACAAGTATCTAGACAGATTATGCCAGGCAAACCAAATAACCTTATTTAGATGATTGAACTGCTATGGCATATAAAATCTTATATATAAATACGAGGTGCTGATTAAACCTGCAGTGCATACATTATTCAAAATTTGAATTTATGTAACTTTTAAACAGATCTAGAATTTTGACCTTTATTCATTCAACAGAGAGCTCAAATAAGCAATTCTGTGTCTGGCATGGAAATTTATGAAACAGTTCTAAAGCTCTGTCTCCATTTCAACAGAAAATAAAGAAGGAAAGAAGAGAACCAATAAGATTTCAGAGGAGGAATAGACTGAAGCACAATATAAGCACAATGGATGAGATTGCTGCTATCTGAACTGTTCTAACATTGTTCACTGTCCCTACAAATGAGAAATACTGGACTTAAAGATTACAAATATCTGCCTTTGTTACTTTGTTGCTACCAATCATCTTAGTTGAGAGCCTTGGAGTTTTAACTGTTATGTTCAGTAAGTGAACAAAAATCCATAAATCTTTTCCTGAAGCACTATTTATCACTAAACATCAAAGAAAAATCCTAGAATCTGCAATCATAAGTCCCAGCTTGGTCTTCCAATTATGTATCTTACTATGTACTATAGGCAAGTAACTTACCCCATGAGGTCTCATTTCCTTATCAATAAAATGGATATAATAATACCTACTTTGTGCTTTTTATGAAAATTAAATGAAACAGTGAGGGCAATGTGTCTGATATAATATCTTTAAAATTATCAGTTTGGGTAATTGATTTTATTATTAAGCTAGATTCAGCCCACTCAACTATATATAATTTTATCACATTCAGGATTTTTAAAATGTACTTTCATTTCATAATGAGGAGTGAGGAGCAGGATTTTTTGTGTTATTTTTTATTAGTTTATGTCTGCAATACATGCAGTTTGCAATCATCTTGGGGAGTCATCAACATGAGATTAAATTAATAATATCAACAAAAACAAAAAATGGGGAAAGAGGATTTAGAGGAGGGAGAAAGGCAGGAGGGAAGACAATTTTTAAAAAAAGGAATCAAGCTGTATTAGGAACAAAATTTTTGAAAGTTAACTTTTATAAATATAATGGATATAAAGGAAATTTTGCTGTGTATACATGCTCAATTCTCATTATTCATGGTGGTTTGTTCTCCAAAGCTGCCGGGAATGTGGGTTAAGTGAATACTAAACTATTGCTATTAGAGGAGACACAGGGGGAGGTGCCTATGAGCTGGTGGTCACAGCGTTTTGACCATCTGATCTATAAATACTGCTGTTTTTATGTGTGCTTCTTGTTAAGGATACCTCAGTTAGCATGTGTGACTGATTTTATTAACAATGAACTCACTGCCCACAGTACTGCATCTCAGGCCAGAAAAGAAGCCTGGCTATCACATGGGTTTTCTCCATAGGGCACACCTTCTTGCACTCAGAAATATGAGATAACCTTTCAGCACTCCAGTTGGGACTGATGTTAAATGGCAAAGTTAAAACAAAATCACAAACACTCCTCAAAGTATTGCACTAAGCAGCCAAGAGAACGCCTGTTTCCTGGATGAGAGCTCAAATGTGCAGACAGTGCTTGGCCGTTTTCACCATCCGCTGGGGCCAGGAGTTTGGGATGGGCCCGGGCTTTTCACTGCTCTGCCTGTGTGGGAATGACTACAAAGTGCCATGCATGTGGCTCACCCTGAGCCTACTTTGGCTGTTCTCCCAGGCTCACAGCTCATCTCCGCCTCCAACCTCAATGCCTCTGCACTGGCTGTGATTTCTGACATCAGGTGGGCCACACCCTGGAAATCCGGGCCAGGCCAGTGGCTTCCTCCTTACACATTACCAAGGCCTCTGGATGAAGGAAAGCCTCATGTCCAGGTTCTTGGGGGCTTGGTCTCCATTTCTCCCCCCTCCAATTTAACCCCTGATCATCTCTGCCTTCCTGACTACTCCTACTAGCTCAGCACCTGCTTCCCATCTCTGCTATTTGCCCTAGAGCAATGACTCCTGTGGAAAATTTTCATGTGATTAAAAAAATCTTTGATTGACTTTGTCCCCAGGTTACTGTGACCCTGCACCCTGGCCTACACATTTACACTCGCACTTGTCACCGAGTAAGGACTAATACCAAGTTAAAGTTTTCTGCCAGTCTGTCATGAAGAAGAACATGGCAGTCAAGCTTGTGTATGAGAACGTGGCATCATGATTATGGAGTGTGGGTCCTATGTGAAGAGGGTTTATGGACTGGTAAAGCAAACTAAGCCAGGGGAGTGACTTGGACAACAGTAAGTGCAGAATCACACATCACAAAATTCAGAACACAGCAAATGTAAATAGCTCCATCTCCCAAGTGGACAGGACTACATGTATGGAGGTCTGACAGTGGAACGGACACTGTGCTACGCACTTTGCATGTGTTACTTAGCACACATAATCACTATGAAAACAATTTGATATAAATAATATCATCCTCATTGTACAGATTGGGAAACAGAGGTTCAGGGAAGCTAAGTCCTTAACTGAGTGAGACCCAGGTATGCTATATCTGATTCAAAGTCCTTGCTGTGTTCCCTAAGATTTCCAGTATCTGTTGGGGCAAAAGAGACTAGCTGAGACCTGCACAGTACCTTGGCAGATCGAAGGTATTTAGGTCCACCACAGGCAGTAGGAAAGCTGTTCTAGATATCAAGCACCTGCAGGGAAGGCACAGCAGGGTAGGGTTTAGGAGGTGTCCTGGCCACTTGAGAACAAATGACTGTTGAGAAAAAAGTTTGGAGATGGAGAAGATTAAAATTGTGCAAGTTTCTGCAAGCTAGGAAGACTAGTGCCTATATATGTTATCATAAGAAGCAGTGACCAGAGGCATCACCTGCTGCAGTGATAAGCTATATTCAAGGAGTAAGGCTTGAATACAAACATGTCCTGTCTCACTGGCAAGTTCCTGAGTACGGTTCTGTTGGTGGCCCCTGACATTTTTAACCCATTGAAAGTTTCCCAAGGTAAAGTGTGTGAAATGCACTTAAGGCAAGTACCCTGCCTGGCCCACTGTTTTCCTTGTCTAGTGAATCAGTTTTGTACTGCTACTGTAAATGCCAACAAAGTTAGTGGCTTCCAGTAACACATTGTGTCACTTTCCCATTCTGTGAGTCAGACTTGCACCTCACTGACCAAAAGGAGCTGTGTTCCCTTGGAAACACTAGAAGACAACCCTTACCTGTTTGACTTCTAGAGGCTGCTCACATTACTTGGCTCATGGTCCCTTCCCAACTTCAAAACCATCAAGAGTTGGCTGAGTCCTTTCACTGCATCACTCTGATGCTGGTTCTTCTGCCTTCCTCTTTCACTTTAAAAGACCTCTGTAACTAGATGGAACCTACCTGGATAATCAAGGATATCTCCCCATTGCAAAATTGGCAAACTAGCCATCTTAATTTCACTGGAAGCCTTGCTTCTCCTGAGGTGTAACATATATCCACAAGTTCAGGATATTAAGACATGGACAACTTGCTGAACCATTAATTTGGCTTCTAGTCTATTATCTTGCTCTTGGATCTCTAACAGTGGCCAACATGCAGCTATATAACAGGTATTCTATGGGCCACCCAAGCAGCCACTTGGGAATGAAGTGGTACAAAAGTAAAGGTTAGTGTAATGCACAGGCCTCTTATATATAGGAGTGAGGAGGAAGTCATCATACAACACATGGCCTCCCGGATGTCTCAGGCCCCCTCCTATTCACCTGTTGGAAGTATCCACTGTACCCATAGACACAGCTCCCCTTGACAGGCTTCTTGCTAATCTAAGGCAAGTAGGGCAAGAGTCACTCCAGTCTGATCTTGAGGTTTGACATTGAGCTTCTAGCCTTTTCACCACTTTGCAGTTCTACTCTAACAGGGCTTCTTCTGTACTTCTGGACCCTCATCCTGGCATCCTGGTCCTTAATTTTATCCTGACTTCCCATCAGGAAAATGATTTCCTGTTGCCTCTACTTGCTAGTTCAGAGTTCTATGGCCTGCTTTCTGGCTGTATTGCTCTCCTCCTGTGAAGTTTCCTTCCTGCCCAGAGCCCTCTGCCTTCTTGGTTCTGTGGCTCTGCCCTACTCACAGGCTCCCAGTCCCTCCTCCCCATGCCCACAGGTACTGCATCCCCTCCTGGGCAGCTCCAGGGCCAGGCCCTACCTCATCTCACAGAACTCATCCTAGAAAGTTCTATTTCCTGAGAAATGTCCCTTTCTTTACTAGCCAAGGTAGCAGGTAGGCACCCAAACAGTAACAGAAAATCAGAGGCTCTAACAAGGGAAAGTCGGGCCAGTCCCTCCCTCATATCCATGATCTGAAAGGCAGTAAGAGACACTGCATAGCATTAAAAGGAGATGACAGAGGAGAAAACAAACTGGATAGCACAATGGAGCTGCCAAAGAGTATACAACAGGGAGGGCAGAGTTGGGCTTACGACCTCTCTCCTGGCTCCAATACCTGCCAAGCTGTGTCAGGGAGTTCAGTCTGTAAGTGGCAGCTGGCTGAGTATCTCAGCATTGGAGGGACTTTAAATGCCACCTAGGCTAAGCACTGAGTGATGCTGGAATCCCAGCTGGAAATGCCTGGCTAAGCCACCAGCCAGCCTCTGTGAACAGCTCCTACACACACACATTCCAACCGGAAGCTCCTCTGAATGTCAATAAACACCTTAGCTTTAGCTCATGTCTCCCGGACTTTTACCCACTCACTGGTTATAATGGTTGTATCCAAGGATACATACATGTGTACATGCACAAACACACACATGCGTGTGCACACACACACACACACACACCCTCACTCCACAAACTATCTTTTTCCTATGACTATTTTTCAAAGGTTTGCCCCCCAAGTGATTTCTGTGCTGAACAACCCTCCTTCCTTTAGTTATAATGAGACATTTTTCCTGTATTCCATTGCTACAATTTGGGTTTTAGGTGTCATCTAAAGGTCCATGTGCTACCAGTTGGGTTGCCAGCCTGTGATGCTACTGGGAAGTGGTGTAGCTTTTGAGAGGCAAGGCCTAGAGGGAGGTCTTCAGCTCACTGAGGATGTGCCCTCAAAGAGCGAAGTGGGACTTCAGCTCCTTTCTCTTCCTCTCTTTAACTTCCTGACCATAAGAGGAACATTTTCACTCCACTGTGCACACCCACGCCGATGTCTTGCCCTTTTACAGAAGGACTAAATCGATGGGTACACTCAATCATGGACTGGAAGCTTCAAAACTGTGAGGCAAACTAAACCTTTTTATATAAGTTGATTATCTCAAGTATCAATTGTAGTGATATAAATCTGACCAACACATCCTGTTCTGGGCTCTGTCCTCTGAGTCTCCTCTAGGTCCTCCTCACAGTGTGGCTTCTTTGGTTTCTGCTCCCAGAAGTGACTACAGCCTCAACCTCGTCACTCACTGGGGCAGGATTGCCATACTGAGGTCTGCTGGCCCTGTGAGCACATGGTGAGTTAGTCCCTCCTATCCTTCAGAAAAAGACCCAGAGAAACATGAACCAGGACAGATTTTCGAAATATGCTGACCAGAAGAACAAGAACTGGTTTGGGTTCCAGTGGCTCTGCCAAGAATTTCCAAAGTTCTAATCAGCATGCACCTATCTGGAGAAGGCAACTAGAACAAGAGCCAGGGCTTTAGGATACTCAGCTGGTGGAGCATTAAAGTGCAGCTGGAGGCAGAAAAAGGTCATGGCTCAGAGGCCCCAGTTACTCACCTCACCAGGTGGAGCAGCTAGGAGCTCCTGTCATTCCCACACAGAAATTGCTAAAGAGCCTATTATTACTCATGGAGGCCAGGTGAGGTGGCATCCTTGTTGGAGTAGGGCAGCTGACGTGGCTTCCCTGACCCAGGAGCTGCTTCTCTCTGGCATCTTCATTCAGTTCTGTGGGTTTCATATATTCTCTTTTTTCCTTTTGTTTTTGTACAGATGCACTTTCTAGATCAGCTGATTGATTAGGCCAAGCAGTTCCTGCATGTGTCAGTGCAGCCTCAGCCTGGAAGGGGACGGCCTGGAGGAGTTGCAGCTGGACCTACTGCAGACAGCAAGGAAAGACAGTGGTGCCAACTTGGTCAAGGCATTGGAGGGACCCCATGGCTTGAGTATTCTTTTCTGGTCCCTCTTGGTCTTTGCTCTATTCTTATAATAGGCAAATTGAGACTAGCCCTAAACCTATACCCTAAATCTGGGAACCAGCTTCCTAATTTTCTTCCTCACTTAGTTTCCAATGCAGTACCCTGCTCTTAAATGATGGTGTCTTTTTATTACCCATAATAGCCTTCCCTTTCTCCAGAATCCCAGGACTGCTTCCAAGGCTCTGTCCCACTGGCCAGACTTTGCTGCTTGATCATCTGCATGTTCTCTGCACCCACACACTCCACTGCTGAATTTTCTGTCTTCTCATCACCTTTCAAGTCTCCATTCCTCCCAGTGCCTCTCTCTGCTCACCCTTGTACCCAATGACTCCTGATAACACCAGCAGGTAGATTGCTTGCTGTGCTCTCTGCCAGCCACTGCATGGACCCCAACCCAAGCTTGGGGACTAATTTAGCTTCCCAGATTCTCCAATTCTGTCTGGGGTGACCCCTTTCTAAGACCCTTTCTCCTCAAAGCCACTTCAGAGGGAAATGGATTAAGAACAGCCGGGGAAGGGAAACGGGAACTGAATGAGAAAAAGGGCGTTCTGGTACACTACAACTAGAGTATGATTTCCCCAACTCAAGCTACTGGTGCAGCTCACTCCACCATCCCATTTCCTTGTCTAACCAGCATCCCAGTGTTGAAACCAGTGGATACTGATCAAGGATAAGTCATGGAGTAAAGTGTCCACTTTATGTGCTTTTGCGTTTCCCTTGGAATATATTGATGACAACTTATAAATTACCCCTGAGTTTTACGTACCAACTCTGAGGATACTTGAATTTAGGAAAACAATCTGGTGTTTGGCTATCTTGTGGATGTATTTAAATTCCCAAAGAATTATCTTTGTCAGGTGGTAATTCTTTTCACAGAAATGGTAACTCTGCTATTTGGTAATCAATTTAATAAACAAAGATAAAGCCTCTCCTATTTCATTACTACTTCTGGAATTAAATTTACCAGCAGTACTCTGCTTAGCCAGGGAGAACAAATGGGCTGGTTATTCATTCATGGAATACAGGTAAAATTTTTCCAGTGGCCACTTCTTTGAGGCATCTATTTTGAGATATTTGATGAAGAGTAAGTTACAAGGTGAATATCCAACCTTTCAGAGAGCGAATCAGGAGTCTCAACCAAGTGGCTGTTCACCAAATGCCAAGCCACATAGTGTGCTCTCAACCAAGCTGCGGTTGTCTCCAGAATTCATGTGTTTTATAGCCCCATTCTATGCCCCAACGTCACAGCCACCTTTATAAAAACCATGTTCTTTAGTTGGACTAAG
This sequence comes from Heterocephalus glaber, assembly GCF_053883595.1. Lineage (NCBI taxonomy): Eukaryota > Metazoa > Chordata > Mammalia > Rodentia > Bathyergidae > Heterocephalus > Heterocephalus glaber. Next base: position 42,663,493 of record NW_028258308.1, read on the forward strand.
TAGAAAAATGCAGTGAAAAGGTTCCTTGCTTTTCTCTAGGTAAAAGAAGACATTTTCTTAAGAAAAACACTGGTGAAGATAAAAGCCAAGCATTGTTTTAGACTCTCTCCAATTTCCAAAATACCACTTAAAAAATAATTACACCCACGATTTATGCACGATTCATTAGACACCAAGAGAAAATGCACCGCCAAATTTTAATTGCATTGAAAGAGTAGACATCATGAAAAATACACGCAACCTCTTTGGACTAGTACCCCATCTAAGTAACATCTTTACCACAGTATAAACCTTGTCCAAAAAGTCTATCTTTATTAAATTATCAAAATATTTTACTTTCATGATTGGATAAGCCTCTGAAGAAACTTTTTAGTTAAGCAAATAGAAGATCAAGTAACCTGGTGAAAATGAATGTGCTTGAATCACAAGAATCCCTGCAAAGATGACAGAAATGTCATAAACATTTGGTTGTCTGCAAACCAAAGTGGTTTTCCTCTCTGCTCCCTTCCTCTCAAAGTCAGAACAAGATGATATCTTCATTACACAGTTTTGGTAGAGGATCTACCAATTATACACTGTACACCATCTATTATCCATGCTGATTATATCCCGAATCTAGGGAGAACATAATAGACACAAGATTTTACGTAACTTATAATAGATGTGATAGACAGCATCTTGCAGAATGTAAACAGCTTTTCAGTAGATGAAAGCTGCTTCATTGCTAATCTGAAGAACTGATACAATGAACACCCGAAATTGTATTCAAAGGTCTAAAACAGCAAGGTGTGCTGGTGCCACATCAATCCTCTGGATTTTGAATGACACCTGCCATTTACACTCTGCTGCTGGCAGCTGCCTCTCAAGAAGGTGCGTGGGCTGTGTGACTGGCGCAGTGTTTGGTGTTCAGTGTCTTCCCCGGATCACTGTCACACACATACCTGTGGTCTTTGATGGTGTTTTCTCTCCTAGCAATAGTTTTAATCTTTTGGCGTGGATTTTGCCTTGGTAGTGTGAGTCAGCCACCACCGCGGAGGTGAAAGACATGTTACAGAGGGTGCAGCACTTGTTCTTATCCACCGTGTCAGCATCACTTCCCTGTTGCAGAAGGAGAGGAAACAGTGTCAGAGAGATCCCACTGCCCACTTCCTTTTCCTGTTCCATTCTTCTGTAAGGGAATTTTATCTCAGGATGGCTCAGGGAAAGTTCTCGTCATTGTTCTGCAATCTCTTCTTCACAATAATCATCCCCAAAACTTACTTAGGGTCCCATTCCCACATCCATTTTTAGTGGATACTAACATCAAATAGTAGGATTACAGGACAATTTTGCAGAAATGAGTTACCCAAAGAAAAATGGAGCCCACAATTAGGCGAGAGCACGTTGTGTCTGGCACCATGAGGAAAAGCAGCCTGTAATTGCACCCATTATACTCATTAAAGTAAGTAAAATATCAGAGTTCACATGAACTGAATTATTTAGCAGAAATTATCATTTGGCATTCAGCTTTGCCTTTACCCAATTTTAGCCTCACCAGGACACATGGCTGTGATATTAAAGATATTTTCTTTATATTTCTTTAAAGACGTGACTATTTTTCATTATTAGCCCTAGTATATATTATAAAGCAATGATGACCATGCTGGCTGAGTTTTCTGGAGAGTTTGTATAATTTTTTTCTTTTCTGCAGGAGAGGTGAGTCTTTCAATGTGGCACATAATGCTAAGATCCACTTTGATTTTTATTCTTTTGTAAGACAATGAAAATAAATCATGATTCAAAAAAAAAAATAAATCCTTTGTCGAACTATGTGGCCTCACTATTGTGCCACACAGGTCATCAATTACCTATACTTATGCAAGGGAAGATTAATCCATTGCCTCCTCTCCTGCCTAGCTGGAAATTGAGGGTAAAGCTGACTCTCAGATAAGGAGTTAATCTATTCCTTAATGGAACTGCAATAGCAAAGCATCTCATTGTTAAAGAGTAGCCTTGGAGGAGTAAAGGCCCCGCAATAGCCCCTTCTCTGATTCCCAGAAGGCCTAGAGAATGCAATTTAAAATTGGATGGGGAGGAGGAGGGTGGGGATGGATGGAGAAAAAGAATTATATATACTTTTTGCATAATAATAATATGGCCAGACTGCTGGAGGAAGTATTGCCATGCAAATCTGTGGTACCTAGAAAGGAAACTGGTTCTTCTTTAAGGCATGTCTCTGTAATATCCCTGAGAATCAGCTTCTGGTGTGTGTGTGTGTGTGTGTGTGTGTGTGTGTGTGTCTCCCAGGAGGCAGGCCCATAGTTAGGGGGAGCAGTTACCTCTGGGAAATATTGAGGGTGAGGTGTTGCAACAGGCTGGTGAGGGACAGTTGATCTGTGGTGAGGGAGGGGCTTAGGGAATGTGGTAGCCATGGAGCCTGTACCTATTTTGGATAGGACATAAAGCCAACATGCTTGGAATTCTGCCCTTTGTTAAAAACAGAAGGTGTATGCACAGTTACACCTTTGTGTGGTACACTATGGAGACACCCAAGGGGTGAAGGGGAGGGCTGGTCTCCTGGTCTCTCCTAGGGAATGGTCCAGGATCCCTTGGAGGCCGTCAGCCTGGGAGGATCACAAAAAGGCAAATGTCAGAGTTGCTGATAGGTTCTAAGGTTCTAGACCCTTAAATGAGGAGTACATAGCTCAGAAAGAATGAAATACCAAATCTGGTACTTTCCCGCTACATGTTAGGAGTATTTATTAATCCTACATTTTTTAATAAAACAAGGAAGATTGCCAAGGCCAAAGTGGTGGCTTGAACTATCCTATTTTTCACCTACATGTACATGACACAGGTCAAAGTACGTACTTTTTAAAATTAAACACAATAAGATTATAAGCCAGACTTTAACTCACAATTCACCTCTTTAGAATCTGGGCACCTCTTTTGCCCTTCCAGTGAAAGTCCCAGCCATACTCAGTCTCCTATCTAACTAAAGGCAGGAAACAAAGGCACAGGAGCTGGTAGCACTATATGAAGAAGACTCACAACTAATCTTCAGGGCAAACAACTGCTCTCAAACTGCATAAGGATCAAAGAATTTATGTCATTCATTATTCCACATACTTTAACACTTTAAGTTCCTTCTATGTATGTTAGATGTTGTGTCAGAAAATGCTACTCTACTCCATGTCAAGAAGGCTGGCACCAGGAGGAAAGGGCAGACATAAAATAAGGACATAGACTTACGAAATGCCCTTTTATTGGACTACTCCAACTGTAAGCTAAAAAGGCAAATAGTGTAAATGGAGCCTTTGTGTGTGGATTTTCCTCGTACCTGGAATGTATGCCTCTCACTTTTTACCTAATCCAGTCTGTTCTACTTGTGTAGTTATGGCTCAGTGAATCACCACTTGTTGGAGATGAACCTTCTTTTGACTTCTACTGTCTTACAGAAGTGAGATCCAGCCTATGAGTCAGACCTCTGGTGTCCTGCATATCCCTCTTTTATATAACACTATTATTATTACATTTGCTTATTTGCATATTTTCCCCTTCATGAGACTGTAAACCTTCTCTAAGGTCAAGAAAATTATCTCATTGATGGCAAGAACCAGCACCCAGTATGAAGCTTCCTACATGGGGTCCTTCCAGTGTTTAGTAAATGACTGGCGTAGAAGGTTGGTTTGTTAGGTTAATAATTTACATGACAGAAAAGTCAAAAGAGGAAACAGGGAAAGTAGGGAGCACTACTTTAGACTACTTTTAGACAAGAAGATAGCCAGGAAAAAAGACAGAGATGTCAACAAATTATACTAACTTGAAGGTTGGAGTTAGACAATTGGGTCCAATATTTATGTCAGTTTTGTAATGGTGATTTTAATATATATATTTCTGGATGTCTGCTCTCCTGGGCAATCTCATTCACTTCTCATAGAGAAGACTAATAGAACTGACTATTGGCAATAAAACATTGAGAAAATTATGCCATCATTGTAGGAGGACCAAGAAAGAAGATTCCTGACAATAGATGTAACGCAATGTCCAGAGAAGGGAGGCAGCCCTTAAGCTGGGTAAGATGCTCTTTGTGAAAGATTTTACTAAGGAGCCAAAGAAGTCACATGATGGAATGGGAAAACCTACTGACTCTGACTCTTCTAATGATGCTCCTGGAGACATAACTGCCAGAGAGAATCTCAGTACTAACCACATGCCTGTAAAGTAGCAGAATTTAATTACCTATTCTTAGCTATCTGAATCCCAAATTAATGGATACTCAAGACTCCAAATCATAAGATCTTTATTAGGAGTCTCCCACTGCACCAAGAGCAAGGTTGTTGTATGGCTCAGGGTGGAACTCCATACATTCTGATGAAATTGACCTCAATGAATACATTTAAATTTCTAGCTTAAAGAATCATCAACAGCCTCAAGCTATCATGTAAATGAAGAGAGGGACTCTAAGATCATCTTAAAATAAGAATTTCAAACTAGAGGCAGAAGTTTTAAATGTAAACTCCACATTACTAGAAGAAAGAAAAAATAGGCTGTAGAGTATCCTAAGGCTGCTTAGTCAAAAGTATCTTGCAAAGTTCTTAAACTTTTCAACAGAATTCAATCAGAGAAGAAAGCTCTGGCTGAGTCTAACTGGTTAGAAATCCAGACCTGAAGAGGCCTTCTTTTTTTATAAGGTTTTTGTTTTCTTAATTTATATGATTGTCATGATTCACTTTAACTTAGGTGAATGTGAAGAACCTGGCTCAGACTGTACCTCCAGAACAGCACAGTGAGGAGTTTTGTGAAACTCATCCTAATTAAGGCAAACATAACTGTTAAAAAATATATTTAACACAATCAACAATTCTTTAAAGCTTCTGGAAATTATCTTAAGACCAAGCAAAACATTAAGAAATATTTATACAAAATATCTATTAAATTTCAAGAGGAAAGAGTGAAGCCATTCAGCCATAACCCTCTCCTACTTACCAACCTCCAATAAAGGAAGCACTATTTTGATTGGGGGTGATCAGAAAAGTAGGGCTCCCTCTCCCATCAACACCCAGAGGATACAAGGAAAGGTAAACCATGACTGTCTGCCCCTCTAAACTCCAAGCTGCAGAAGCTAAATTCTTAGCAAGGTGGCTGAGAGACAGAGTGCCCTTGTCCTAGCACTCATCCATCTGACAGAAGCACTATACCAGGCACAGCAGGCTATGAGTTAGGGCTCTGAATGCCCGGCCCCCAGCTTGTCTATAGTGCAGGTGAGCTGAGAAGACCAGAGGCTACTGTCTCTGTCCAACTAGTAAGCAAAGGTGTCACTCAGAATGAAGCTGACCGTTACCCTGGACCAGAGCTCTGCTGCAATTGTTCCAAATCTTTCCACAAGAACAGAATGAGGAAGGAGTCCAGAAGAGTTGTGTCTCAGCTAAGGACCTGGCTTTATTTGTAGCAGAACATGGACAGCTTTAGGCGTAAAGGTACTATCAAAAACAATGGGGATCCCTGTCTTGTTCCTGAAAGTTTTCAGTTTTTGACCATTTAATATGATGTTGGCTGTTGGTTTTTCATAGATAGCCTTAATCAGGTTGAGATAAGGAGTGCAGACTGGTGCAACCACTATGGAAATCGGTATGGAGATACCTCAAAGAACTAGGACTGGAAGTCCCATTTGACCCCGCTATTCCCCTGCTGGGGATCTTCCCCAGAGAATTAGAAGAATCATACCACAGAGATATATGTGCACCCATGTTTATAGCGATACTGAGGCCATACTCTTAAGTGAAATAAATAGGACACACATGTGTAAATACTGAATAGTTTCTCCAGTGTGAGAAACTGAGAGTGTAAATAAGGATTAAAAGGATTAATAATGAATAATTGATACTTTGAAATAGGAAAAGGTCCAAAGGGGTAGGGGTGGTGGGAGGAGATGTGGAAAGGAAAGAATGGAAAGGGAAAATTATGAGAAAAGAAAAAAATGGAAACAAAGTCTATGTAAATAAGGAAGAGTGGAGGGGGTGAAGGGCGCACAGGTAATGGGGAAAAAATAAGAACCAAGATACATCATGTACAGATACAAGTACCGAAAGATAAATGTAAATGTATTGTATACCTAAAATGTACCAATAAAAGAATTTAAGCAAAAAAACCAAACAAACAAACAAAAAACAATGGGGATTCTGGTGTCAAGCAAGTAAGAAAAAGCTGATAGCTCAGTAGAGCGACAAGGTAAACAGCAAAACTTGGTTTACAAGAGATAACTGGGGGAAAAATAACTAAGAACTTCCCTAAAGTCAGAACACACTGTAAACACTTGCCTATGAAAAGGCCTGGATTTCATCCAGATCAGTCTGTAGACTTATGCCCCAGGGCACTGACAAAAACAATAACATAAGCATCAAAATGTTGACAAAGCCCAAAGAATGAGAGTGACTCCAGAAGAGGAAGGCAGCTGGAAAGAGAAGAGTAGAGAGACAAAGCCAGCCTGAAAAACTCACTTTTAACCAGAGGGACAATGTATTGGTTCATCTGTGCCTTTAGTTGTGACAGTATTCTGTGCATACTTAGTAACAGATGTCACTAAATAAGACTGGCACAGACATCAGACACATAAATAAACAATAAGCAAACCCAGAGGATGGAGAACTGGTATCCAGCAAAGCTTCCATATTTTGCCTAAAATCTTAGTATATGAACTGCCGAAGTGAGCACATTTTTGCCTAAAATATTAAGTTTTCCACAACCACTAAATTTACAAAAGATACAAAATACGAAATGAAACAAAAGCACGTAAGTGCAATCCACAACAAGAAAATAAGGTGTGTGTATATGAGGAGGGTTCCAGATGTTTAGTGTAATGAATAAAAGCTACAAAGCAATTTAAAAACCTTCCAAAAATTAAAACCATAATTTAGAAATTAGGGAATGTATAATTACAATGTATTTTCAAATAGAGACTATCATTAAAGAAACAGGAATTACGAAAAAGAAAATTTGAATTTAAAAATTATAACAACTGACATAAATAACTCACTAAAGGGTCTCAGTAATAGATTTGAACTGGCTGAAGAAAAAATCAGTAGAACTGAAAGTAGATCAAAAGAAATAATGCTTTTCAAAAAATAAAAAAAAAAGAATAAGGGAATTGAACAGATCCCGGAGAAATGTCAGACATCATCAAGCACACCAACACATGCAAAACATCACAGCATCAGAAGTCCTAGATGGGGGAAAAATATTGAAAGAGATAATGATTAAAATACTTCCCATATCTGAAGAAATACATTCATCTACAGATCAAAGAAGATTAAAAAAACTTTAAATAGGATAAAAGCAAAACTACAGCAAATGCATGATAATAAAAATGTTGGAAAACAAAAACTTTGGCAAACTTATAAAAGTACCAAGTAACACTAATATCAAATAGAGTGTACTTTAAAGCAAAAATTATTACTTGTGACAAATTTATAATATTTTCAGTGCCAAACCATTAGGAAGATATCATTGAAGGGAGAACTAGACAATTCTGTAGACATCTGTGCCCGACTGTCCCCTCTTACATGTGGCTTCATTTTCCACCACTGTAGTTTCCCACAGGCAACTGTCGTCTTAAAACATTATGCAAAAGTTTCAGATATAAACAAATTATAAAGTCTGAACTACATATGATTCTGAGTAGTGTGATGAAGCTACAATACACAAACTGTCCTTATATTGGGTGCACCAACACTTTTTATTTACCTACCTACTAGTCACTCAGTAGCCATTTCAGTTATTAGAAGGACTGTCCTTGTACCACAGTGCTTGTAGTAAAGTAGTCCTTATTTGTCTCAATAATGACCCCCATAGAAATATATACTGAATACAATGTCTGTGAACAGAAACACACATAAATGTAAGTATGTATTGACCAGTTGACAAATGCTATAAGCAGAAGCTTGAAGGAATCCAATGTAATATTTTACCTAGGAGAAGTGGGTTCAGTATCTGCTAATCCAGAGTTGGTGGTGACTGTATAGAACAAAACTTGTGAAAAATGAGACTCAAATGTATATTTCATTTGAGAGCATTAAAAGCACATGTAGCATAAAAACTTATGCATGAATTTTCATTAAAACAATGTAATTCATAAGAGGCCAAATATGGACAGAACCCTAATGTTGTCTGAAGAAAATATGTAAATGTGCTACGCACATACAGTGGCAAATGATGAGCAATGAAAACAATGAAGTCCTGATAAATACTGCAACATCGATGAACACTGAAAACATGCTAAGTGAAAGAAGAAATAATAAAAGACCATGTTTTGAATCAATCCATGTAGAAATAAAATTTCTACAATGGAAAATCTGTAAAGATAGAAAAAGATTATCCATTGCCTAGAAAGTTGAGGAGCAAAAAGAGAGTCAAGATCAATGAGATAGGTCTGCCACTTGGTGCAGTTTCTAAAATTTCTGTCCAACTGACGGCTGCACAGTTTTATGAATATACTTAAAACCTATGAATTGTGTACTTTAGATAGGTAACTTGTAGGACACATGAATTATATCTCAATAAGTCTGTTACAGAAAAAAGTCAAGAGATTCATTTAAGACTTTAGAAGCCCAAAGAAATGCTGACATTTGAACATAATTTTTCTTTTCTTTTCCAGGCACCATCTGCTTAGACACTGGTTACCCAGTCAGAAAGTATAGTGCCTTTTTATAGATTTATTGTGTTCATGTGAGCTTCCTTGTAGTATATGGCATTTCTCTGAGCACTGGCTAGACAGACATTCTTGGATTTTGATCATTGTGTTCATTTTGGCTGAAGATATTCTGCGGCTAGGATGGAAATTGCAGCTGCTGTTGAGCTATACTTAAAGGCAGTAACCATCTGATACCCTCTACTACAGGCAGAAATAACTGCACCTCTCAGCCCATATCCTGCAGGAAAATGAAACGCCCAATAAAAGCAATTACTTCCCATGCTATGCATGTAATGTTTTTGCTTATCATCTGATATTTATCTTTGGAGAGAGCCAGTAAGCAGAAATGAATTATCACTTCTTGTCTCCTACAGTATTGGCACCAAACGACCTAGAAGTGCTGTTTCCCCTGGGATCCTCAGCAACTGTGTCTTCCATTGTTCTCTCTTGTGGGTCCTCTTCCACTCCACTGAGGTCATGTTCTTCTATATGGAAACTTCACCCACATCTTCCTTGCTGACATCTCCCAGTCCTTAACATCGGTGCCATAACTTGAAACTTTTAATCTTTAGACTCAGTAATTTTTAAAAAAAGATAGTCTCAATTGGTTTTTTTGGTACCGGGTATTGAACTCGGGGCCTTGTGCTTGCGAGGCAGGCGGTGGAACCACTAAGCTAAATTCCCAGCCCAAAGATAGTCTCAATTGTAGAAGTTGAAAAATGATTGCTATAATTCATTGTTTATTCCCAATCAACATATTGCCTTCTAAGCTTTCTTTTTTTGTTCAAAGCATGATCTTAAAGATATGTTTAAGTTAATGGGTGCAATGGAGGATTCCTACACTGTATTGGCGCATGTTGGTGGCCCTCTGTGCTCTAAATATAATGCACACGGGGTGCAAGTTAAATGCTACAGAGTGAAAGTTGGTTTGGATCCTCTTCATTTTGTTTGTTTAGCTTTTCTGTTATTTTTCTCTACTTACATGTATTCCTGTGAATAAATTGTTAAGTTAAATAAATAAATAATTTTTTAAAAGTCTCTAAAAACATTCTAAAGGCAACAACTTTATAAAAACACTAGGAATTATCCCTCCAGTGCCTGCCTGAAGTATAGATACATAAAAGAGACTCAACAAAAATGAAATAAATAGTTATTGAATGAAAACTGAAATGGCTTTTCATTAACCAATTCTAACTTGATCACTTAAGCCTGTTTTACATATACAATAATTTCTTCCTTGCTCTTTTACCAATATTCTTGCTCAGGAGAACATCAATTTGCATAAAATTCACATCCAATACTGAAATGGATATGGTGGCGATGGCATGTTGGTTAGCCTGTGAGTTTGCCAACATGTAGAGGCTGCATCTTGCTGGCTTGGAAAGTGGGAGTTGCTCAGACGTCCCACAAAGACACCGCATGCCTGCATCTGCACAGCCTCCACTGGGCCTGACAGGAAGCCTGTGTTCCACTGCTAACTGAAGAGATATACAACCTGTTACTTGGACAGAAACCACCCACTCAGTAGATGAAACCCTTCAATTTCCACAGTATTTGGGAAAATGGCCATTTTGACAATGAAGCAAAGAGAGAGTGAAGATTTCTGCTCAGGAAGTATGTAGAGTTCTCTGTGTGCTTTTGGTATCTGGAAGGCATTAGTTTGTTTTTTCAGTCACTGATGAAATATTTAAACAGATGGTCATATTAGTTAAAAGACCCCAAAAGGGAGAAATTAGCCAGTATTCCTGAGAGAGGACAAATACATCCACTAGATAAGCCCCACTAAGCAAGAGAATTAGCTAGCAAGCAGGCACCAGATGAATAGATACAGCAGAGAGTACAAAGACGGTACGAGAGGCAGGTAGGAAATGATGAAGTCGAATGTCTCAAAGTGCTGAAAACTTCTAAAACTACCAAGTTAAAAGTGTGTTTCTTGCTTGAGACATAACTTTAGGGCTGTCTAGGGGTGAGTAGCAGCAGACCTGGAATGCACTGAGAGAGACCTTGTTTCGCCTCAGCGTCATCAGGGTGCGCAGCGCTTTATTAGAGGCCTCGTATATCACATCACACTGAATTTCTCTCACATCTCCAGGTATCATCGGATCTATTCCCTCCCTTCCCTCTCAATTACAGTTCATCTGCAAATCTCCTCACCTTGCCCTTCAAGTTACAACATCCCAAACTGTTTATCATCTCTCTCCTGGCTTACTTTTCTGTCCTTTCCCCCATTGCTGCCACAAGTCTGTGTCCCTCTGTTGACTGCTTCTATTTTACTTTCTTCATAGCACTTAGTTCACATGCTAACATTAAACAGGGGCTGTCCAGGAGGTTCAGTAGCAAGCGCTTGCCTAGCATTCCTGAGGCCCAGGGCTCCATCCACAACACAGTCAGTCAATCAATCAGTCAATCAGGTTCAGATATTTGCAATGTATTACTTGTCTCTCACTACTGAAATATTCAGTTTTGAATGTTCAGCCCTTAGAATGGCTGTGCTCTAGAAATACAGTGCAATCTATAAGCAAGGCCATATTTAAAATTTCTTATATAGCCATATTTTATAAAACAGTGTGAAGTTAGTTCTAAAACACATTTGATCTATCCCAATATGTCCATGGAATCTTTTTTCAGCATTGACTCTATACAAAAATTACTAATTAGGCAGTTTGTATTATTTTTCCTATAGTAAGGCCTTTAAATCACAAATGTATACTTCATAATTACACCCCATCTAAATTCGGACATCTGCTGAACTGAGTCCATGTGGCTCATGGTACTCTACTGGATAGCAAACATCTAGGTCACAGGATAAGTATCAAATATCAGTTGAATTGAAAAATGAACACATTGCTAGGAGTGTAGCTTACTGGTACAGCACTTGTCTAGTATGCACAAGATCCTGGGTTCCATCTCCCCAGCACTAACAAAAAAACAAGCTAGCAAACAAAAGATGAATAAACAAACAAATGAAGCTGTGCATAAATAAATGAATAAAGCCTCATTTTTACAGGTCAGGATAAAAAATGTAAATTGTTGGGAGGTCATTCTACATAATTTTGGGGAAAGATCATTTCATAATTAAATTATGAGTAGGCCTAGTCTTTTTGCCTACAGGCTGTCTATGACATGCCAAAACATACTGCACTTTTGCCTCCGGTACAGCTGAGACCTCAATGGCCCCTTGATGCTGTGACACTCAAGGGCAAGATTACACCAGCTGAATACATCCTGGTTCCTGGAGAATCAAGTAGTAAGAGAAAGTTTTCACCTGGGGAGGGACAAATTTCTTATCAGCTTAACTCATTCTACCTACTGTTGTAAGAACATCTTTGCTCATCTTACCATCCTAATCAATTTAAACTCCCCATCAGCATAAGATCTTCATGGTCGTAGGATTACCACCACCCTCCAAGACATCTGATACTTCCTCTGATTATTAGATCCTTGTCACCTTAGGATTATTGCCATCCTCTGAGTCATCTGTTACTCCCTGTGAACCCAATAAATAGTGGCAAGTTTGGAATGTCTTTGTCTTCGCTGCGAAGAGCAGCATTAATCAGGCCCAGAACCCACTTCTTTAGGTTTTGTTTCCTGTCTATTCTTTAATTCACCTTGTTCTGTTGTGGCTCACAGGAGACCAGGGTCTACTTCAGGGGTCTGGTAATGAATCCTTTCCCTGTTCCCTGCAATAAATAAAATTCCCAATGTGTCAAACTTTTAGAAAGTGTTGGAACTGATTTTTAAATCCTTGTCTGGCCAGATCCAAGGTGATGCTATTTCTATTACACCTCCCTGGCTTCTTAGGTAAGCCTTCTCATCAAACATTTTCAATGGCTCTTTGCTACCTAAAAATAAATACCTTATGATATTCAAAGTCTGCTAAGATCTAACTTCCAACATATTTTCCTAGGCTTTCCCCCACCACTGCTCTTCATGTAGAATATTTTCCAAGCAAACTTATTTCTTCAAGGTTAAGAGCATCAAGGAGCCTGCCAAGAAAATGCTCCAAATCCCAGTTCTACCTTTCTCTGTGCTCAGCTTCTGGCTGTATGTCCTTGTTAGATGTGACAGGTAGTGAAGGTCATATCCTGAAGGCCTCTTTTTCAGACCAAAGTGTAGAGCAGAAGTCTCCCCACTAGACTAAGCCCCTTCCTTATGTGTCTTCATATTTCTGCTGTGGCACAGTGCCTGGTACACAGTAGTTTACTGATTTGCTGAATATTGAGAATATGAATGAAAAACTCCACAGATAAGTGAACTCTCCCTTTTCCTTCAACAACAAAAGCACAACTCTAGGTGTCTTTGATCAGGTAGTTTATTTCACCTGGAAATCCCTCAGCCTCTCTGCGTGCAAGCACCACCCGAGAGCTGTCTCCTCTGTCATAGGTCCCCCAGTGCTCCACACCAGAGAGAGAACTCATAGCTCCCTCTCTCCCACAGCACTTCACCAAGACCTGCCCTGAACATGTAGCACTTTTATGCCTATTAGCTTATCATCTGAAATTGGATGTTAACACTTAGGACTGAAAATACAAACATTCCCAGGCACCCCATACCCCACAGAATATTTTATATAATATAATTTGAAATAAATAGAACATTAAAGAGAAGCAGATGTGGATTTAAAAGATTCAGGTTTACGTTTGGCTTTAAATGTATTAGATGTTACTTATAATTATTAAAACTAAAATTCTTCTGTTATATGGGGGATAAGATCCACCTGTCACCCTATTCATGAGATAAAAGGACAAAAGAATGCAATACATAGAGAAATTTGTAATTGGAAATATTATTCAGAGACACACATGTATGCACGCATACATGTAAACAAATGGTCTACAGGACAGATGCACACTATGTTGCTTGATTTTCTTCATGAACTTTTCTTATACCTGACATTTTCTCAATTATTTACTGGTGTACATGTTCAGTGTTTGTATTTTTTCACTCTACTATATGTTCCTTGAGGTGGAAATCCTGTTTTGCTCATAGTTACACGTCCATTTTCTGTAATAGGAACTCCCACAGATCTTTCAATAATTATCTGTTGATTGATGAAGACCATATACATACAAAATAAGTGAGGATTTGGGGAGATGTTGGAAGCAGTGGTATAGGTTTTCAATTTTTAAATTTTCTAATAAAATTAGAGTAGGAAGCCAAACAAAAACCCAACAATATTTACAACAAAACTAGATAACAAGATACATATCCCCATGAACTTCAAAGTACAAGGGAAAAAAAGTAAACAGTAGCCACAAATCTATGTGGTGTCAGGGTCCAGTGAAGCAGGAGACACTGTTTGCAAGGCAGAGCAGAAGAACCCCCAGAAGTGACAAGTGCTCTCAAGAAGGCATGGCAGACCTACATGGGACACAGCAGGGGCTGGGAGGGCTTGCCCCATCCACTACAATGTGGGAAAGAAGTCTAGTCAGTTCTTAAAGGACAAATATAGCTTAGTCCTTGTGTACTTTCAACACAACTCACCGAAACTTCCTTCCCAGACCCAGCTTCACATTGAGGGGGAACTGATGAGAGTAGAATTAAAGTGGATTAGGACAAGGACAGTGAAGACACAGAAAAGAGAAGGTTCCAATGAGTGCAGAGGAGGGAGGGAGTGCCAATGAACTTCAGCCAATAAATCACTTGATTTTAAAGCACTACACACATACACAACAAAGATTTTAAAAGAACTATGTTAAATTGGAAAAGCAATCTTGAACCATACTTTGTCTTAATTATTTAAGAATCAAGCCATGAGAATAAAAAAAAATAACAAAATCAAATTCTATATAACATCACTCTTTGTGAAAGGGAGATTACAGATGTAAAAACATGCCAGGTACACAAGCTTCTGAAAATGAGCAAATGTATAAATAGCATTTCAAACAAACTGAGATGCCTTAATTAAATGATATAAGACATTAAAGAACAACATAAATAGGAACTAAAATATTCACAAGTTAGGTGGAAGAACTATAAAAATAAGAGAAGTAAAAGAATAATTCACTGAAGAGATAAAGATTATAGAGTTAACATGCAATGAATAAACACAATAAATACTTTTCTACAAGAAATAGAGTGAAAATTACAGAAAACATTTGCAAATATTAAAGAAATAAGTACATACAAAGAAATTCAATAGCAAGTCATAAACTGACAGAATACAAAGATGGTATAATATATGAGTATTTAATTGTGAAGAACAAAACATATCAAAAAGTAAAAGTTGGAAAAATTCCAAAATTAAAACAAAACAAAATGTACATTGAAAGAACATATTTTATACCTCTTAATGTCAATGCAGAACAACTAAAATTAAGTATGTCCTAGTAAAATTACTGAACTTTACAGGAAAAGTTTTAAAAATTACTTGAACTTTCTTATAATTTATAAGAAAACTAAATTATATTATCATCAGAGATTTCAACTACAATGCATTATCCCCAAAACAAAGAAACATATTTTTAATTTCCAAAATAACAAGCAAAAAAAGTGTGCTCTATTTCTTTTTTATATCCAGCAAAACTGGCATTTAATTATAAACGTTCCAAAATGGTGATAGCCAGGAGTTTGGGCCTTGTTATAAGCTTCTCTGACGTATCTATTAGATTATAAGATTGAATCAAACAACTAAAATGATAAGAGAGACATCAATGTAAGAACCTGTGGGAGTAAGATGTGTGTGTGTGTGCACGCTTCAAAGTGCTAACTCATAGGGAGAAATATATTATGCAATGGCTATATGATCAGATAATGTGGATATAGTAAAACTACTCATTAATGAGGAGAGAGTGGGAAGAGTACGTACTGCAAAAAAAGATGTCATTTCTCAGTTAATTATATTAGTGGTCTAATATTAACACTGTTATTCACAAGATATATACATCACACTGGGTAAATAATAGGGTAAATGAGTAACCAAGATATTCGGTGTGAATAAAAGAGTAAACCAGTGCAGTACAGGGTGATAAGTGCAAAATCTTAGGACCATAATTTGCACTAGAAATGTCAGGATGAACTCATGAATGTGAACATACACATTTCTTAGTTCTAGTTACTGAAATGGTCTAAAACCAATTACAAATTCAACACAACATCCACACACTGAGAAGTTCTACCAAACTTGAAATACCATTCCAGTGAAAAGAAAAGGAAGTACAGTCTCTCTCGGAGGGAAATGGATAATTCTGAGTCATACACAGAGGGACCTGGAACATCTTCCACATTAGATAGCAAGACGGCTATGGGGCCTGGGATTTAGCTCAGTGGCACCATGCCTGCTTTCCAAATGCAAGGTACTGAGTACCAAAGTACTGAAAAAAAAAAAAAGACAGCTATGAATGGCAACTGTGGTTTTCACACAATGATGCAGGAGCAAACTGGAAGAGGCTTCCACCAGAAGAGATAAGTCAACTGGATCTTCAAAGGAAGGTACTTGTGATTGATCAAAATTCATCAAATGTGCTTACATTGATGAATTCATAAGCATCTTTCCTAAAGACCTATTTGGTCATCTTTGTAGTTAAGAATGTTATAACTGGAAAATTGACAACAAGGAAAGGATGGAGCAATGTTTCTGCCTTTCCTAGAACTGTAGCACAGAGTACCGAGCAGTAAATGAGGAAAATTGCTTGCTCTAAAATTACTCCAAATGATCAATGAAAAAGTAATAGAATGAAACAATTTTGCCACCTCCAATGAATTAATGAATCTAGGCATTGAGCACCAACAGCTGCTAACATGACAAAAACAGAGGCAATCAGATATCACATGCCTCCTGATGAAAAAACACCATTTATATTCTTGCCAAATATATTGCATCAGCCCCAAATCAGGTCAAGCCTCTGGATTCTGTCAATTTTCAGAGAACAGAAAGAACTGGAGAGTGATAAGTGGGATACCAAAGGCACAATCAGCAATACACACACTTTAGAAAACTCCATAAGTCAAATGACCCCCAGACCCATTTCCAGGTAAACTGTGGAAAAAGAGAGAGTGAAGAAGAAATCTACAAACTAAAATATACCTAAAATGTGCATAAAGTTTCTAAAAATTGGACAAGACCCAACTATAGTAAGTATGGGGTCAGAGCAGTGATAAACCTATGCAGAAAATTCAAATCTGAGCAAGTGGTTCTGGACAAGTCAAGATTGTAGTTACTTCAGTGAAAAAGGAAGGGTCAGGGTAGGCTAGGACAAATGAGGAGCTCCTGAGATGCTGGGAAAGACACATCGGTCTCACTGGATAGTGGTGACCAGAATGCCTACCTTAGAACTCATTAAGTGATACATTTTTAAAACATTTTTTCTGTATTTTACTTTCTAATAAGTCTGTTTTTAAAAAGATGAATTCCAGTTTAAAATGGACTTGCCAGCAGCACTGAGTGTCTTTCTAAATATTACTCTAAAATATTAATGAAGATAGAAAAAGATGCAATGAACACTTAAAATTAATTTGATAGACCACATGATGGTAGAATGTAAAGTGAATTTCTACTTGATCTAAGGGAGAAGTGATTCAATTGAGGGAAGTTCTAAAACTAGAATAAGAATAAGGTTCATTCATAGGCTAGTAGTGAGAATTATATGTGGAAGGTACTTATAATGATGGCTGGCCACAAGCAAAAATGTTGCTTAAGAATAAGCTACTGTATTTATTACGTATAATCCTACCCAGGTTGGTTCTCATAAAAGAGAGAGCCCTGAAACAAAGATAAGACATTGTGTACATTCCCAGTATCCTTCCTGCAACACTCATTGCTTATCACCTTCCTACATCTGTGTATTCTGTGACATCCTTTTTTAGTTATTATCTGGATAGGGAAAGCAGTTCACTGTAGACTGGTGAATGTTGCTTCCCATAATGGCAGCAAAAAAAACCTGCTAAGGGGCAGAGATAGGGAAAATACCAGTCTTTCAGCATCTTGGGAATCATAATTTTCATTTAGAGCACTGTCTTCTACTGTGGGAAATTCGGCAAGTGTAGGAAAAGATGCCACCCAAAGCAACAGAAGAACTTTCAGAAACTGGGACTCAGCCCAGGAGCTGTGCACATTAAGCCCTAGCTAATAATGGCTCTGGGAAAGGAATTAGCATATGAGCCAATTGTACAGCAACAGAAGTCATTTCCTCCCAATGTATTTACAAAGTTGTTGCAAATTTAATCACTGGAGGCTGAAAAAGATGATTCAGAATGTCTTCTTCAAGAAAACAACAGACACCCAATAACTAAGATAATTTTGAAAATTAAAAATGGGAAGGTCTGGCACTTTCAAATCTGAAAAGCATATTATAAAACTGGGAATTCTTAAAGTGGATTTCCACTGGAGAAAGGCACAGGTAAATCAAACAGGAACAGAAACAATCAAAGAACTCATGCACATTGGTGTGTGATGAAAGGAAGTCCAAGTCAGTGTGGAAATTAACATTACTCAGTAAATGGAAGCAGAAGACTGAATAAAAATTTTAGGAAAATAATAACAAAATAACTAGCAGAACATAGAATCATCATACAATCTTTGGGTAAGCTACGTTTTGTAAGTGCTACACTAAAAATAACTGAAAACAGAAAAGGGATGCACATTCCATTCTGTAAACACTAAAGTGTTCTATAATGTCAAGAAATACCTTGAAGATAATTAAAAGCAAACAAAAAGAATATTTACCATATGTGTTTTTTAAATCCTTACCTGTATGAAGAGCATTTGTAAAGCACTAGATGAAAGTTGATCAACCTCCTTCCCAAATTATAAAGAAAAATATAAACTAAAAATGTACAAAATACAAACATATCCAATACATATGAAACAATAAACTTCTCAGTAATCTAAAAAACAAAAATGTTTAATGAGTTATGATTTTTCATTTATAAAATTGGTAATACTTTTAAAAAATAATAGTACTGTATTGTAAAAAATGAGGAGAAATGTTTCTTCTAAATCAATGCTTTAAGAAACATACAGCTTTTTGGAAGAATGAAAACCTTAAACATATTTTTCTTGACTCAAAAATTTCACTTTTGGAAATCTATCCTAAGAAAAGGATCAAAAATTTGAGCAAACATATAAGCAGTTATTTGCTATGCTGCTTAGAACAGCAAAGTACGCAAAAATTTATGCACTGAAATTATTAGGGGATATTTGAACAAACTTGGTATGTCAGTTATACAACTAATACAATTTGAGGTCTAATAAACCATGATTGAGTTCTATATTGAGATGACAGAGAAGAATGCTGCTAAATGGAAACAAAGCTGTTAAAATCATGATATAGAAAAGTATTAATGGATGTGGAATGTGGGCTATGCTTCATGATTACTGGTAAGAGCTTCATTTGAAATTTTCAAACAGATATTTATGGAGTGTCACCTCTGCCCCAGCACTGTCCTGGAGACAGTGCAGAGAAAAACCAAGGTGACAATTCTGTCATGCAGTTTATATTCAAGTTGGGGAAGCTGACAATGTTTAAGATAAATAAATAAAACATAAATTATATTTGTTAGTCATGACTGCTAAGGAGTAAGAAAAAATGAAATGGTAATATAAAGCTTGAGGGAAGAATTATCTGAAAATGCAAAGGTATCCAGGAAGGGTGAACTGTGGGAGAGAAATTCAAATAAGAGTCTGAAAGAAGTGAAGAACTGGGAACAGGATTCACACAGAGGGAACAGTAAGTCAAGAGAGTGTGCAGTGTGTCACAGATGACCAGAGGGGAGAGGTCAAGGAAGTGGTAGACAAGGATGGGGAGGAGGCAGGATCTCAGCATTCACTGTGAAGGGGACAGAGAGCCCCATGCAGGTAACAACAGGCAGGATCAACACAACATCAGTTATAAAAGCATTTGCATTTATAGATGCATCGTTTTACTTATGCTTACTTGAGAAAGCAGAGAAAACAAAGTGAAAAACTGAAAAACATGCCTCTAAATATTAAAGAGTGAGATGTGTGCATATATGCTCATGCAAAAATACACTTTTCTTTATCTTTTATAAACTGTCTGTACATTCTATATTAACTGTTAGTTTTTTTATTTTAAAAAAACCCTAAATTTTGAAATACGATGTTTTTTAAAAGTGGGCAGATTCCTCTCCCATCATCTTGTAACACTGACAGGGAAAAGGGGAGCAATTAGGGCTCTTTTAAAATTAATTAATTAATTTTTTTTGGTACTGGGGATCGAAATCAGAACCTTGCACTTTCGAGGCAGGCAATGGAACCACTGAGCTAAATTCCTGGCCCAATTAGGGCTTTTTAGATGAGATTCTCTTTCAGTTCACTGGGAGGAAATTCAACAATGCATGAGGCAGATCCACAAGATGCCTCTGGGAAGCAGAGCCCAGACTGACCCCTATCAGGGGTCCTAGCACTCCTGTGGAGTCCTTTATGTGACCCTCAGACTTCCAAACAAGATGCAACTTGGAAACACCCAGACCCTATAGGTCATGAAGAAAACCCACCAAAACAACAGGATGGAGGGACTCTGCTCAACCCTACAAACACCTGTGGTTTTCTGTTTTTATCATTCACTGGCCACTTGTAGCCCCCCAGCTTCCTTTATCAATACAGGTTGCATGCAAAGATAGAAACAGATCTAAAGGAAAAATAATATTGACAGAAGGTTTTAAAGAAAAAAATCTCAACTAGGATCACCAGGCATCCTCAGGAAAGGAAACCTAGAGTTTCAGCATATGCTCTCAGATCTGCAATACCAGGGGCAGCTGAGAACTTGCTGGAGATATGGACACCCAGCTCCCAGCGCTCTAGATCCATAGCTTTGGGACTGCTGAGGGAGGATCCTGCTGGCAAGGTGAGTCTGCCAATGCTAAAGAATATCCTAGATCAGTGATAGCAAACCTTTTAGAGAACAAGTGCCCAAACTACAACCCAGAACCAACTTATTTATCACAAAGTACCAACACTGCAATCAAACCTGAATACTGAGGGTTTTGTATAGAAAAGAATGACTGTTGTGGGACAATTGGCTGCTGGGGTAACTTGGCTCAAGTGTGGACAGAGAAGGCTCTGTGTGCCCACGGCAGCAGGCATGCCACAGGTTTGCCACCACTATCCTAGATGCCAGCAGGGGCTGCCTCCTCTGACTCTGTCTGTCTTTCCTTAAGGTAAGTTAGTTGGACTAGAGGTCAAGATTCCAGATTTCTCTTTAAGGGGCTTCATTACTTCTTTGTTCGTTAGAGAGGTTTCTGAAAGTGGGGCATCTCCAGGATCAGCACCTGTCCAGCCTCATCCACTGAAGTTCGGTCCTTAGCAGTGCTCCCAGTGCAGCCTGTGGGAACCACACACAGCTCTCTTTCCCTCCTCACTCGCTCAGCTCCCAGAACACCTGCCACTGTGGCACGTTTCACAGGTAAGTGAATTTCTCTGGATGCTGAACACTGTACTCTTTGCCTATGAAAAGTTTTGTGCACTTTCTTTTTACAAGGAGAATAGCTGAAATGTGTTGTATCGCTTTTGTAATCCTGTAATTTTATCTTTGATTTCTCAGTAATACTGTCTTTTCCCAATAGGGTGGAATGATCCTTTTGCTGTTAAACTTTGCACACACAAGGCCTCAAGTCCAATTTGAAGGGCTCAGGTGGAAGGTGTTTTGAAATTCCCATTTACCATCTAATTTGTACTTGGTCTCTGTTATAGATGGTACCAAAAGGTCAAACTAAATAACATATGCAGTAGCCTTTTTGTGTCCATTCAACTAAGAAATAACTCCTAACATGAGATACACAAATAAGGCATTCAGTGATAGTGTGTTTTTCTTGAAAAATTTTCATATAGTTAAAACTGCAGGGACTCACAACACAAATTTATATTACCAAAGTAAGGTGATTGTGAACTGTTTTAGAATAATTTTAGATTTGCAGAAAATTGCATATACTTTTCACTCAGCTTCTCCTAATGTTAACATCCTATGTGGCCATGCGCCTTCCTTGAAACTGAGAAATTAACGTAGGTTCATGACTTTGAGCTCTAGATTTAATTCAGATTTTACTAGTTTTTCCGCTAATGTTCTTACTCTATTCCAGGATCCAATCCAAGGTATTATATTGCATTTAGCAATTTGTTTTTCAGTTCTATTTTGCTCCTTCCTGCCAACTTCTAGATTAGAACTTCATATAGAATAGCCACTTATAAATAGCTGTTATTTAACTAGCAGCACTCTGCATTTCATAGCAGAGAGCAATTCTGCTCCGAACATAAAGAGCAATCCATCGGCAGAGGGCAGTTTCAATGAGCAGTATCCCCAGCCTGACTCAGAGATCAGGCTGGCCTCATCCAGATCTGACACCCTCCTAGCATAGCCTTGCAGCTAGCAAAAGAAATCTATTTTGTCCCCAAATGAGCTGGACAAGTTAACCAAACCCTACTGATCCCTGGTCCTGAAAATAAAAGTTAGTTTATTCTAGGGGGAACCCTTCATAACAATACCCTTAGGATACCTGGGGTGACAAATGGTTATGGAAACTGAAATTACTTTTATAGACCACATTTTCTTTATTTACCAACATGCATTTAGGTCAGTTCCTGGTCTATATCCTCACTATTGTGAATACAGCTACAATAAACATAGGAGTATAGGTGTCAGAAGAGAATAATTTCAATTAACTCACCTTAAATAAATGATGAGTTTAAGTTTATCATTTAAGTTTAAATGGTAAGAGTTTATATTTACTCAATATATACATGAATCAAAATACCACATTGTACGTGTCACTCAAATTCTAAAAGATTTTTATAATTTAAAAAAATCCAGTTTACTCAAAAGCAAAAATAGAAAGAAGGTCTGGGCAAAGGTGGAGAAGAAACAGAAATGACCCAGGCATCCTTGGGCAGGATCCTCTTGACAACAGCTCCTGTGGAATCGCCTGCTCACTCAGTTCCCATCCCTTCTCCTCACCCAGTTTGTCTCCACAAGAGTGAGAGAAACACCAAAATCCAAAAAGCTTTAGCAAACTGTGAAGTTGCAAACAGCACATCTACTCCGTTCTTCTCAGGCCTGCTCCAGAGATGTTTTTTAGGAGAATAAGAAAATGGCTTCCTTGGTGGAAGCAATTATGCTGCACACTCTTGTGAACTCCAGTTCTAATTTCTGATGATATTTGACCTCTAAGTCTCTGGAATACATATACTTTCTAAGGTTTAACTGTGACATTGACCTTGAATCCTTACAAAAAAATCATGTTTGACTGTTGGGAGCTGGAAATAAGCCTAGGGGCTCCCCCTTAAAAGCATTATATTAAAGTGTTGTTTCCCTTTTTATTGATAAGATTTTTTTTTTCTAAGGGGAATTGAACTCGGGACCTTCCATTTTCAAGGCAGGCACACCAGAACCACTGAGCTAAATCCCCGGCCCTCCCTTTTTATTTTTTAATTAATAAGTCACTATAAGCATTGTTGAGACTTTAATGGAAACCATGGAAAACATACAGCTGGAAAACAGTGGCAGGCAGAGAGTCACATGAAGGTCCTCCAGGATATTCTCCATGCTTACTCTCTTGGGAGGAAGGCAAAGGGCACAGACTCCTGCACTCAGCAGAGCCCTGCCCATCGCCAAGGATGATTCTGTACAGCTGCCAGTGGTGCTGGTGTACCCTCCAAGTTAGGACTGGCCTCCCATCTCAGTAACCTTCTGCCTTCCAGGAGCTCAGGTTAACAATCTACTGGCTTCTCCCTCACGCCAAGGCAATAAATGAATGCCTGCATCATAACATACTTCTTGGGCATGTTAGTGAGCCTCAGAAATCTGTTTCAAAACACCAGTCTCAAATTATTTAATGATCCAGAGAAAAGCAATTTTATTCAGGTGATTGCTGTCATTATTAATCATATTAATCAGCTTTGAATATGAATGGAATGGGGATTAGCAGACAATTCAGGGTGTCTCTCCAACTTAAGTAGATCTACTTTTATTTTTTCTGGAAAGCTTCACAATGGCTTTAGGTAAATGCAAGGATTAGTCTGAGGCCAGAACTTATATTTTTCTGCCTCTCCCTGCTGTAATTGTCCAGTTGGGTTACAGGCTAGGAAGACAGGCAAGGCTGGCTTGGCCACAGGCCACAAATATAATTTCAGAACCACCACGTGGACTCTTGAAGAAGTCCCTGCCTCCTAACAGCACAATCTAAGCAAGGAGGAGGAAGAGGGCTGGAAGAATCAGCTTCAGTAAGCATCTGAAGAAAGCTATTTAAGGCTTAAGGTGACACTGAGTGCAGAGGTTTCTGGCATCATAGAACTTTGCCTTACAGCTAAATCATGTGACAATATTTTAGATCTATTAACTACCAGGACCTCAGTGGGGAATCTGTATTTCTAATCAGAAAAGTAAACAATCAGATTACAAATATCTTAAAGCCACCTCCCCATCCCTTGCTTTGTTATGCTTGGAATGATTTTTTTTTTTTTTTGTAGACTGAATTTTCATAAGGAGTCCTAAATGTGTCCTTAATTAAATGGCCATCATGTATGATAAATTCACACTCAAGTTACTCTCGAAAAATTTAATAATCCTTCTCCTTTTTCTATGATGTACAAAAAAATAAAACTAATGCAATCCCCAAGGGAAAAAGCCAAACTCATAACACCAATAAACAATCCCCTCCCTCCTGCCTCTGAGCAGGACAAGAAAAGAGAAGGATGTAGTCTGCATGCAGAAGACTGGCAAATGGAATCGGACTCTGGGGGGAGGGTGCATATACCTCTCTTTCTGTGAGTACCCATAGATACACACACACACACACACACACACACACAGGCACTCACGCATTTGTGTTCATCTAGTAATACTCATAGTCCTCAACATAGAAACTCTCAATCTAAGAATGGCCCACATGTAAGAAGAGGTTTTTCAAAGGGTGTGAGGTCCCTACCCACTCGAACAGGCCATTTCTTCTCCGGAGTGCTTCTGGAAGTGCCTCTTCACTTTGGGAGATGAAATATAGAGATGTAAAAATTGCTTTCCTTGATGCAATAACAGGAGTGGAACTTACTTTTAAAAGTGAGAGACTAACTGATTCAGGAAGCATTGCCTGTGAATACTAAGGACCTAGAACCCTCCTCAGCCAAGACGGAGAGGGAGGGAAGAGGGAGTACATATATTTGGGTCCCCAAATACACCCTTCTCATAGAAGTAATGTAAAGATTGGGTAGGTACTGCTGAAATTGTTCTATAACTTTTCTACCTCAAGTATACCATGGGCTAATGAGAATTAGTGGATCAGATGGAAATCTGACCAAATTTAATATTATTTTCAAGGGAGAAGAAAGGGTTGCAAAGCTCAGGCAATAGATTTGTAAGAGAATCATTGAACACAATACATTTGAACTCTGGCAACAAATGAAAAGGGCTAGGGATAGATTTTTGGCTTTTATCTTGGAGAAAGATGCACTGCTGGCATGACAGAGACTGGGCTCCAAGTGGAGAGACAAAGCAGAAGACTTGAGAACATCATATACGACGTGTACTCAACCTCACTCTGGAGGCCAGAAGTGCACTGCTGACTCTCAAAGTCTCCCCAGGAAAGGTCTCTCCTCTTTGTACTTTTCTAAGTTTTCTCCGAGATTCAGGTAAGCAACCCTGATTATCCTGTGCTAACCTGTCCCCTGGGTTGCTGTTCTCTCTGTCCTTTGGTTTCTCTATTCAAAACCCACTCCGAAATTCTCTCATTGTTCAAATCTCCCCTTCCAGCAGATCTACCTTGGGATGAGATCCACATGCAGGTGGGTAGGTTGACCATATTCTGGACTTCACTTGGTAATAAAATCCAAACAGGACAGGCAGGAAGGGATGACAAAAAGATTCATGACACCAGATATAGTGAGCCCAAGGCTCACAGGAAGACCAGATGAAAAATTATTCTCTATGACTTTAGTAAGATTTGGAGCTTGTTGGCTTGCACATAGGGATGCTCTGACAGCTTTCGTAAGAGAGTCTGATTTTATTCTGTCTTGTTTTTTAGATGAGTATATCATTGGGCAATGTTTCATGACATCAAGCTTTTTGCTTGTCTTACTTAAAGTCATAGATATTTATTGATCATCTACTATATGCCAGGCTCAGGAGAGACAAAGATGAATAATGTATAGCCTCTGATTGTCAAGCTCTCATGGTTAAATAGGGAGAAAACACACAGGTGAACCAGTCCATTGCAGTACTGTGATATGTTCTATGAGAAACAAGGGCAACAACAGAAGAGAGTGACTCACTGAGAGATGGGTATGTTTGCAGAGGAAGAAATATTTAAAACAAGTCTTAAAGAATGAATGTGACTTGGCCA
This sequence comes from Heterocephalus glaber, assembly GCF_053883595.1. Classification (NCBI taxonomy): domain Eukaryota; kingdom Metazoa; phylum Chordata; class Mammalia; order Rodentia; family Bathyergidae; genus Heterocephalus; species Heterocephalus glaber. Next base: position 42,689,444 of record NW_028258308.1, read on the forward strand.
AGCAGATGTGAAATGTGGAGACAAGAAGAAAGGAAGAATCTGGCAATGGAAGATGTGCAGAGCTTGCGTCTGCAGGAGGAGAGAAGCAAACAGATAGGCAGAAACCAGGCTTCAAAGAGACTCAAGATCTAGGATGACACTTGTATTTCCCTTCCCTATGCTCACTTCCAAAATATTTCTAGTAACCAAAGAATCAGAAGTCAAGATTATGTTTTTTGTTTAACTTCTCTATATTTCCCACTAATCACCCTGAAATTATGACTCCTTTTCCACCACTCAATGACTTGCAAGTGTACCACTTTGTTGTGGAATACCTACCTAGTTAGGAGTCAAACTGCAGGGGGCACAATCAGGAGGGAAGTCATTTGAGAATTACCAGGCATTATAGCTGTGCTTCCTGAGACACCTCCAAGTATGTTTATTTCCGCTAAGTCACCTGGCATCAGCTTAAAAGCACAGGTTTTTCAATTAATTGCAAAGTGGCAATCAGGCCGTGGGGAGCACCAGTATGGAAGAGTTAGAGGGATTCATGTCTCTATAGACATCGTGTATGAGCATTTACCAGAAAGGCAGAGAGGAATTAATTAGAAATAAAGTTAATGCAGCATCTTTCCTGAGGTGTCTTCTTAAGGAGTGGGGTTTCTTGTTCTATTTCCACTTTTGTATTAGGCAGAATCATTTAGGTGCTGGCCAACCATGTCCCATGAGAGTGTACATTAGCATGATGCAGTGTGCACTTCTATTTGAAATGGGCATCAAAGAGCAGCAGCTTAAAAGGAAAATGCTAAGTGGAAGAGGGACACACTTGGCTGATCCTGAGCAGCTGTAGCTGAGGAACCAAGCGATCCACTGGGATGGCCTCACTCTGGGGCTTCCATACCCTGAGGAACTACTTTAACATTACAATTTCACTGTAACCTACTTTTCAGAAACAGTGCTGCATTTAAAGAAACAGGGCAAATGAGACAGAAAAGGACCCAGTAAAACTTATAAACATACTGCTGAATATGTGTTGTAAGTTCTTGTACAATTTTTATGATTTTATTGCCTAAGCCAGGATTGTCCAATTCCCATTCTGCTGTTCCTATTTTTCTTTGTTTTTCTTTTTTCTTTGCAACAGATACTCAGTGATTCTTTCCTAGATCATTCTTTTCCCTGATTTCTTTCATTCCGAGTTGTTTTTGACAGAGTTCCTTTTTCATTCTTATCTCAAGGAGTGTGCTGGCTAAATGGAACAGAATGGCACTTTCACAAATAAAGCCTTTCCTATTTCCCCAATTAGAACAACATTCTTGTCCAGGCCTCCCAGATGCGCCTTCCTTTCTTCGAACTCTGAAGGCAAATCATGTTGCTTTTTATTTGGTCAAAGATGTTCTGGGTTAAAACAGATGTTCTGGGTTAAAACAGATGTGCTGGAGTAAACCTGGTCCAGATGTATTTATCTCATCTATTCAATAGCATCATTTGTACACAAATGGTTTTCTTAAATGTAGGAAGCCATCAGTTATTCAGTAACTAAGTGAAATGCCAATTACAAAAATCTCTTGTCGGTAAATTTTCTAGCCCCTAACTTTTGGCTTTTCTTACTGCAAAGAAACCCTTTCAGCACAGGACAGACAATGTAAGTGAAGACAAAGTGAACCAGGTGAGTAGATGCATAGCTAGCTGCCCTGCACTTGAGAATTTACTGTCCTGTTGGCTGGGAACATATTTAGGTGAGAGGGTAGCAAACTGTGGCCCACAGCCTAAATCTGGCCCACTATCTGCTGCTTGGAATCACAGTTTAGTTGGCGCACAGCTCTGATTAGCCACATGGCGCTGTTTGCTGATGTTCTTGCAGTATGAGAGCAGAGCTGCTACATACCTGGTGCAATATGCACACACCTTGCAGAAGCCAGATGAGTAACAAGTGCATGTCCTCCATATACAGTAGCGCTTCAGTTCACAAACTCGATTCTTTCCATGATTCTGGTCACAAACCAAGTTGGACGAGAACTGAATCAAATTCAATGGTTAGGTTCATGTTGACCTTATGGGGAAATGTGATTTGGTTTCTGTCCAATTCAGTTTATGACCAGAACTGTGGAGAGAATTGAGTTCACAAACCCAGGTACCACTAAGTAATCTGTGGTCTGGTCACTGCTTCTGATCACAGCAGCAAAGACAAAAGTTGGGTGGCCATTATTAATGAATTCCCCTCATTGTTGCAGCCCCCTCCCCCTTTGGCTGAAGTAACTTCTTCAGGGCTGGTGGCCTACCTCCTTCCCTTCATTTTTCTTTCTTTCCCCTTTGGGAGTCAGACAAATACTATAACATTAAAAAGTTACTGCATATAGGAGAAAAATAAGAAAGGAACTGTATATAACCAATGAAAGACACAGGTTCAGGGAAGACAGGAGAAGACATGAAGGTTACACTTCAGCCTGGTCCCTGACACAGAGACTGCCTACAACAGTAAAATAAAAACCAAATAATAACAAAAACCCACAAACCCCAAAGAAGAAGGATATCCTGATTTCCAAAGTTACCATATTATTAGATTCAAATATCCAATATTGAACCAAAAACCAGAAGATATACTAAGGAACTGAAAATACACAGCCAAGTACAGGCAAAACATAATTTAAATCAACAGAAACTCAAAAAACACTTGCTTGCAGATCTACTGGAAAACACTTTTAAACAACCATCTTAACATTGGATTTGACACTGATTTGTTGTCTATTACACCCAAGGCAAAAGTGAAAATAGACAAATTGGACTTCATGAAAAGAAATATTTTAAATTATGCATCAAAGACACTCCCAACAGAATAAAAAGACAAACCTCAGAATTGGAGGGAACATTTACAAATTACATATCTGAGAAGAGATTAACATCCTATATAGTCAGACATTAATGTCCTATATAAAGTTTTACATGCCCTAAATCTCAACAACAAGCAACTGGATTTTTAAAAACTGGGCAAAGGACTTAAATAGATATTTCTCCAAAGAAGATATATAAATGGCCTATAGCACATAAAAAATGTTCGTTGTAGTCATTTAAAAAGTGCAAATCAAAGCTACAAACACATTAGGATAGCTGCTATTGGTAAAAAAATGAAAAAGTAACAGGTGTTTGCAAAGATGTAGTGAAAGTAGAACCAATGTACAGTGATGGTAGGAATATAAAATGGTGCAGCTGCTATAGAAAACAGTATGACAGTTTTTCAAAAAATTAAAACTGGAACTACCATATCATCCAGGATTTCCACTTTCAGGTATATATACAAAAAATTCAAAGAGGGGTCTTGAAGATATATCGGTGTATTTGTGTTTGTACTGAAACAGCTATCATCGCACAAACCAACTCCATTATGTCATTAAGTTGAAGAATGAAATCTTGGACAGAAAGTAGGCTAAAGGGTAAGTGTTTATTGGAAAAATAAGAAGAAAATAGCTCCTGGTGGGGGCTCTGAAAGTGGGGTTCTAGATTGTTTTTCTTGTCTGAATCTTACATAGAGAAGCAGAGGGCAGAACGAGTTTAATTATCCAGTGATCACCTGTTACAGATGGCTCTGAGTAACCAATTGGAGTTTAGGCTTTGTAATATAGCATTTAAAGAAAACCAGTTACTATTCAGCTGGCTGAGTTCAAATGAAACAGAATTCCTGTTACTCTGCATTTCTAAGTTCCTCCAAGTCCAGCCAGAGGTAGGGGAGGAGTTACTGACTAACTTAGCATCTTTTACCTAAGAAGTTTCTTTGCTGGGAGTTAGAGTACTTATCTGCCCACCCTTATCCTAGTTGTGTCCTTTTTCCTGGGTTTGCATTCACATTTCTAAGCTTAACTAGCTCTGTATGGTTTGAATTAGGTCTTAATTTGGTGAATGTGCTAATTCTTTTTTTTATCTAGTCAACTGCATTTTAGGCCCTGTCTGATTACTATTTGTAAGCTAATTAACTAAACTGTCTTTTGCAATAGCAGCTCAATTCATAATAAAATGTAAAAGTAATCCCTGTCTATTGATAGATGAATGGATAAACAAAATATAGTGTACAACAGAATATTAGCCTAAAAAAGGAAAATCTGACACACAGTAATACCTCGGTTCATGAATGCTTCTATGCCTGAAGCATTTGGCAAAATTTTGCTTCCATTCACAAACTCCACATTGGGTGACAAACACAAACGTGGTCATCTTTCCTGCTCTGACACATGGCTGTGGCTTTTTCTAGTGGAGATCTTGGTTCCAGACAGACCTGTGCACACTTGCTGTGAAGCTTTTCCGTGCGTTTTTCAGCACATACAGTACTGTACAGTATTATTCAATGCAGCATGACCCCAAAGGAAGTACAGAGCAAGCAAATTGGTCAAAACGAAGTGCAGAGTGGAAATGAAGGTGAGAAGAATGTGTAGAGCAATAATGATGGTAATAATAAAGTCCAGTGCAAGAACGGTAAGAAGAAAGTTTTAAAGAAAATAACCATTGAATTAAAGAAAGAATTTGTGGAAAAGCATGATTGTGGTGTATTAATGTGGCTGACCTGGCCTCAGAGTACAAGATGGCGAAGTCGACAATCTCAACTATTTTGAAGAATAAAGATGTCATTAAAGGACCTAAAGTGGCCAAAGGAGTAATGATAGTAACCAAGTAGAGCACACAAGTTCTGGAAGAGGTGGGAAAAGGTTTTGTTAGTGTGGCTGAGTGAGAAACAGCTGGTAGGTGACAGTGTTAGCGAAGCTATGATCTGTGAAAAAGCCAGGAAATTGCACATGATTTACTACCAGAAAACCACTCTACAAGGACCACAAGTGATGAATGTAAGGCCAGTAGAAGGTGATTTGACAAATTTCATAAGAGAAGTGGCATCCACAGTGTGATAGGACACAGTGAGGCTTCCAGTTCCAACATGGCTGCTACGGAAGCCTACAAGAAAGAAATTGAGGAATTCATGAAGGCAGAAGGATTCATCACTCAAGTGTTCAACTGTGATGAGACAGGGCTCTTCTGAAAGAAGATACTAAACAACCTATATCACATACAGAAGGAAAAGGCTCTGCTGTCCAGATTGAGCCTTTTGCTGTGTATGAACACAAGTGCAGATCTGAAGAGTAAGCCACTACTGGTGCACAATTCCCAGACCCCTTGCACATTCAAGGAACAGAATGTAAACAAGGCTAGACTGCCTGTTATGTGGAGGGCCAATGTGAAAGCTTGGGTCACAAGGCAATTATTCATTAAATGGCTGCATGAGCTGTTCACCTAAGGTTAAGAAATAACTTTCTGACAACCAACTGCCCAAAAAGTGCCTTCTTCTGACAGACAATTCCCCAGCACATCCTCCAGCTTTGGTAGGTGATATGGATGCTAAATATGATTTCATGAAAGTCAAGTTCCTCCCAAACAGGATACCTCTTACAGCCCATGGACTAGCAAGTGATCGGCAAATAAATGCATTCTTCGCAAGGTGCTTTAATGTCACTGAAGAAAAGTCCTTGACTCTGAAAGAGTTCTGGAAGAAATATCTCAGTGTCCTCCACTGCATCAATGTCACTGACAAAGCCTGGGACAATGTCATGTACTGGACCTTAAACTCAGCCTGGAGGAAACTGTGGCCAGAATGTGTTACTGAAAATGACTGTGAAAGGTCTCATGAATAGGTAGTGGAGGAGATTGTGCCCATGGGCAGGAGTATCGGTCTGGACATCCATTGATGGTGCAGATATAGAAGACCTTGTTGAGGATAATAAGGAGGAGCTAATGATGGAAGCACTTGCTAAACTCCAGAGTGAGCAGTAGAAAACACTTGTTGAGGAGCATTCCAATGAGGAAGAGGAAAACAGGGAGGAGTTTACCAGTCATGTAATAAAATACATTATGGAGAAATGGAATGAGTGCCAGGATTTCTTTGAGAAGCATGACCCTAATATAAACAGTAAGGAATAGAATCTAATGAATGATAATGTGGTCTCTTACTTATGAAGTGCTATGCAGCACAGGAAAAAAACAAGTGACATTAGTCAGATTTTTCATCAAAATCGACCCTGCAGCTAAGAGACAAAGAAGAAAGGAAACCCTTAAAAGAGATCTCCCTTTTGTCCTAACGGAGAGGGACTTTCCCTCCAAACAATAACCTCCTCCCCAGCCACCTTCCTGTCCTCCAGGCCAGTTGCCTCAAGCAAGGTTAGTGGTCTCTCTCTTCATACTGTATTTTGTTTCATATTTTTGTGGTTAAAAAAATACATATGGTTCAGAACAGATTAATCTTATTTACATTGAACCTTATTGGGAAATTTGATTTGGTTCACAACCAGTTTGGTTCATGACCAGAATCACAGAAGGAATTAAATTCATGAACCGAGGTACCACTTTGTATACTATAACATGGAACAAACAAAGACCATTATGGTCACTGAGGACATTAGAGAAGCAGGTCACAGAAAAAGACAAATATTGGATGAGTCCACTTGTATGACGGACTCATGTAGTCAAAATCACAGAGACAGAAAGTAAAACTGTGGTTGCCTGAAATGGAGAGGAAAGTGAAAGGGGAGTTATTTTCTAATGAGTAGAGTTTCAGTTTTACAAGATGAAAAGAGTTCAAGAGATAGACTGAGGTAATGTATAGAATACTGTTAATGCATTTAATAGTACTGAACCATGCACATAAAAATAAGCAAGATAATAAATCTTATGCTTTGCATATTTTTCCAACTAAAACACAATGGAACAAAGGACAACAGGTCCTAATAAAAGTGCCTGTGATAGGAAGGTCAAGCCCAGCAGTAGGGACTGGGAGGCAGTCAGGTCTAACAGGTGAGCGACAGCCAGCTCAGGCACACATCTGGCGTCAGATAGAAGTAGAGAGCACACAGAAAATCCAGGCTGCAGCCCACAGAGGTCCCAGAAGAAAAGAGGCTTTTGGCTTTAGTAAAACGAGTCAGCAGCCAGCAAGGATTCATGTCAGAATTCATGCCCGGCAGGAAGGAGCACCTGCCTCAAAGTGGCAGCTAAATTATCAAGATGGTGCTTGAGCAGAGGGTAAAGAACAATTTTACAACTATTCAGAGCATCTACAGGTCCATGTGGTCAGCATAAGGCTTGAAACATGCATCACCTAGGCTGGTTTCCAGAATGGCGGGACAGGCCTTTATCATCCCTTCCCAAAAGGTTCTGGGACTGGATCGCCCAGCAGCCACAGCTGTTGGGGAGGAATAATGCAGATATTAAGACCCAGGGACACGTGGCATTGAACAAGAAGAAGGAGGAGGAAGCGGTGAGGGGAGGGGAAGGGAGAGGGAAGAAAGAGGAGAGAGAGGGAGGAGGAAAAGATGAAGAAGGACGAGGAGGAGGAAAAGGAGAAGGAGCCTTAGCACAGATGAAATGAGTTAACATCTTTTCAAAGAAGTGCTGAATCCATCTCTTCAGGAAGAAAATTATCACAAGGGACTTAAAGGTCAGAATAAACCTAATTTTGGTCTCTCATTAGGTTTGCCTCTGTCTTTACAAAAAATCAAACTTATGATACATTTCCAGCTTAAAATGCCTTAAAACTCTATTATGTTCTACATATTAAAAATTCATTGCCAGAGAGAGGGTAACTATATCTAATTTGCAATGCATGTCTAGTCATAATGTTAATTCGCAGGAGTTGTGTTAATAATATTACACACTTCAAAGTGAATCCTCTCTATTCCATAGCATTAACCAGAGTTGTTCACAGGCCTGTTAACAAGATGCTGAAATGCAAAAGCTCTTGGATTTGTTGGGCAGTCATAGCCTATTACAGTTGTGTCAAGGCAAAAGAGAACTCTGCTCAGGGTGGAGCCTGAGGCACTACTTTCACTTTTCATTAGGAATGACACAGACATGGATTCTGGGTAACCATTACAGGTGAGCTCTATTTAGTTTAAGAAATATTGGTTGTGAAAGACAACCTTAGAACATGGACATCAGCAGGAACTTCTTTGCTTTATGAAGGATTCTTTGTTTACACAATAACTATCACTCAACAAATGTTTCCTGAGTCTTATGTGAATTCCCATGGATCCCATGAATACTGTGACTAAGGCATTATGGTTGATGAAGACATAATGGTTCCCCCAGAGGAACTGACATTCTGAAGGTACATAGATGTTAGCAACCAGCTACATTCAGGAGGAGACAGGCAAAAAACTACGAACATTAAAATGATGGAGATACCACTTCTAGCAGGAAATTCAAGAAAAACTTCACAAGGAAAATAGCTCAGCTAAGACTAAAAAAGAACAATGTTTGAACAGTTAAGGATTTCAAGTAGAAAAGATGAACCAGGCAGACATCTTCATACAGAGGAGTGAAGAGTGAATAAAGGCGTGTGTCAGCAGGACAAAGGGCCACATTTGTCTAGGTGTGGACTTTGAATGTGGGAGTGGGATTTGGAAAAAGAACTGTAAAGGTAAGTTGGAACTGAATCAAGAAGAACCATAAATGCCACAATAAGACATGTGTGATAGACTTGTTAGGCAATCCAGAGTCTCTAAGCTTTCTATACAGAAAAAGAATGGGAATGATGTCTATTGAATGAGAGCAGCAATTCCTTTTGAAGTGCTCTTTCTAGAGAGAAGAAGATTGAGAGCAGTGATGTCAGATAAAAATATGCCACCACAGTTTGGTACAGAGGTGATGTGGTCCCAATCCCAGGTATGTACATAGAAGTTTATTAAGCTGTAACGTCTCAAGTCAGTGTGGCCTAAAGGCCGCTTAATTGTACTACACAAGAAGTGCTGTGATGCTGCTCAAATAAACAATGTATTTTGTTTGGTCTGCAAAGAGGAGGAAGTTCTTCCTCCCAGGAGATCCCTTTGAGGGCCTCATCATCATGGGCCTCATAGGAGATGCAGGCATGCAGGAAGCATAGAGGGAGGTTATGAGTGTCAGTGCAATGCCAGGGTCACAGCTAAGAAAATGCACTTGTCAAACATTCGCTTTGCACAAGACCAAACCAAAAATCAAGTGATTGATGGGGTCTGGCATAAGTAATGGGCATTCCAGAGTGGTCCAGATTCTTTGAAATAAGAGCAGTGGAAACCTCAGAGAGGAAGTTCTAGATAAGATCAGTTCAGAAACAATTCTCCTGCTGTTAATGATAAGGTTTTCTCATCAATTCCCTGATAAGGAGAGTCTGGAAGCTGCTAGGAAAACCCCTGAGTGTTCTTGTATTCAGTTGCACCTTAGATTGTCTAGGAAAGTGAATATTGCTCTGTGCGAGAGAGGATGTGATCGTTCACCATTGCACTTTCTTGTCAATTCTATAAAGTGCCAAGAGGATTAATCACCTTAGGTATAAATATACGACTTGCTTGGAATGAGAGGGACTTCTGAAATTAAAGATAGGGTTCTGGTGCCCTGAGATGGATCTGAAGGTAGGGCAAATAAAATGCTAACAGTTCTGAAAGCTCCATGTTCCCAAGGCTTATTGTGTAAGGACAAGTCACACTTTGTGGTGGCTTCACAAACAGGAAGTGCTGGCTTTAACACACTCACAATGGGGCTGTGGTTCCTATGTCTCCCTGCCAGGCAGCTTGAACTGCCGGTGGAACATTCCTGACTCTTCATCTATCAGGAGACCTGTACCACTGGCGGTACCAACAGATCTAATCCCTTTTATCAGTCCTTTTACTCACAAAATTAATAAAAAGCCAACCAATGGAGAGTCATACGTGCACAACCAGTGGTTCAGGCTGGCAGGAGTGTGTTAACCCTGGAAATATGTGAGAGGGGGCTTAGGATGTCTGAGTGGTTTGGTTTGGGTGACTTAGTGATAAACTTTGTCAGATAATACAGTGGAGATATGGAAATGCTCTGAGTATGGGGACAGTTCCAGCTGAGGACATGCTGTCCTGTGAGGAGAATGCAGAGGAGTATTTGAAAGAGAATGAGAGACTAAAGGAAAGGTCACTGCACAAAATCAAACATGTCTCAATATGAAATGTAAATCTAATAAAAAGTTATTCTTAAAACAAATGATTAGACTGTGGATAAGTTTACAGTACTATTTTAAAACTTTAAAAGTGAGGCACAAATCTAGTTGTCTTAATATTATATTTAGTGCTAAATAAATGCTTGTTCTACACATTTTTGAAGTAATAAGTTAAAAACAATACTCTTGTTAAAGAACTGTAAAATTTTCATATGTCCCTCATTGTTAGTTTAGTCAATGTATTTACAGAAATAATACTATCACCAAAGACCTATAACAATCAATTTTCAATAATTTAATATTTACTAAAAATATTAGATGCTGGATGCTCAGGTTAAAAACATACTGAGTTTCAGGTATGCTTTTGATGATAAACTAAGAGCTAAATTTTCAAAATATGACTGATTTTATCATTTTCAGGAATACAGCATTAAATCATAAATCTAGAAGTTAATACATGTAAGACATCCAGTCTTCTGAATTTTTCTCCTTTACTATTTCTCAGATGTGCAGACCACCAGACTTGAGAAGTGCAAATAATGCTCTGACACAGAATGTGCCAGGCGGTTCCCATATCACAAAGCAGCCTCCCAGTCTCCTGGTAGAGAAGACCACTGTGTAATTGTTTTCCACCTCCCTACTCAAAACAAAAACTATTTAAACCAACTGTGGAAATCTAAATGCATTAGTTCACTAATTGCTCAAATGCAAGATTCACAAGACCCCGAAAGGTTACTGTCACTGCTTTCTCAGCACCCAGAAGGGTGACTGCTGTCAGTAGGCACTCAGTACTTACTTGCTGAATAGACACATCAATAGGTTTCAAAGTGAAATTGATATTCCTTAACGGACATACTTTTGGCCTTTTGGATGGGACTATTCTTACTTGTAAAATACGCCCTTGCACATTGCAGGACACTAGGATTGCTGACCCTTTCCTGCTTATTGCAAGTAGCAGCCCAGAACATGATTACAAGCATTCTCACAGTTTTAGAGGCCTTCACAGGAATCCCTGGCCCGGCATTAAGATCCAGTACATGAAATATGAAGCACAATGACTTCACAAGACACTGCTAAATCAGAGAAAATGAAGTCTGAAAAATTTGAGTCTAGACCTAAATAATTTCCATATGAAGAAAAATATCCCCTCTGCTAAGGAAATGCCCAGTGTCCTAGGGGCAAGTGGAGATAAAAGAGGAGGAGAAGTCTACTAGGGTGTCCTAATATTCAGTAAGACCATGGTCATCATCTTTCTCTCATGAGAAAAACTTGCCAGTTTAATCTCCAATCCTATAATAGAAACCATCACCAGGTTTACAATGCAAGCCAAAGGGAAAGGAAGAATCGCTTTACTCAATGCAGCATCACTGTCAGAACACAGTCCTGTAAGGTATGTTCACCCATTTCAGAGGCCAGCTTTGAAAATCTTCCACCAAAAGAAATCTGAATTGAACAAATTCATTTGTTAATTTACTTTACCATAGAAATTATGTTTGCAATAATGTTCTCTTGATGGAGTTCTGCAACAAATATTTGTTATTTTGTAATGAAATAAATGGGACAGAATTTTTAAAATATCCTAAGCATAATATATGGGCTTTATATCAATTTTTATTGCAGATAGTACAATAAAATTAGTCCATGTTGTAACTCAAAAATTACAGTGCTTTTAGTTTGACTTTTGAAGAACATAAACTATTTCTCTTTCGGAGGATGCCCACGTCCACATGACTAAAAAGACCAGTCTGAGACATGGCTGACTCTGCTTTCATATCACTAAGTACCCTACTATTTAAATTTTTCACCAAATTTAATGCCCTAGGCAGAAGCTATAGCATATCACTGCTCAATATTTGAAGTAGTCGAGTTGTATGAATTGAGTCATGCTAAGAAATCTTCGGTGGTAATTAATCTGCAAATGAAGGTACTAAATACTCAAATTGAGTAGGTGTTTGGCCATATTTGGAGTTTAATAGAAATTTGTTGAGTAAAGGAATAAAATAGAGGACCTTAGTTGCACAGGAAATTGAAATTATGCTTAATGTTTTCTGTTTATAGAAAACAAGATAATGTTCCATGAATTCTATAAAGATTTCCATCAGAATGGTTCAATATTCATTTCTGGTGTTCACATGACTAACAGCCATCTATCTGAACAGGATACTTATCTAGAATAGACCATTTTCAGACAGTGTCATATAATTTTTAAAAAGTGCTAAAATGCAGGATGTGAGTCAGATACTTGATAAAAATGCCTGAGAGAGGTTTCAGGAATTCAACCCAACAGAAAGCCTGAGGAAATATACTTTATGTAACAACCACTTCTGCTCTCCTCACAGAGAATGGACATTTGTTCAGTGCATAAGCACACAATTTACAAGGCTGGGTGCTCAGGCATGCAACAGTCCTCCATACTGTGGGAAACTCACTGTCATTCTATCAAGGCACTGTGAACAAAGAGGCATATGAATACTGAACCACAGGAACCACCACAAAACCCAAGGGTCCCAGAACAGCATGCCTAGAAGGGAGCTAGGAAAGCAAATTCCTTTTACAGAAAAAGAAATAGCATGGTGTGTGTGAGTTATGGGTCCCTCAGCACAAAGCAAGTGTGTGGCTCAGAAGAGGCTAGAAATGAGATCTCTTCAATTCTTAAGCTAAGAGTCCAAGATGAATTATCAAAGAATACAAATAGATAAGAAAAGCAAATATATCAGAAGACACAGTGATACTACAACGCAACAAAAAGTCCACCTCACAACTGATCAGAATTAGAAACCACATCTGATCTCCCAGGAATACTCCACCCACATGGGGATCTGGAGCTTGGAATATGAAAGGTGCCATGTGGTTTTGTGTTGGCTGAGTATCTGAGTCAAAGAAAATATGTAAGGCTGGTAAAAATGGTCACAGCTCTTCCAACCTTTGCTGGCTTGCTGCAGACAAGCCACCATGAAGATGCAGAGGAGCACAGGAAGGGACCCTGTTGACCATGTTACACCAACAAGGAGCAATACCATTGATGGAGAAGATGGTAGGCACTTCTCGTCAATGTGGCTATGACCCAGAACCACTGCTTTCTGGAATTGCTATTTTTATAACTTTCACCAGTAAGTTTTAGCAAACATGATCAAGTGGCATCTGGGATCTCTCATTCATTTATTGAGTGTCTGCTAACACTTATTAAAAGAAAAGTGCAGTAGGAGTGCTAGAGGTACAAAGAGAAAAGGCATCATAGCCATCAGGAAGTATACAGTCAGAGAAACATAACAAATACAAAGAGTCACGTAAACTGGTGAAATGTTGCACACATACATATCATGCTATGGAGATGTAAAAGGATGCAGCCCAAAAGTACAGGGAATGCATGAGTGGAGGTAATGGTATGAACAAAGGAAAAATCAAGAAGAAATGGGATTTACAATTCAGAAGGATCCTCTGCCAGCCTTCGAGAGGTGGGTAGGAGTAAAGCCAGAGAGCAAGCATCTGGAGGAGACAGAGAGGCAAAGTAAGTTAGGACTGAAATGAGGGGTGGTGGGGTGGAAATCCAAATGACTCCAAGTGTCTGACTGATGCACTTTCCCAAGATCAGGAATGCAGGGAAGGGATTTAGCTCTCACTGGACATGAGTAGTGCTTATGGGACTTCCAGATGGAGAGACTCATAAAGCATTTGGATACATGGATCTAGAAATAGAGAAAGGTCTGAATGTGAGTAGACAAGGGGGTGATGGAAGAACAGAGTGAATAAAAGAACAAAGAGAAAACATTCAGAAGAGAAAAGATAGGAGGCAAGGGTGCTGTCTCTTGAGAATATCAGAATTGAAGATGTAGACAAAGGAAAGGAAACCATCACTGAAGAATGAAAAGAAGTAGTTGGAAGGATAAAAAGGAGAAAGAAAATCTATAGAATCTAAGAGGGGAAAAGGTTTATTTTTTAATAATATAGGAGCAATCACTGGTTTCATGTGCTCAAATCAGGTGAGTACAGAAGTACAAATCCCACCAGCACTGGCCAGTGGCTGGCCGTTAGTAACCTTGACTTGGCTCCATGGATAGAAGGTGAATGAGATGAGAAGCCAGTGTGAACTTGCTCCAGGAAAGGAAGTGAAGTTGGTCATGCATGTGGATGATCCTGGACTTACAATGGAGTTATACCATGAGAAGCTAATTGTACATTGAAAATATTGTAAGTTGGAAATACACTAACCTACTGAACATTGTGGCTTGGCAACACAGTGCACTGCAGAGTATTGGTTGTTTGCCCTTCTGATCTAGTGACTCACCACTGCTGTCACTGTGTGGCATTACAAAAGAATATCATACTGCATATCAGCAGCCCAGGAAAAGATCAAAATGCAAACTTGTAGTACCATTTCTACTTAACATGTATTGCTATTGCACTATCATAAAGTAAAAAAAAATTGTAAGTTGAACTATTATAATTTGAGCATGGTTGGTATATTTAAATAATGGAGAATGGCATAAAATATCACTCTAATTTACAATCTATATTAAGCAAGTTTTTAAATGTCTTATCTTCTGCTTTTTTAATGCACAGAATAATTATATCAATATCAGTGTAACATGCATGCATGGAAAGTATTTAGCTTAGCCAGGCACACTGGATGCACTTGTTAATGTAGGTTACTAATATGATGACTGCTGTTGCTATTGCAGCTAAGGTACTCAAGATGCTGGTGCATGGAAGGGCTGAAAAAAGTGAAAGTGAGGTGAGTACAGCATGGGTGGAAAAGGAAAGCATTTAAGGCAGAGGAGACATGGATGAGGTAAAGAAATATGTCCCCAGACTTAGAAGTTGGAGAGCTAGATGAATATAAGTTTATGAAGTTTATGAATGGAAGCTTAATACTGCAGAAGAGGTTTAGTGCTGGGAAATAAAGGAGTATGACTATGGAAATGGGACCTGAACTGGAATGAAGATATCTTTGTTCATGTTCAAGAAGCAAATAGTAAAAAAAAAAAAAGAAGTAAATAGTAATTGAGAAAAGACTACCCATTTTGTGGGACACTGGAGACACACCTTGAACAAAATCCAAGCCCTACCATACAACCTTGTAGATTGGGAGGTGGGATGCTTGTCACTGCATATGGGAAAGGTGTTCAGGTGGTGGCCAGACAGCAGCAGGGCAACTCCTGACTCACAGATCAAAGAGCATAAAGGGTCAAAAGTTGATTATATTCAAAAGAGAACCAGAGCATGATATCTATAGATGGAAAGAAGCTTGAAATAGGAAGAGTTTTGCATAAGGCAAGAAAAGTGCATGGAGCAAGGAAGAAGCCTATGGGACCCAGGGTCTAGATAGCAGTAAGAAAGCATTAATCCACAGGAAGAGGAAACTGTGTCTTCAGTTATAAGGAGCAGGCAGAAAAAGTGTTCTGGAAAAGGTTGGGTATAAAAAGGTTGCTCAAAATACTTATCTACAAAAAACCCCACCAATGATCCTATTTAAAACTGGGATAACAATTTAAGTAGACATTTGTCAAAAAAAGATAGATAAACGATCAACTTGTATAGAAAAAATGCTCAATATCACCCATTATCAAGGAAATGGAAATCAATACAACAATGAGATACTACCTCACCCCAGTTAGAATGACTATCATCAAACAGAAAAATGCTAACAAATGAAGGTGAGGACTTGGAGATAAAATGAACTCATATGCTGTTGGTGGGAATGTAAATTAGTACAACCATTATGGAAAACAGTATCGGTATTCCTTCATAAATTAAAATGCGAGGGGCTGGGGATTTAGCTCAGTGGTTCCACTGCCTGCCTTGCAAGCACAAGGTCCCAAGTTCAATTCCCAGTACCAGAAAAAAAAACAAAACACTAAAATGCAAACTAGTTTTCCATCCAGAAATCCTCTACTGAGTATACATCCAAAGGAGATGAAATGATTTTATCATGTTACCTGCACTTCCATGTTTATTCAATACTATTCATAATAACCAGATGTAGAATCACTGAACAAAGTTGTCCAATGACAGATGAATGGATGAGGAAAATGTGATACATATACACAATGGAATATTATTCAGTCACAAAAGTCCTGTCATTTGCAGTAACAAGGATGGAACTGGAGGACTTCAGATTCAGTGAGATAGACAGACACAGAAAGACAAACACACGGTGTTTCCACTCATTTATGGAAATAAAAAGTCAATCTCAGAAGAAAGGAATGGAATAATCATCACTTGAGACTGAGAATGTTAGGAGAGAGGAGTTGGAAAAAGTTAGATGAGGAGCAACAAAATATATTTAGAAAGGAGGAATTAGTTCTGTTTTCCAAGGCACAGTAGGGTAATGACTGTTTATAATAATCTATGATGTATTTCAAAATAACTAGAGGAGTATGAAAGTTTCCTACATCTAGGAATGATTAAGGAGATAAAAGTGCTTATTACCATCATTTGATCATAATATATGGTGTACAGCTTGAATTATTGTACTGTATCCAGTTAATATGTACAGATATTATGTCCCAATAAAAATTAAGGCTGTTAATTGCCCCTGAGTGCATTTAATCCATTAGGCAATAAACAGTGCCTAAGGGTGTAGGTACTTTCTAGAAGACACAAAAAGACAAACAATTGGCTCCAAAATATGAAAACTACCAAAATTGCTGTTTCTAAATGCTTAATTAA
The DNA here is from genome assembly GCF_053883595.1 of Heterocephalus glaber. Lineage (NCBI taxonomy): Eukaryota > Metazoa > Chordata > Mammalia > Rodentia > Bathyergidae > Heterocephalus > Heterocephalus glaber. The sequence goes on from NW_028258308.1 coordinate 42,706,059, forward strand.
ATGTACACAGAATGTATCATCAAGTCAACTTCATTAATTGTTAAATTTAGTGCTCATACAAATTTCATTATATTTAGAAATGAATTTGTATGTTAGATTTTCCTACTCTTCAAAAATCCCTGAGTAAGCACACTGGCTGTCAAGAAGTTGCACTCAGTTGTAAATTATATTAGTTTCTCATAACCAAGGATTTAAAAAATAAAATTATGATAATTCTTTCAAATTGTTATAATAAAAATTTGTTTACTGTGGAACATGGGTACTAATAGCCTCAACACAGCATTTGAAAAGCTCCCAGAAGCCTATGAAATAGTCTTCATGCAGGCATGTGGGACAGGCAACCCAGAGAGCAGAGGAGAAAGGACTAAAGTCGGAGGAAGGGGCCCAGCATCTCATCAAGGAATGAATGACAGTCTTCTAGAGACTTCCCCCCTTTCTCCAGCCAAGGAAGACTTCATCTGTGACTCCTCAGATGCCTACTGCATTCTGATGAACCCTCAAGATTCCTCTGAAAATTATATGTTTTTAAATGCATAAAGTAAAAATGAATAGCTTCACAAAAGAAACCAATTATATTGAATGCAACCATGTATAAAAATATTTAATGCTTCTGTGATTAAAAAGGTAGAAATATATGGGGTTTTTGGTACAGGGGATCGAACTCCGGTCCTTGTGCTTGCAGGGCAAGTGGCAGCAACACTGAGCTAAATCCCCAGCCCTGCTTTTTTATAAAATAAGAAAATGTACTTGCATTTCATAGTAGTGATATTTTAAGATATCTTAACAGAAGTAGTGTGATTTTAAAATATTGATTTTTAATGATGCCAGTAGCTGCTAATATCCCTGTGGTTTGGTGCTCACATATAAATGTTTAATTAAAAAAAATACGAGCTTTCAAGAGACTGATGCATACACAGGTGTAATTTTTTTTTCCCCTCAAAGTTCACAGGTCTCTAGACTTTTACTCCCAGAAGTTCACGGACCTTTGATTGGAAAGGTCACTCTGGCTCCCTTACAAACACAAGAAATGATGGGGAACAGTTTATGCATGGCTGAGATGCTGGGGCAGAAAGTGCGCCCTGATTATGCAGAGACCTCAGAAGCAAAGGTGCTTTCCCCAAGGTTCATTTCCTCTTCCTCATCGGTTTCAAATGCACATTCAGGGAGAATCTACTTTAGTTGATTCTGTCTCCTTTAGCAAAACTTAATGTGAGTATTTGAATATTATTGTAGTTTTTTTCCCCTTGCATTGTTTTTCTTTGAATGGTTTTAATTTCTGTATGTGTCTGTGTTTGGTAATAAAGTTATTTTTAAATAAAAAACTTAATATGAACAATATGGACCATTGATGAATACACACTGCCTTAGTCACTTTCCTGTCAATGAGACACAAGGCCCAGCACCCACACCTTACAGAGGAATGGTTTATTTTGACTCACAGTTTCAGTGGGTTCATTCCATGGTTGGAAAGCTCAAATGTAGGAGAGGCATAAGAGAAGTGCCTGCTTCCTGATTGCATCATGGCAATCAGGAAGTAGAGAGAGAAAGGAGGATGGGAAGGGAGATATATGCATCTAGGTCTTGCCTCCAGCCAGTGATCTGCCTTTCCAACCCAACCTCACCTCCTCTGAGCACACTCACCAGAACATGCCAGTGGATGAATCTACTGAAGAGCATGGCACCCCATAATCCAATCAGCCTCTAGTGCCACTCTGAGCCCTTGAGAGTTTTGAGGAACATTCTAGATCCAAACTATAATGCACACAAATAGGAACACCCTCTTGCCCCAATTAAAAGACAATTTCACAAACTGAGGGGAAAAAATCCATAAAAAAAATGTATATCAGTAATAAAAGATACATGGAAAAGACTATGAATATGTAGAAATGGTAGACATAAATATAGCAGTTGATATTCAGTCTTGCTTGTTATTACATTTGTATTAATTAAATGAGAAAATCCCATTTTGCCTACCAAATTAGCAAAGATTAAAAATACTAATGATCTCTTTAGCATAGGTGAGGTACTTATTAGTATAGGTGAGGTACTTATTAGTATAGGTGAGGTACAGTGTACACTTTCATACATTCCTGGTGGGAATATCAATCTGAAGCATCTATCTGAAGGGAGTTGACTATCTCTATCCCAGGGCTATGAGGCATGCCTGCAGTGAGCCACAGCAATGCTACTTCGGGGACTACCCCAAATACTGTACAAATGGACACAAACAGATTTCAAATTTGGGAGAGACTTAAATTTTATTGTAAGAGACTGGTTCAATAATAGACTGGTTCAACATAGACTATCATTTCAACAGCATACTAAAAGAGCATTAAAAATAAGATATTTGTAAGTACTGGAACAGGAATTCAACTAAACTATTTTAGAGCATGAAAAGTAGAATATAGACCATTATTAATAGTATGATTCTATTTTTGCAGAAAAAGTATATGTAGATTATATAACATGTATGGTTTATATCTATAAATATCTAATTTATATATAAACAGACACTGCTTATATATAAATACATGTGGATAGATTTGCAGCTATACAACAGAAAAACAGCCTGAAAAGAGCAATCTATACCATACTGTTAAAGAGTGATGACTCTTCAGGGTGGGATTTTAATTTTCCACTAAAATAAATAGAACACTATTGAAAACAATAATCATTATATATCACTTTATAATGAGAAAAAAATCAAGATATTTCTGTTAGGAAAAAAATGTAACCTGATTTCTGAGTTGGCCAAAGGCTGACTTCTCTGAAAGGAGCTTTTGAATAATTGAGCTCTTTCCCTGCTGAACAAGAATCCAGGGCTTTAAAACATGTATTTAATTGGGTTGTTTCAGTTCACACCTGAAAGCAATAACCTGAGATGACAGGTGAACCAGAGCTTCCTTCCTGATCATGGCCTAATGGTCCTAAGATGTCAGGGAGAAATCTGGAGCAAATCAAGGATGTCCTGAGTGAGACTGTCCACTAAGCATTTCAAAAAGGCCACAAAGTCAGATGTACAAGTGATGTTCCACACTGTCAGGTCTGGCTCAAACCCAAGGGTTATTCTTTCATTCACTTATTCTTTCATTGCACAAACAATGAGCACATACTATGTAAAGGGCTTGAAGTGTGAATGTGAGCTGTCTGATATATAATCCCTCATCACAAAGCAATGAACCCTCTGTACACAGGAAACATATATCTGAACACCACAGAGGAGAACATGGAGTGCAGGCCTGGGGAAGGAGAGGTCCATTCTGGCTGTTTGGTCACAGATCACAGGGTTCTGCATGGCACAGGTACTGTTTGAGCTGGACCAGCAATGGGGAATGGCCTCCTCCAGACAAAGGAGGAAGAGAACCACTATTCATTTCTAGATGGGTGAACAGCTTTAAGATAAAAATAGAAAGGCCTGTAGTAAATGCTTCTAGGAAAGAATGAGGAATGTCTGTTTTTGCATGACTGGGGCTCACCTAGGTAAATTTTTGGAGTTGGGTCCCACAGGATGGGATGTAGTCTGGCAAGAGCATGGTAAAAAAAATCCCTTGCATGGGACCTAAGATTCTCTAACACAGCAAGCTATTTCTTTCTCCTAAAAAGCAGAAGGGACCAATTCACAGATTGTGAACACTGATTGAGGTCCCTAATACAGATTTCTCTGAAGAGTTTGCCCCTGGCTGGCAGAGAGATGGGGCTACCTGCCCAAAGCTGGGGGTGGGGGTGAAAGGATGGGGTGGGGATGGAGAGGCCAATGAGCATGACCAGCAGATCTCCAGCTGGCTTAGTCATGAAGCTCACTTCCTTTCATGCTTCCATGTAAACATTAGAGCACCCTGATCTTCAATGTTCTAAATGAGGTAGAGTAATGTGACAAGATGTATTCAGGGCCCATTTCTGCACTAAATGAAAGAACACATAGATTCTGATCCCTCTCCTCACTTCCAGTTCCCTTCATACAGCCACCTAGTTCTGCTCAGCTGTAACTCACATGTTACAGCTGCTCCCCCTGAAAGATCAAGCAGCACCCTCCATGAATTTAGGTCTCTATCTTCACACAGGGGCATAAAGCTATGGATACATTTGGCTGGAAATTTAGGGAAAAGAAAACCCATTAGCAGGATTCTCTTCTGATATCATGTGATTTCCATTTAACAAACAAAAATAAGTGAAGTAAGTTCCAGATGTCATCCTTTACAAGGGATCATAGCTTCTCTGTAAAGAAATGTATTTTTTATCTTATGAGAAAATGCATCATCATAGGTGTATCAGTCAGTTTCATGTTGCTATAACAAAAGACCTGAGATAATTAACTTATGAAGAGAAAGGATTAATTTTGGCTCATGGCCTTGGATTTTCCAGCCTAAAATTGTCCAGATTTATTGCTTTGAGCCTCTATCAAGGGTGGCCAACGTCACTGGCAGGAGCACTTGGTGGAGCAAATCCCCTCACCACCTCATCAGTCGTAAAGCAAAGAAGAAGAAGGGGTACCCCAAGGACCTATTATCCCCTTCAAGGGAAGATTCCCCAAAGACCTAAGCTTGCCCATAGGTCCTCAACTTCTACAGGACCCACCACCTCCCAATAATGCCACACTGGAGACCAAGTCTTCAACACATGGACATAGGGTACATTCAAGACTTAAACAACAACAGTGTCTAATAAAAATGGGGACAAGATCAGATCCTACATAAGAAAGGCAATTCTGGCAGCAAAATTTCTACGCTGGATAGAAGAAAAGACAGACTTAGAACAAAGGTCAAAAGGCAAAGGCATCATGCCAAGTGGGAGTTGATAAAGGCTTGATCCCATTCTGAAACACCAGGGAGAGACAGAAATGAGGTGAGTAGTGTCAGACAGGGCAGAATCACAGGATCTGTATGTGGCAGGTGAGTAGGTCAAACATAATTCAACATTTTTTTAGCCTGGGGAGTGAAAGAAGTTTGGTGTTATTAATCAAATCATTAAAGGAAATGTAGGAAATGAGGCAGATTTGAGAGAAAGAAAAAATAAGGATACTGACATGTGGTTTTTTTAAGACTGAAAATATCTACAAGTATACAATTCTTTGACTTCAGGGCTTTACTCCCACTGTATAAAAAGCACTGTAAGGAGGTGATCCAAGTATGAGGCATGTTAAAAACACGGTTAACCTGCATTTACTGGAATAGAGACGTTTCTTTGTGTTCAAGACTCAGTGATCTGAGTAAAACAAAGGCCAGGCTTATAATTTAGATTTTCATCTAAGTATACATGAGCACATAAGGTCTTTCTCAAGCCAAGACTCTAGAGGAGAGGTGAAAAAAGGGTCTGAGTGTTGAGCACAATGGCTCTAAGAGGGGTGAAGATGCAGGAGGAGAACTGCAGAACTGTTTTCAGAACCAGATGTGCCATTCTAGGTAAGTAGAAATGGGCCACTCAATATATATATTATAGAACATACAACAGTAAAATACACAATAGTTTTGTTTTACAGCCAGTTTTATCCTCTGTCATTAATTTTATTAGAAGCAGACAAGCTTCCCTTAGCTTACCTGACCTGCATACTCCTAGTCTTCTCCTATCTTCTGTCTGCTCCTTCCATGTATCCTTCATGTTCTCATTGTCTTCGCAGGCTCTGAGTTTCTAAGATCTGTTTCCTTCTCACCTCAAACTCTCATCTTAGTGGTTGTCAATCACACAGATCACACACAAATTTGTATTACCACCCTGATCACTCCTTTGTGATTGCTTATTTTTTGAATGTCCTCATCAGCCTTCAAAGTCAGCATGTCTAGATTCAACAGATTAGACTAAACTGGGTACTCTGCTCTAACTTTCTCTTCTGTGTCTACTGCCATATAACAGATCAAACCAAAACTGAGTGACTGAAAACAGCTCTTTTCTCTGTGATTCAGGTGGGCAATTCAGGCAGAACTCAGCTGAGTGGTTCTTCTGCTCAGAGTCAGTCTCTTGCTTCCAGCAGTCTTCTTGGCTGGAAGTGGCTCATTCTGAGGTACCAGGTGGTCTTCACCTGGACTCCCCATGCGTCTCCACATGTCTTCTCATCCTCCTGGAGGCTGTCAACAGAGTGTCTGCAAGAGCCCAAGGGCAATGCATATATTTTCCACATCTCTGCTTGTGGTGTGGGGTCCACAATGCCCTTAACAGGTGCAAACCACTTGGCCAACCCTGAGCCAAGTCTGGTAGACTAATGCCAAAAAGCATGATCTAAGAAAAAATTAGGGCCTCTCATCCAATCAGTTCTCCATCACTGATGATGGCAACTTCAAATCTCTCCATCTGTTCCCATCTAATCTCTACCTCTTCTACCCTTGTCCACACTCCAGTCACATCTACCCTGAACCACTAGCACAGGCTCTGAACAGTCCACCAGCTCTACTTCTAGAACCTTCTCTGCACTGCAAGAGAATGCTTTCAGAAATCCAAAGGTGATCATGTCATTACACTAGCTTAAAATCTTTCAATATCTTTTCTTTGCATATATAGACAAAAGGTTCTGAAAATGAATTTTCAATAGGGTCAGAGAACATATATGCTCATTTTTTACTCTGAGTCTGGAACAGACACTAAACATTGGTTAATGGCTTATATGAATGAATAATTATTACACTGGAAAATAAAAGAAACAGTAGAAATTATAAGCACTCTACCAATCCCTATTACTTATGAATCACAGGTTCAGTTTCCAGAGAATATTTAAATCACATACTATTAAAATTGGAAAGAAACAATTAGTCCAAAGAAAGAAAGAAAGGAGGAAAGTTAAGAGACTAGTCAACAATCTGTCGGCCTTTTTGGAAGTCCAAGAGCAAGGCAGACAGGCTGTAGGCTTTTGTAGACTCCACTGAAAGGTCTTAGGTGTCCCTTTGAGCTCTACTGTTCTTTGATTGGTTATGATTTAAGTTTATTTTCCCTCAATAGCACTATTTCCTCCTTTTTTCTCTCCCTTCTCTTTTTCTCCTATTGGCATCATTAGCTACAAAAGGAGAGGACTGAGGTCCAGGAGAGGATATTACAACACACATATATACACACATAACACATACACACAAACGATAAAAATGCAATGTCTATATGGCAAGGGGGTGCAAGGAGAGACACAGTAAAGATCCTTATATCTTGGGGTTCAAGAAATTTCAGGCAATAATTCCTCCTTGAATTTTTCCATACCCCCATATCTTTGTGTCAGCAAAAGATATAATGGATAATGAGAGCTCAAACAAACTAATTTGTCAGTTCTAGGATGTGACACCATGGCCATTTATTTCTGAGGCTGCTAATGCCAATCCATGACCTTCTAGGATTGAATATAGCTGAAATTTAATAAGAAAAGGTCAACCATCACTCAGTGCACCAATGAAACAAGATTTTGTCTTTTCAGTAAAATATCAAAAAATTGTAAAAACCAACATTGTGTCTTATGATACATTTTCAGTGCTTATAGCCAAAGCTATAATGACTATTTAGATTATATGAAGGATAATATTTGCCGAATGCTTGAGTAGCTGAAATCATAGATGTTTCTTTAAAGGTCAGCTGTAAAACCAAGTTAATAACTTTGCAGAAAATGCATTTTTCCATCAAGAATTCACAATAAAATAATCTCTTTTTCTGTGTGATTTTTCTTTCTACTGTGCTTGGCACCAAGACAAAGCTAATAGACGAATTATACATAATTACAAGACTATTTTGCTCTATGGTATCACAGATCAAAAGGAACGGTTCCTGTTGCAAGCAGGTAATGGTCTTGTACCATGCTCGCCTCCATATGCTTCCATAGAGAGCTTCAATGGGGCTTCAAGGATGACACACTTAAACAGCCACATTTTTAATATCTATTAAAGTCACTTTGCCAAGACTAAATAATGCTCCCCGGGAGCTGGAGGGAGGGGAGGGAGTACAGCCAAGTGCTCTGAGCATGTGGCTGGAGGCCCTGCACACTGTTAGACAGAGCTGCTCTCAGAATCTTAACTCTCTTCTGGTTAGGCTTAAATATTGGAAGTGGACAACAGCCAAGTAATGACAAGACATACATGTTCTTCCACGCACAGCTCCAATGTATAAATGGCAACACAGTATTTTTCACTTTGTACTAGTTTAGGGTCTTTAAAACAAGAATGGTACTGAATAGTCATAATTCGTTTTAGTTTTCCTTGTTCCTGGGCAATTACTTAGGGCTCCTACAAAAAAATAAAATTCATCTCTAAGCAGCATTTAATCCTGGAATACAGACCACTGAATTTCATAATTACCTTACACTAATCAATCTTTTGTTGATTTTTCCTTTCTAACAAATATAAAATCAGACAGAAATTCCTCATTCTCCAGGCCATTAGAAAGGAGAGAGAAGGAATCACTGCTGAGCCACTCTCTCCAGGCCCTGTGTTCCTTACTTTATGTTTTTATCACACTTATTTTTCACAATTTTCAGATGAGGAAACTGAGCCTAAGAAAAATTGAGGAACATGACCAAGGTTTCTCAGTTAGCAGAACTGGAAATCAGATTTAACCCCATGGCAATGTCCAGACACTGTGTTCTGTTTCTTGCAAGACTCTGAACTGATAGCATCACAGTACCTGCAACCTAAAATTTTTAACAGATCTGCAACTCTTAGACCTGAGGAGAAAGAACATAATTAACATGATCCTCTGACCACTGCTGTTGCCCACTGCAGGCTTGTAGTAAATGAAACCCTTGAGCAATTTGCAGGAAGAATGTTTTCCAGGTCCCTAGAACAATTCATGTCACACATGTGAAATGGCCAAGCCAGGAGTGAGTGCAAGTTGGAGGGGGAGGGGGAAGGAAAGAAAGGAAAGAAAAAAATATGAAAAAAGAAGGAAAAACAGAAACAAAGCTTTTTGCAAGTAGGGAGGGGTGGATGAGTGAAAGGGAGGGAAGGGGAATGGGGAAAAAAGAAGAACCAAGATATATCATGTACAGGTACAAATTCCCAATAATGAATATGATCACTATGTGTACCTAAAATGTACCAATAAACTTAATGGAAAAAAAGAGAAAAAAATAAAGAAACACAATCCATCAAAGGAACTGGCAAGATGAAAAGGTTAGCATAATTGGATAACCTGGGTTCTGATCCAATGTCTGCTTCGACTGCCCTCTCTCAACCTTCTTTATCTCATTTGTGAAACCTGCAAAGTAATGCTCGCATGATAAACTGTTCTGAGAATTATGTAAGGTAAGATACGCAATGCTACCATATTGTCTGTTTCCCAGGGCACAGGCACAGGGAAGGTTTGTTGAATTTAAGTCTAAAAAGACATTTAAATGCAAATTAGTAGAACTCAATATGTCACCCCTATTCTTTTTTTTTTTTTGCACTTTATTAAATTCTTTTATTGGTACATTGTAAGTATACAACACAATTACATTTCTCATTGGGAATTGTACCTTTACATAATGCATCTTGGTTCTTATTTTTTCCCCATTCCTAGCCCTCCCTTCACACCCTCCACCCTTCCCTATTTACAAAGACTTTATTTCCATTTTTTCCATTTCTCATCATTTTTCCTTTCCCTTCTTTCCTTTCCCCTGCCCCTCCCACTACCCCTACCCCTTTGGACCTTTTCTCCCTATTTTACATTATCAATTATTCATTCTAATCATTGGTACATTTTAAGTATACAATATAATGGCATTCATCATTGGAAATTTGCACCTTTACATAGTCTCTCTTGGTTCTTTTTTTTCACCCTTGCCCAGCTCTCTCTTCAACCCCTCCATTCCTCCCTATTTACAGACACTTTCTGTAAAGTTTTCTCATGGTTATCAGGAGACATTTATGTCAGCATTACCTGCACCAAATCCAGGTCGCATGAAGTTAAATATGTATCTTGCATTATAATATCACATCCACCCTTGGCTAATTCTAAGAGAAGGGAGAAAAAGGAGATGGAGAAAGAGGAGAAGGAAGAGGAACAGGGGGAGAGGAAGGAGAGAGAGAAAGAGGAGAAGAGGGAAAAAATAATATATATATATATATATATATATATATCAACATAAACAAAGCCAAATGCCAAACAGTCACAGCCAGAACATAGTAATGAAAACAGTCTTCTTTGTTTTGCAAGAATAACATTCTGAGCATGAGGAATGGCCAGTTTACTAAGGAGAAATAGAATGGTCACATGGGGTTACCTCGTGGGAAGACAGCAAGTGTGATTTATAGCACAGTTTTAGGAGAGTAAAGACACAGTGCGCTATGTAGGACAAAGAAAAGCAAATAAGTGAGGCTCTCTCAGGCCCCTCCTATAGCTGGGCAAGAGATAAAGGCAGATGGACCCAGATATAGAAGGAAAGATGTGACTAGAAATGCATGATACACAGTTTTGGAAAATAATTGAGATTTAAGAAAAGAATAAATATCTTTTGGGGAATTTTAGCATGCGAACCAAATAAATCTACCTATCAAGGAAATTAACTTGAGACAGGTAATACATGTTTGAAGTTTAGACGCTTAAAAGCAAGAAGTAGAGCAGAGAGGCAGAGAAAACAAAAGACCCGGGTGAAATCTCACTAAATCTAGAGAGTCCTGTAAACTCCAGTTAGGGCCCCTAAAAGAAGAGTCATCATATAAAATTAAAGTTCAGAACTGAAAATAGTGACTACCACCCAACAAAGAGCAATTTTTCAGTTTATCAACAGAATTTCTTTATTCAAATTATCTTAAACAAAAACAGATTTTGAGGGCTGGTGATTTAGCTCAGTGGTGCTGAACCTGCCTTGCAACCACAAGGTCCTGAGTTCAATGCCAGGTACTGGAATAAAACAAAACAGATTTTGATTAATTTGCAAGGGTGCATTGCAGACACAAAGGCAAAGCCACACACTGAGGAATATGGTCCATACTCTTCCACTGCCTAAGACCATCCCCAGTTAGATCTGCCTCTTCACCCTGAAATGTGGCCACTTCCGGAATAACATGGCTGAACCATGGTGCAGACCTGGAAGGATGCGCACCTGTTAGTAGCAGAACAACTCCTGTACTCATTGCTCTGACTTTTGTGGAAGAGAGTCCAGCCTTGGAGCAGATGGGAGAGGGTAGCAATGACCGCTAGGGAGAACCCTGATGTGACAGCCATAGGAACACACCTCCAAAACCACTTCTCCTGCTCGCTGGCTTGGCCCCATTTAAAGATGGTCTACACAGTACCAAGAACATGGCAAGTTATTGTGGAAATTGCCCATAACGCTCAGGTCTTCCTAAACAAATCCAATTTCACAAAATCTTTCTTTTTTGGCAGTAGTGAGGATTGAACCCCAAGACCTTCACACTAAGCTACATGCCTAGCCCCTGTGCATTCATTCATTCATTCACTCATCCACTGATTCTTTCTTTTTCATGATAGGGCCTTCCTAAATCTCTAAATTGTCCAATCTGGGCTTGAGCTTGTGACTTTTCTGCCTCAGCTTCCCAGAGTGTTGTGATCAAAGGTATGAGCCCTCAGACCCAATTACAAAAATCTTTTTTAAAAAGGCACTTAAACATCTTTTTAACAAAGGCACTTTGATAGGTACAATACTAAAATCTGATTTAAAGTAAGGGTTCTGTACAAATGATAATTTTTATTTTTTGAAAACAAATTGTTTTCAAGAGAAAAACCCAGTATCTTATTGAATGTGAATGTGAATGATCTATAGGGAAGCCAAGTTTGTGAAGTGCTGTGGATGCAGGGATGAGTACAGTACGGACATCTCTCTTAAGAATGACACTAGCTCTCCAGGTCCTATCATCTCTGCCTTTTAAAGGAAGAAAGAGCAAGATGGACATCTGGGAGTCACTAGGGCTGAGGTCTCAAGATCACACTTGAACTGTCCTAGCTGTTTAGACAACCCCAGGCCTCCTGCAGGATGCAGGATGCATTCCAAACAACTGCCAACCCCTGTGACCTTCTCTACCTTCTTGGGCAGCCTGCAGGCAACGTCCCACCCTCAGAGACATCAGGGACAACTCACTCCATGTGCACTTCCTCCTGGCTTCCCTGGATTTGGGCAGCACCACATCTGAGGGAGCCTCTAGCCTTTCCTCTGTGGGTGCTCTCCCTCTGTCTCCCTCTGCTGCACTTACCTGGGCTGGGTCTCCCTGCATCAGAGCAGCAGGAAGTTCTAAGGGTGCCCCATGCCCAGCTGCTTCTCTGGCTGTCCTCACCCCAGCTGGAGGCAAGCTGCACCTTCACACAACTGAAGTCCCACTTGCTCTGATCAACCTGGGGAAAGGGTTTTCCTTACACTAATCTGCTTCTCAGCTTTGCTGCTGTCTGCAGTCGTGCCTTTAAAGACCAAAGCCACCTTGTCTGCAGGACAGGGCAGCTCCTGTCAGATGTTCAAGTGCTGAGCCTGGAGGTCATTCATAAACTTCCTCCTTATTCATGCTCATTGTCCAATTATCAATTTTTACTTATGTAATTTCCCCCAATTTATCCCTTTCTCATTTTTCACTTTCATCCAGGAACACACTGTCTCTGTGGACAATTGTAAACCTAACAATCCACAGCTCACCTGGTCTCTTCTTCCCAATTTTCTTTTCTTTTTTTTTTTTTTTTTGGTACTAGAGATCGAACTCAGGACCCTGCACTTGCAGGGCAGGTGGCAACACCACTGAGCTAAATCCTCGGCCCCCTCAGCCCATTTTCTGACTCTCCCATTGCTTCGCACTCTATTTCAGAGCAGCTTTGTTTTTTCTGTGAGGATGCCAGGCTACTTGGGATACAGGGACTTGGCACTGGCCCTGGCTGCTCCCTCTGCTTCGAATTCTCTTCCCCTCGCTCAGATTTCCACTTATTTAATCCCTAATGAGCTTCCAAACGCAGCTTAGGTAACACCTGCTCAGGAAAGCTTTCTTTGACCCTAAGACCTTATTGATTGCTCACTTCTAAGCTTTTTCACTACTTTCTTTCCTTTCTATATCTACACAGTTTTTAAAAAGTGAATGTCTATTTTCCTCACTATCTTTCTAAATGCTGCATTCTATTTCATTTGCCAATAAATTTTCAGCAATTGACACAGCAGCTGATGCTTAGTATACAATCCATTAATAGTTCTTACATTAAAGAATGAATGCATGAAGAATACATAATGATGGAGACCTGAAAATCTAGAGCCAAACTGTACTGATGTTGAATCTTGGCTGAATGGATTACAAAGCACATGACATTTGGATATAATAGGTGACTTAAGTTTCAGTCTCATCTTTTTAAATGAAGGCAATAAAGATTCACATTGATACTGCATTTGTGAAGTTCAAATGAAATTTTTGCAAGTGTTTAGTACAGAGCCTAACACATAAAGGTTACTAAATAGCATGCTAACAAGAGAATGTATGCAATGATATGTAAAAAAGGAATGATGGAGTTACAGAGAATGGAGTGGGTGGTGTGGATACAAGGCTTTCTAGTTATCAAAGACCTATGACACTACCTCTACTAGTTAAAAAAATTTCTTCACAGTCATTTTTTCAGGGACTCCTTCTTTGCTCTTTTATGTATTAGATTCTAGACAGAAGCATTAATGATGCTATATGTATTAGTATAATTGAGCTTCAAACCAGAGTCCCAAGCTAGAGAATTAGTCTCAGATCTAGAAAGTCTGTATAGCTTAAGCAGTAGACAAAATTTTTGCATTGGTAAGGAATTCTCCCATCTGTGTTTCCCACTGAAATTCATGCATAGCTTCAGTAGAGGAATATGTTCTTGGAAATGCACTGTTAGGTTGTTTGGTAATGGCACAGACATTGTAGCATGGACTTACACAAAATAAGATGGGTACAACATCATTAGGGAAAAACTCTTACAGACACCATTGTATATGTGGCCCATAATTGATTCAAATGTTGTTATTCAGAACCTGTTTTATCTATGAATTTGGATCTGAATAACAAAACATTCTTATTCCAATTTGGGGTACAGTTTGGAGAGGTAGTTTACAATACAAGAAAGATCACAAATCTGGGCTATGCTGGAAAATTCTGGAATTTTGGTTGCCATAACTCGGCTTTGGTGTGCAGATGTCATAAATAACAAGCCACCCTCACTGTTTGCACAGTGTTTCACACTTCACATTATTACCACATACCCTGTTCATAAATTTCAAAATATCTGTGTTCGTCCCCTTCCTTTAACAGATGGAGGGAGGGAGGAGGAAGGGAAAGGGCAGGAAATGAAAAAAAGAATTCAGATGCATTATGTCCATGTATTAACTCCCCATGTTGAATGAATTATTATGTATTGCAAATATGTACTAATAAAAATAAATTTCAAAAAATTTGTACTAAAGAAAAAAGCTAAATATCAACAATGTAGCTGCTAGCTCAGGGGGTTGAAATGGCATTTCCTATTGGGCAAAACTATTAATCTTCTGTACAGGAAGAAACTAAAACTCTGCCAAGGGAGAATAGATAGTGCCTCTCTGAGATGCGAAGTGCTCTGAAGGTATAATTCTTGTGAGCAAGGAGATTCACATGTAGAGAAGTACTGAGTCCCATTTTCCTCCCCTAAAATGATCCATTTTAGACAGGGAAGGCAAACATGCTCTGTCAAAGGCCAGAGAGTAAACAGTTCAGGGTTTCAGAGATACAAGTGCCACTGTGGTGTGAAATCAGTCATGGACATTATCTAAAGGCAGGCGTGAGGCTGGCTCTAACAACACTTTATTTATGGATATTGAAATTTGAATTTCACGTAATTTTTATGTGTTACAATACATATTATCCTTTTTTATTTTATTCAACATTTAAAAATGTAAAAGCTATTCTTAGCTTATAGACTTTGCAAAAACAGGAGACAGTTGAATTTGCCAGTGGTTAATTTTTTATGCCTGACTTAAGACAGTGGGGCACATAAATCAGCACTAGTTCTTGTCAATGGATCTCCTAATTGCTTTTCAGGTCTCCTAGACAGAAACAGCAGTCCTGTCTCCAAACAGACTACAAAAGTCTCATACTATACTGCAGAGACCCAGATAAAGGGACCATTACACATTCACCCTTCGTGACTGCTTTTTTCATTCGGACCTGTGTGTCGTTTGTCTTCATTCTCCTATATTGGGGGGGGAGAAAGCTAAAAAATACCTACATGCTTAAAGCTGTTCTCATGTCCCCAGAATACAGAGAATCCTCTCAAAAATAAAGTTTTGTGTGTTGGTCTTAGAAAACATGAAGATGAGCCAGAAGTATGTACCATTCTGCTGCCTGGCTTATGGACAAAGGAGCTCCAAAAAATAGTGGGCTCTGGTAGCACCAGGCAGCGTAACTGAGTACAGTCTCTATGAAGATGATTGAGAAATACCTATTGAAATTATAAATGCACATATATTTTGATCCAACAATCCCAATTCTAGGAAATTTTCACAAAAATAAGTATATATATATATACACACACATATATATGTATATATATGTGTATATATGTATATATATGTATATATATGTATGTATATATATGTATATATGTATATATGTATATATGTGTGTATATATGTATATATATGTGTATATATATGTGTGTATATATATATGTATAGAGACAGAGAGAGACAGAGAAAGACAAAGAAAGACACAAAGAGAGACATAATGTGTATCTGTTATACCTGAAAAAGAAAAGCATACATATTTATTCCTTATGTCTTTCTTTCTAATAGCACGTAATAGGAAAAACTCAAATATACATTAGTAGGATACTGTGTAAACTATGAGACACTGATATAGTAGAAAATTACCCAACTGTACATATATATGTGTGTATGTATGTATATTGTGAACACACAGCTGATTCTCATTAGTTGTGGTGGTTACATTCTATAAACTAAGTCACTGTGAATGCTGAATTAGCAAGTACTGAATCATTGTTCCTAGGAGAAGCATAGGATTAGTTTCCTGTGAGCCTGTGGGCACATTTTCATCAACTAATCAATATATAACCTTGTTTTGTGCATGTTTCTGTTTAAAGACACATTATTTAATATATTTAATATATTTGATGATTCTTTGCATCAAACTCATAGCCACTGGTGCTCTAATTCATGCCTGAACAAATTCATGTTTATTTAACACATCTTCCTGCCCAAGGCACACCAGAGCCCTCCTGCACTGAGGGACAGTAGACAGTATTCCAACAATACACTTGGGGAGTAGGGCATTCTAAACAGTGGAGCCACCTGCAGAAAGCACTGAAGTGTGAAGAACATGGGAGAAAGCACACTTGTCTGTAGCATGGGCTGAAACAAGAGCAAGGAGCATCGCCTCATTTGACCTCAGCTGGGAACACAGGTGTGGGATGACTCAAGTGTGTCACTGCTCCACAAACAACGGTGAATGATCACAAACACAGGTACTTCCTGACTCAGAGTTACAAATAAATTTTAGTAAGTGGACAAATTTGCAAATATGGAATCCATGAATAATGAGGCTTCAGATCCACAGATACACACACACACATAACCCATATGGCACGATCACCAGGATGTGTATCACTAGTTGGGAAAAAACAACAGTCCAACAGTGTCCAAATTACACCCTAATTTATGTAAAATACAGGTCTAAAGTAGCTCAGGAAGGATGATCCATTACCTCTGGCTTAACTGAGAAACAGAGTTGGGAAGCTGACTTTTTACTGCATTTTATTTCTATTCTGATCATGAAGTGAATCCCTCCATAGTGAGATAGCAGCCCTGGTTGAGAGTAAATTAATAGTCTCAAGGAAATGACAGTATCTGATATTTTTTCACTAGTCACCATGTCCCTTTTCAAATGTATATTTTTTTTCTTAAATTCTTTTATTGGTATATTTTAGGTATACAACACAATTACATTTCTCATTGGGAACTTGTGCCTTTACATGATGCATCTTGGTTCTTATTTTTTCCCCATTCCTAGCCTTCCCTTCACCCTCTCCACTCTTCCCTATTTACAAAGACTTTGTTTCCATTTTTTCCATTTCTCATCATTTTTCCTTTCCCTTCTTTCCTTTCCCCTGCCCCTCCCACTACCCCTACCCCTTTGGACCTTTTCTTCCTATTTTGCATTATCAATTATTCATTCTAATCATTGGTACATTTTAGGTATAAAATATAATGACATTCATCATTGGAAATTTGCACCTTTACATAATCTCTCTTGGTTCTTAGTTTTCACCCTTCCCCTGCCCTCCCTTCAACCCCTCCATTCTTCCTATTTGCAAAGACTTTGTTTCCATTTTTCCATTTTCTCATATTAATCCCATTCCCTTCTTTCCTTTCCCCTGCCCCTCCCACTTCCCCTTTGCCCCTTTTCTTCCTATTTCACATTATCTATTATACCTTTTAGTCCCTATTTACACTTTCAATTTCTCACACTAGAGAAACTATTCAGTATTTACACATGTGTGTCCTATTTATTTCACTTAAGGGTATCACCTCAATGTGCATCCATTTAGCTATAAATGTCTCTAATTTCTCTTTTTTATGGCTGAGTAGTACTCCATTTTATTTTAAAACCCCACATTTTCTCTATCCAGTCTCCATTTGATGGGAATTTGGGCTGTTTCCAAGTTTTAGCTATTACAAACTGTGCTGCTATGAACATGGGTGCTCATATCTCACTGTGGTATGATTCTTTTAATTCTTTGGGGAAGATACCCAGCAGGGGAATAGCTGGGTCAAATGGGACTTCCAGTACTAGTTCACTGATTTCCACAATGCTTGCACCAGTCTACACTCCCACCAGCAGTGGAGCAGGGTTCCTCTTTCCCCACAGCCCCACCAGCATTTGTTATTGGTTGATTTCATGATAGCAGCCATTCTTTCTGGGCTGAGGTGGTATCTCAGCTTTGGTTTCATTTGCATCTCTCGAATGACCAGTGATGTTGAACATTTTTTCATGTATTTATTTGCTATTTCTACTTCTTTGTCTGAGAAATGTCTGTTCATTTCAGATGCCCATTTTCGGATTGGATAACAAGACCTCTTTTAACACAACGAAAATCCCTGAGTTGATTTGCTGTGGAACTGTGGTGTGGTGATCCTCAGATTTTACTTAAGGGTTCTTAGCCATTGTTCCCTGGTTGCAGATTTTTAGCAAATGACAATGACTTCTTTAAAATTCTGTCTGAGTCTTATTTCCCACTTGTGATAACAGAAAAAAGAGCACACTTATTACAAGATACTGACTAATGAGAAGAAGAAAGTCTGAGCATCTGGAAACCTGGAGAATAAATGGTGTTTGGATACTTAAGAGTTCACAATGAGACCAGTCCCTAATACAGTTTATGGTAAGGAGAGGAACACTAGCTCTCAATGCTACAGAGAGAACTGTCTGTATTAGTTAAAGACAGAACATCAAAAAAAAGTTACATTAAGGAAATAAAATAGATTATCACTCATATTCCTAATAAATCATTGGAGAAGAGAAAAAGAAATGTGTGAAACTCCATTGCAATTAATAAGTTAAATTAGGCTTTTGAAATTATATCTGATAAAAGCCAGTCTAGAGTCTCAGTTCTTAAGGGTTAGATGTTTGTGTCCCTCCAAAATCTACATACTGAAGCCTTATGCCAAATGGCATGGTATTTGGAAGTAGGGCCTTTGGAAAATACTGAGGTAATAAGGGTGAAGCCTTCACAGATGGGATTAATGTCCTTACTGGAAGAACCTCTCTCTAACTCTCTCTTCCCCCTCCTTCCTTCTCTTCTTCTCTCTCCCTTTCTTTCACTGTCTTTATCTCTCTCCCTCTCTCCTCTTTCCTCTCTCCCATGAGGATAAAGCAAGAAGAGTTCCAGCTGCATACCAAGAAGAGAGCCCTGCCAGGAGAAGAGTTGATGGGCACCTGGATGTTAGGCTCCCCAGAACTATAAGAAATAAACTTGTTGCTTACAAGCCACAAATGCTTTAACACAGCTTGTTTGAACGAAGCAAGGTCACAGCTTTGGTCATGTCCCATCTATGCAACAATGCTGAGATTTGTGCTCCTGGAAAATAGAAACAGTTTAGAAATCCTCCATCTCTCTGCATTCCCGGAAAGGGCTTCCTGTAAAGACCAACCCCTCCCAGTGAGACATAGAAAAGGTTTGTGAATGACTGTTTTATTCACCTACAACAAGGCCAGACACAGACCCTCTAAATTCCCATTCTTTGTCTCATAAATAATTAGCTGAATTATGTATGTGCTATAAAAACTAACCTGGACAAAATACTCACTACCTTAACTTAAGCCAACAATACAGTATTCTCTTTTTCCCCAGCCCTGAATTTACCCCCTTCTGTAAGCATAAGCAAACACTGAAGCCTATCCAAACATTAGAGAACAGAACCTCCACCTCAACACCACCACCAGCAAATACAGAAACATTTCCCGTTCAGCTCCTTCATTACTCCACCTACCTCTGTGCCTCCCCGTGTCCTGCTCTCTCTAGCCAGGTGCTTCTTCTGTGAAAGAAAGCCCTGCTGCCCTCACTTTGGGACACCTGAAGATTATGTGGTGTGACTTTCATGTAAAATCTGTCCTGACCCACGTCCAGTTTTATTTTTCATTTGACACATCCTTAAAAATATATCAGCAGGGTGTGCTGGTGCAAGCATGTAATACCAGCCCTCAGGAGGTTGCGGCAGGAGGGTGAGCTCAAGGCCAGCCTGACTACATAGTAAGACTCTGTTTCAAGAAGCCAATTTAAACACATTTCAAACAATGTTTCATAATTGTACCCATGAAAGTGATTTCTTTCTTTGACCCGTGCATGTGACTGTTACTATCTATAAGGGACTCAGTTCCAAACAAGTGTTAATGTTTTAATTGGGTCGTGGATTTGATTTCTTATTTTGAATATAAAAGAATTATTTTTATTGGTAATTCAATGGACCTTTCCTAATAAATATGGAATGAAAATCACTTTGAAGGGCACCCTGAAATTCTCTCACAAGACCTCCCCACGAATCTTCCTCATTTTTGCTGCAAAGGCTTCATATGCAGGCAGTCTCACCTGGAACAAGTCCCACAGACTTTCCCCAGGCTTCCAGAACCTCCCCAGACATCTGCCTTGGGGAAGCCACTCTTCATCACTCCAGATCCCACCAAACACCGCTTCTCCGATCACCTATTTCATTAACACCAGGGCAACACCAATTAGCACTTGTCTTTAAATTGTTTTATGTATGTCTTTTCTCTCCTGATACCTGAAAAGCTCCATTTTTCATTCTTTTCCTGTGTCCTATACAGTACGTTTCTGTGTACACTGTACACAGTCAAAGCTCAATTGATTGATTATGGCAGGCACCAGAGATTAGGAAAAAAACCTCAAAACAAAGAAGAAAATATCCCTGAGTTAACACTTTACGTATACTACAATTTTTCATGGTACAAACAGGAAG
Source organism: Heterocephalus glaber (assembly GCF_053883595.1). Lineage (NCBI taxonomy): Eukaryota > Metazoa > Chordata > Mammalia > Rodentia > Bathyergidae > Heterocephalus > Heterocephalus glaber. The sequence goes on from NW_028258308.1 coordinate 42,726,412, forward strand.
ATTTATTTGAGCCCCTCAACTCTGAAAGAATGTCAGGGCAGCAATTTTAGTTCTCAATTACAGTCATAGCAATTAAGTTTTAAAATTTCAAAGCAAAGTTGCAAAACTAATGTATAGTAGAGTCAAGGATAGATAGAATCCCCACTTTAAGCCCCGGCAGTTACTGGGCATGGTGGCGCATGCCTGTAATCCCATGACTTGAGAGGCTGAGGCAAGAGATTGCCCAGGAGTTCCAGGCCAATCTGGACAACGTAATGAGTTGAAGGTCAGCTAATGAATGAAGTACCAACCACACAGCATTTGTTGGTAAACGCTTCTATCACCATGAATTCAGCAACAGGCCACTTGGGAAAACAGAACATTTTGATAAAATAAATGTCACTGTTGTGCTGGTGCCTTTATCCACCATTCCAACCTCAACTCCTGTTTGTGCTCCCAAATTTCATGTCCTCCTAAGATAGGATCTTAATAAAACATGGGATATTACTCAGAAATAGGGTGTTTGCAGATGTAATTGGTTAAGAAGAGGACACACTGGCTTACAGTGGTCCATAACCCCAGAGAGCTGACCTCGAGACACACACAGGGAAGGAAGCCGAGTGGAGACAGTGGCTGAGATGGGGCTGATGCGGCTGCAAACCAAGGAAGGCCCCAGTCACCAGCATCGGAGACAGCAGCTAGTGGCATACCCTCCTGGGCACATCCAGAGGGACCCCAGTGGACACCTGATTTCAGATGTGTACCTCCAGAAGGGTAAGAGATCAGTCTTGTTTTACCGCCTAGCTTGTGGTTGTTCATTACAGAAGCTGCAGTATGGCACTTGTCTGTGTTTCTGTCTTAGCTTGTGCACTAAGACTTAATGGACAGGTGCAAAATTAAAAAATCCTCTTCTGCAACCCAGAACTCATTGTTCACTATGAGTTTTGATACATATAAGAAGGAATATTACTGCAAGGTGCAGTGGTACAAGCCTGTGATCCTGGGACTCCTGAGACTGAGGCAAGAGGAATGAAGCCTGGACTGTACAGTTCTACTGCCTCAGAAAACAAAGCAAAAGCAAAAACTTACGAATGAGAGTCTGCAGGAAATTAACAGCTATCCACGAGTACTTCATATTGGAGAAAAACTCTGACTTTTTTCTCCTTAAGGACAGGCCTCATGTTGATCCTACACTCAGAAGAGCCCTTCCATCCTTCCCATGTGCCTCACCTATGTCACTCCTTTGGGAATCAGCTCCCTGTCACTCTCTCCAGGAAACTGCCTCCCCTTCATCCCACAGGTTGACTGGGGATCCCTCCCTGTGCCTGGGGACAGGTCTACAGGAATGCCAGCCACACGGTGTTAAGATTCATGGTTTATACAGCTGACTTATCACAGATCCTGATTCTCCATTTCCTCCAACCCTCATCAGAGGCTGATGACCTGTCCTATGGAGAGAAGTGGTGAAGCTTGGCTGCAATTTCCTGTCTTTCCAGCCATGTCCCTGTCATCTGCAGCTGGTGTTTGGGGTCCTCTGTGTTTGAGGTCCTCTCCCTGCAGAGTGTAGGTAGTGTCTGTGCCCCCTTATATGGTGTTTTCAAGGATGACCTGTTCTGATGCACATAAGGCATCTACAGTACACAGGGAAGTGCCTGGCACTGGCCAGCTGTCCTTATATCTTTGCCCAGAACAGCAGTGCTCTCTGGCTCTAGATCCAACCATGACTTCAATGCCCAAGATACTTGGAGACACATGCGAAAGCCAAAGGATAGGATTTAGGGAAGCAGGGTCTTAATCTCGGGCCTACAAATTTGGATAGGTCAAGGCACTTCCTTGGTCCTTCTTTTCACCCTGGTGACAAGAGTGTAGTCAGACTACTGTTTCTCATCCTGGAATCCAAGATGGTTAGGGGCCTGGGAAAGTGACAGTAGAGCTCTCAAGTGATGCTGAATGTTTCAGACCTAAGGAGAAGCATATAAATATTAGGAGCTACTCAAGCTGTCCATACTACCCAAATGTCAAGTTCCTCCACTTCAAGGGGGAATTATAACTTCATGGAAAAATACCATTTACCTAATAACAACTGGTAATTTTGATTGATAGTTAATTACGTCTTTCCAGAACAAAAAAAATATAGTAAAACCAAATCACCTTTTTACTTGACAGTGCTATTTTCCAAACAGATGACATTTTTTTTCAAAGCACGTGATGTACAGAGAAGAGAATAAAAGGGGTCAGTAGTGAAAATCTGAAAATTGCAATGGACTAGATGATCTCTAAAATCCTTCTGTGCTCTAATGTTCCCAGGATTACTGAAAATTTCTCTAAGGCAATCAACTTTAACAATTTATTTCACATTTAATTTTACTCTTCAACCTCAAGGGGAAAATGTCCTGCTCTGAAATTTAGGTGTTGGGTCAAAGATCCAAATGAAGATTCCAAACAGTAAGATATTTAATGGGGGAATTTTAAAAGCTGGATGCACTATAACAGAGACAAAAATGATTTGAAGCTTTTAAAAATGACAATACAGCATTGTCAACAAAAAAGGTCAAAGGAGCTGAAGTAGAAACAGCAATAATAGACCATGGGTATAATGACAGGCAGCTGGCTTCAAGTTTAAGTGATTTTGGAGCTGTGTAACCCCAAGTGCAGGGAGTGGGGAATGCAAGGGCAGAGGGTGGGCACCAGGAACGAGTTTTCTGCTGCCACAAGCCACCACGCCTGCATGGGTGCTGAGGGTAGAAGTGTAAGCTCTTCTTCATGGGGGAATGGTGGGATTCAAAACTGTCACAGCCCCTGGAACCACAAGATGAGTAGGAACAGAGAAGCAAGTAGAATAAAATGTTATATCCTTCAGAAATGCAGGGTGCTGGCGGAGAGAGCACCATCAGTAGAATGCATGAAGAGGAAAGTACTGTGAATACAAAGTTAAACAAATGGGAGTGGTCTCCAGTGAATCTTATGATAGATCTGTATGCTAGCAACTGTTACTCCCTACAGAGATATTTTACAGCCCTATAGAGATAATACAAGACCACCAAAGAGAAAAGCCAGAGGCTGGTTATGGGAAGCTTGTGGTACCAAGGAGTCAGCCACCATCACATACATTTGAGAGAGACACAGAGGCAAGCAGAGTGGAACGGCTTTACAGTAGAAGACAGATAGACTTCAGGTGTCCTCTGATAGCAAGCTGTTTTGCAAAGGGAAGATGTAGCAGGGCTAACCAGAAACAGGGCATCCTGTTCTTTTTGGAGAATATACTTGGCTTTCTCTGCTTGGTCTTAATTGGAAGTAGAGACAAAAATTAGGGTTCCTGTCATTAATCAGATTCTATTGGCATATTCAGTCTCTCAGTGCTTTGGTATAAGTGTGAATGAAACAAAGCTTGTCCAAATCATTACTGACACCTACACCCTTAGAGCCCCTGAAAAGGACTGGAGCTGGGTCTTAGCTATACTCAGCTCACCAGAATGCATAATGAAAATGGTGCATTCACCTATGAGAACACACAATGTAATAAAAGCAGCAATCATATCTTTCAGAAACTATGATTATCTTGTTGCTTTTGCTGCTTACTGATTTGCAGTCATTTTACAATTACTAAGTTAGAGAAAAATGACTCAATAAATAAACAATTGGCAGATAAGAGTTTACAAAATCCACGATACATGGGAAAAAAAGTTTCCGAGGAGGTCTTTGGTAAACAGTGCCTGCAAATGCTTCTTGCTCTCAAATCCAAACATCTTCCCCACCACACGCTGTTTCCAGGATTATTGACAGGCACAGAGCCCCAATGGGCTGGACTATAGTTCTGACCAGGGTGGCAAAGACAATGTTGGTGAATCTGCAAATCTAGCCCTGTTGGAGGCCCTGCACTCCCCTCTGTTTAGAGCCCAGCCTAGGAGGTCAGATCTAAGTGCAACCTGCATGATGAAACTGTGAGGGCACAGAAAATAATTTGGGTCCAAACAGTTTTTCAGTGGCTATGAACCCCACTGTTTTTGACAATGACAAGAAGACACTAAATGGCTTTTGAATGACAGAATACAGGCACTATTGCTTGATAATGTCCAGGGATAAAAAACTGATTCTGTTAGACCTGCTAATAGACTATCATCTAATGGAAGGCGTGATTCTAGTGTAGCTACAGGATTCTGAGATTACATAAAAGCCTGTTTCAGCTCACTGCCCTGTGGTTTAACAAATATTTGATGAAAATGCACCTGAAAAATTGCTATCCTCCCCCTCATGTCTGCTTCCCTCCTCCATCTGGTAAAATCCATTCACACCCAGTAATCCTGGTAAATGCCAACATTTCAGTAACACCTCCCCCAGCTGGACCACTTGGCATGATTCACTCGCCTTTTGTCTCCATGGTTCTTTGTGTAGACTGTTAATAAACACATACGTGTTGGGAATCATAGCTACTTTTAATGCAGTGCTAATCTCCCTCACTATAATATGACTTTCTTTAGGAAAGTCTGTCTTATTTACCTAGGGTTCTTCATTGTGTCACAGGCACAGTGCATCTTATCATTATCATTTCATTTAACAGTCAAAAAAGCTTCAAGAGGAAAGTATGTTATAGCCTGATTGGAGAAATTGAGGCTGCAAGAGATCTAAGGTAAGAGCCATCAGAGCCAGCCTTGGTCCCAGCTCCTGGTAGCTGATAAAGTTTTAATGGTATCGTGGGCCTCCACTGAGTTCTAACTGCTGCTTCTCCCAGGCAGTACAGACAGCTCCACAGCACTCCAGTTTAGTCTGCAAGCACAGCTTATCTCGTGACTCTGAGAGGCCTACCCAAGGGTTCCTCAGAATCCCCGGCTCTGATGCTCATGGCCTTCGCTCACACACAGCACACTTGCTTCTCTTTCTTATTTTCCTCTGCAAAATATACCGAAGTCCATGTTTCGTAGTTTCTCCAATCATAGTACATTAAATTTTAATAAGAGAAGGAGATAGATATCTACAAAACAGGACCACAAGCATGGACAGGATGAGGTATCAATTCCGTGCCTGCAGTCTCCTCTGAACTCAAAGGGTGGGGAATTTCTGTGTTGAATCCACAGTGCTCAGCATGAAGGACTCATGTAGCTGTGGGTATGAATACTCCACTCACTATAGAAAGTCACCCCTGTTGGGGGGAAGGAATATTTATCTCATAGTCTTTGCCTTCGCCCAGCTGAAATAAACCCCTTCGCACTGACTTGACACCCTCAAAGTAACTTTCCAAATGTCATCTCTCTTCCAAGTCAGTGTTCCCTCAGGGAGAAGGGGTGCTGATAAAAAAGCTTGAGTGTTTTTATTTGCAAGATATATACAGTCTTCATCATAAATTAACAAACTGACATTCTGTTCTACCCAGCAAAGGAAAAATAAAATACGTAAAAAGCAAAGCCTCTAATGTTGTGACAGGCTGGCCCTGAGGTCTTGTCTTCTCAACACTCTGTCCCCTGCCACCCAGCCTGGCCCTTTCCCAGTTCCTGTGCACAAGTTCTGTCTATGGGATCCCCTGCAATCATCACAAACTCACCCCACAGAGCTCTGGCTAGAAAGCAAAAATGAACAAAAAATCTGCTTATCCACAATGTTTTCCACAGTACTTAGAGCTATTTGTACTTAGCGTCACTTTTAATTTGAACTTGTAACTCCCAGACCTGCGGTTCTTAAGGAATCTTCTCTTCTGGGAGGTGATACTCACGTTTTCTGCCCGGAGTCTCTTGGCAGGACACCCGCCATCCCTGGGGTGCAGCATATAATACAGTCGGACTTTGCTTGCATGTTTTCGACTCTGGGGAGGAAAAGCAGAAAGATAAACTTTAATGGTGAAGGCATTTGAGAAAAAAGAAGAGAATGAAGCGCAGGCCATGACCACAACTGCAAAGAAATGCTTTCAGTAAAAAAACACTGTCTTGTGCTCCTATTATGCATGGTATAGTTTCAGAAAGGTTAAATTATTTCCCCCAAATCATAAAGCCAAAGTCATTTCAGAATTAAGTAAAAAAATTGAGATCATCTAGCTTAGAGTGGATAATATATTTAATTGTCCTAAAAAGTAAGACAGGTGAGTAGCGGAAATAACATAAAAGATGGATTGTGATAAAGAGAGGCCATATGCTAGGCTTAGTGGTGCACAATTGTAATTCCAGCTACTCAGGAGGCTGAGGCAGGAGAATGGTAAGTTCAAAGTCAGCCCAGGCAACTTAATGACACCTTATCTCAAAATCAAATTTACAAAGGGCCAGGGATGCAAGAACAAGGGCCTGGGTTCAATCCCCAGTACTGCAAAATGGAGAGAGGAGGAGGGGTGGGAGGAAGGAAGAGGAGAGACAAAGGGAAAGGAGAGGGAGGGAGAGAAGGGGAGGGGAGGGCAGAGAGACAGAAAAAGAAGCGAAGTGGCAATAAAATTTTCTCTCACCCCTGTGCCCTCCTCAGAGATCAGCATCTGAGATTCTTGGGCTCCTGGCACACACCCCCTCACCCCAAAGCATCCCTTCCTTCCAGTTTTCCAAACCTGAGTCTCATTAAGCAGCTAGCAAGGAGGGATTCTCTGAGGTCAAAGCAGAACTGACAAAAGATACCACATTCCAGTCTGGAAATGGCTCAGCACCCAGGCCACCTGCAAGCTGGCAGGAGCAGGTGACCAAATGGAGAAAGGAAGGCCCACTGCCCGGGACTGGCAGGATTATGACAGCAGGCAGTCCCGGCTGGTCCAAGCCCATTATGGAGAAATTAATCTCCTCCTTCTTTTTCTTTTTTTAATACTGGGGACTAAGATCCAGACCTTCACACTGAGCTACATCCCCAGCCCTTTATTTAATCAATTAATTTATTTTGAGACAGGGTCTCATAAAGTTGCTAAGTTCCCCTGGCTTGGCTCAAACTTGCAATCCTCTTGCCTTGGCCTCCTGACATGTGCCACCACACTTAGCTATGAATCCCTTCTTAGTTTTGTCTTTCCCTCCTTTTGGGGGATCTACAGATAGCCCACCCAGACTCCCATCATTGTGCTGTTCACTTCCAGGTTCTCTGGAGGCAGAGCGAATGATCAGTAAGAAAGTATAAAACAGAAGCTCAGAGTCCCAACTCCACTCTACTGCACACTAGCTGTGTGATGTTGGGCCAGAGACTGGAATTGATGTATAGTCAGATGGGTTTCATCTTCCCCATGTACAAAATAAATAAATTAATGTTTACTAGGGTAGCTGTGAGAACCAATTGAGATGGTGCATGTGAAAAATTATAATTTACATAATGCTAAATACTTACTGACAACATCCAATATCTAACACTGTATCCATTACTACCTAATTCCAATCTCCTCTTCTTTACACTGAGGATGTCCTCCTTTCAAGGATTCTGTTCCACTTTGCTTTATTCACAGTTGAGTTTTAGACAATCTCTCCAATGATGGTTTACTTTTATGGATTAGCCACAAAGGCAAAGTGATTTTCAGAGAACACACAGCAAGTTGCATCTTGTTTGCAGGACACATTGTGAATACTTTCTGCCAGGCCTTCCTTATTCATCACTTTTTAATTCCTTTATTCTGTCTAGAACAAGGAGGATTCAAAACAGTCCCTGGACACTGTAAAGGCCTTTAAATGGGTTTAAAAGCACTAAAGGAACGTGAGACATTTTTACAGATGTATAAAAGTACTGAAGCGTGGTTTGAAATATATTGTCAACATCTGTGTCTACTTCTAGATCCTATACTAGGTTTTAATTGAGATTATCTGGAGTTTTTATTTGTTTGTTTTATGTTTTCCTGGAACGACAGGACAGAAAAATAAAGACCTATGTAGATGTTTGTCAGATAATTCAACATCATTATTCAACTTCTGCATGGTTATGACAACGGTCCAGTGCAGCCTATTATTTTTTTGTTTTCGTTATTCTTTTGAAAATAAATAAGCTGATTACTAACATACATCTGTATTTTTTACTATTTTCTTGAGTTTTTGGAAGTAGAGGATAGTGGTAATATTAGGAAGGCTGTTATAGTCAAAACAATAAAAAAGAGAACACTTCAAAACCTACAAGAGGCTGAAGGTAAACACAGCCCGGGCTGGAGGAAAAGTACAAAGTGGTAATTGTTAAAAAGACAGCATGGTGAATGTGTGAACTCACATGCAGCCAACGTGGATTTTCAATTTTGCATTTGTTATCACAGAAGAACTTCCTAGCGCAGTTCCTACATCATCTGTCCCCAAGAAGCTCTGGATTCCCGGAGAACAAAATTGTGGCAAAATTGGAAATCTCACAATGTGGTTTGTTTGGCAGCTGTTTTGCTTTGTTTTTTCCTTCTTTCCTAAATTATTCTATTTCTTTACAAAAAAAATTTCCAGCAAAGAGAAAGTTCACTGAGCTATTTCGTTGCAGTTTGACAAATCTAGTAAAAACCTATTAGCTGAAAAGAAATGACAAGGTCATCTGTGAAGCTGTTAGTGATGGGAGAAGTTGGGATCTGAGATTCAGTAGCAGGTTTGATGATTGCAGGCTCCTTGTTCCTTCAGCTCCCCCATTTCCAATCCTGGGGAAGAGACCCTGACTGCTCCAATGGGGGGCTTTGCCTAAGGTCAGAAGTGAGACAGAGCTCTGGCAAGTAACACCTGGCTGGAGCGACGGTGGGGCAGGGGTGTGCTACCTCATCACTGAGTGCTTCCCTCTGAGTGGGATCCCTCCCCCATTGGTTTCTCCAGGTTTCTTGAGGCAGAGCCAATGTCTTCTCTGTTAACATGCCAACTCAGGGGGAAAGTTTCCCAGCAGATTTTTCCTGGGTCTACTGTAGCTTTCCCTGCTTCTGACCTCAGACTCCAAGCTGATCATGAAGCAGGGCCGGAGTCTGCTCCCTTCTTCTCAACATCATCTCTTCCTCAAGATGAGACTCTCAGAGTCATGGTGTCTGCCTCCAATTGCTCCTCTCTACCTGTTAACTACTAGAAAGTCCTTGAAATTTGGCACAGAAATCTCACTGCTTTCCATTTATTCTTTTAAAAAGCATAAAGTTCCCTGCAGAAAAAAAGATACATTCAAATCCAAGCAAAGATGTTCATTGCAGCATTACTTAAATTTGAACAACCACAAAATAAGAAAAGGTAGTATAGACAGCTGTACATTCACCAATAGGAAACTGGTCAAAGCAGGAGCCATGGAGAGACCTTATAATTAGCACATAATCAGAATAAAGGCTTTCTACATAATGAATGATGAATGACAAATGCTAATCTCAGAACTGCATGTATACTATGATTACAGTAACATAAAAGTTTATAAGTATATCAAGAAGAGGTGAAAACAAAAATGGAAAAAGAAATGCGTTAGAGTGAGTTGTGTTTTTGTTTTTTATTTCTATAACAAATTTTCCTGTGATATAATAATAATAACTTTAAAATGCTCAAGCCATGATAATTCCACTTTTTACCCACAATTATATAATGAGTGAAAAGCCTCATTTACTGTGATGCTCAGAATTGGTAAAATTGACCACATTTCCATTTCCTGTTATTAATGGCTAATCAACAATAAAAATGCATCTTTTTCACTGCAATACTACTTGATGAGCCTTTAGCCCAAGGACAGTACATGCTACTTCAATTCAATTTGTTTTTGCTCATACAATTGCTCAGTAAATAGGTGTGCCTGCCCCAATGTGGATGCTTCCAGCTTCTGTGTCTATATGGAGACTCTGAGCAGGAAGACCAGAGCTGTCACACAGCCACCCTGAGAAGAACTGGAAGAGAAAATGCGTCTGAAACTGACTCCAACTCACCCACACAGACTCAAACAACCACCACAAAACCTTATGGTGTTTTCAAAGATTTATCAATACCTACAATTTGCACTGCTTTCAACAGTATGAAAAGGCAGACAAACTGTCAAGTGAAATCAACTTTAAGGAGAAAAAACCCCCACATGTTAAATGTATGTATTACAGAGCTCCAGGAAATAAAAAGAATCATCACTTCAAAGGAAAAAGCATGAAAAAGAAATCACAATCTCCTTCAGTTGCAGAGAGTCCATTCCAGGCTTTTTCTTGCATTAATATTTGCATTTTAATCAAAAGCCTTTGCTTTCACTCAAACTACATCAAGTCTAAGCTTCCCAAATAGAGTAGAAATTACCAACTCTTCCATTTTAATTAAAACCTTTGCCCCCAACCCCAGGCATTGTGCAGGGTCAGACCTATGTGAAGATTACTTTCTTTTGCTGAAACATTCCTTTGACACTCAAAGAAATTATCTAAAGTGGAAATTCAGGCTCTTCATTTCTTTGGGGTGATAAAGAATAGGACAACCTCTATTTCAGATGTACTACTGAAAAAGAAGGGGCAAAACACATAAAAATAGAATGGCTTTCCCCTAAATAACCATCTTCCATTATCACACATCCCTTAAAAGAATTCCCAACTTGAATTTGCTTTCATTGAGGCTACTGATTTCTGGTCTTATAAAATGTAGAGATAACAAAGCAAGTTTGTATTTGAATAAATGCCTCCAGCAGTCCTCAGAACCTTTTCACTTATCATCTCATTTTATCCTCAAATCACAGTTCTGAGGCTTGCTAGAGAGGCGTTATCTCAAATAAGCTTTGCCATCCATTTCTGATTCACTAGATAAGTCTTCCACCACCTTATTTCATCAGAGGTCTCTAATTATTCCTCTTCCTGAAACCAGCTAAAACAAGCCAAGGACTTAAAGAAAAACAGAAAATCTGGAACAGACTGAGAATTATGGAAGAGTGATTTTTCACAGGACACCACCTTTGAGGCATTTCTATTCATTAGGGGTAAAAAGGAGGCCACTAGGGAAAAAACAACAAGCACTAAGGATCTAACACTGGGGTGCCTGGAGAATGTCTGATGCTAGAATAAAAGCGCCCCTTCATGGGGTGGAATGAGAGGGCTCCCGGCAGAACCCCACTCGAGATGCCATTACTGAAGGACCTACACAAGATCCCTGGAAAAGCTCTAGCATAACTGTACTAGGAAGTCAACGTTAAATGCAGAAAATCAAACAAAACCACAAATGTCAGAGATTCCTTCTAAGGAGTAGGGGCTCTTCCTTATTTTCCCTTACTACCACCAGACGAAAGTTAGGGACAGAAACATCCTGCACCCACCATGAAAGATAGACCAACTAACACACTGGGAAGAGCAAACCAGTCCCTAGTAGAAGGCTTCACCAACTCAGAGAAGGATGAGAGAAAACATCGCTGCTGGACCTGCCCAAGGTCTGGGTTTCAGGCCTCCCACTCAGGCTGCCAGGCTCCTGAAATCACCAATGATCCAGCGGTGGATTTGGCACTGGACCAGCAGATTCTTCTCAGAAAGACTCTGAAAGGGTACAAGGATGATCCACTCATAGTGGGGTCATATGGCAGCCTTAAATCACATAACGGAAAGAAGACTTGGGAGGAGGCAGGGCTGGGCAGGGAATCCAGGGCCTCACACATGCAAGGCAAGTGCTGTTCCACTGAGCTACACCCCAGCCCAGGTATGACTTTTGAAAAATCCCTCAAGAGGTTAAATCAAGCAATTCCTTGCAAAATATTTGCTATAATAAGTAGAAGTAACTTGTAAATGGTACACATTTTGTGTCACTCAATTCAAGAAAATATGAACTGGGGCAATAGCTAAACTGTGGGACCGCATAACTCTGTAATCATAAAAGCTCCCCCAGCCCCAACATAGTGACTGATTGTGAGTTAATGGTTAAAATGTGCTTGCTAGTTCTGAGACACTAGATAAAATCTGTAACAAACATAAAGTTCCTAAGTAAATTACCCAACTCCTTGTTTGTCCGAAACCAATGTTCCAGACACAGCTATCTATAAGACAATCTACAAACATCTTTTGACCATCAACATTTTTTTTTCTCTTTTCTATAAGTTCTGCTTGCTAACTTCCCCTGCAACCCCCTATAAAAACAGCCTAGGACTCTGAGCCAGTTGCCTCTCTAAGCTACTTTACTTTGGGAGTGCCATCTGGCCAGACTAATAAAGGTCTGTTTTACTCTCCAACTTGTCTGGTGTGTTCCTTCCCAGGTGTTCTTCGCTACAGTCAGCTCCTCGGAGCATTTGGTAAGGCCCTCGGTCTTACAAAACAGTGAGCTGAGACAACTGATTGAGATGATACTGTCTGTGTAAATAAAATAAGAAAATTAAAATATCATACATTAATTTGAAAGCCTTTCATTGCAGTCAAGGGCAGAATCAGCACTGCAGATTTACACCGAAGTCAAGAGAAGAAGAATTTCTAAAATGCAGAGGAATAGGGCACAAGAAGTGAAAAAACTGAAACTGGACAACTTGTACATGAAAGACCAGACTATATATATGGTGGCTTTAGTGGCAGAACAAATAAACAAGTGAAATAGGATAAACAGTTCCAAAACAGACCCAGTAAGTTGAGCCTGAAGAGAAAACTTCGAAATTATGTCTAACCTAGAGACTGGAAAATTTCTAAGCTGCAAAACAAAATAAGCAAGACCCATAAATATGGCTGCAAAAAAGTAGGTGTTTTAAGCCTGAAATGTACATATGTAAGAGGCAGCCAACAAAAAAGGTATAATATTTGAAACACATGAAATAAAGGTTTCATACCTTTGACATAGAATATCTTCACAAATATATATAGAAAAACACAATACAAAATAGTCAAAAATTAGAAATAGTAATTTTAGGAACACAAGTAGCTAAAAGATACTTCCAAAGAAATTCATCCAAATGCTTCTTTAAAATTTTTAAGTTAAAATCTATATATTTTCCTCAAACTGGCAAAGATTTATATATCTATACCAGTGAGGGTGCCGGAAAACTGCCATGTCTACACAAACTTAACAGGCTTGTAAACTAACATTAGCTTCCTGGATGAAAATTGTGCAATATATAAGCAAGAGGTAAAACATGACTTGACCCAACAATACTACTTGTGTACATTTATTTTAAAGAAACAATTAGAGACATGTACTCTTATTGATGTATAGTAGCAAAATGGAAAAATTATTTAAGTGCTCTAAAATAAGAAAGATATCAATATATGAAAGATAACCAAACAGCCATTAACAGGCAGAATATTATTCAATGACATAAAATATGTATGAAATAACATTAAGAGAAAAGGCAGTTTCAAACCAGAATATAAAAGATAGCAAATTTTGAAACAGAAATACATATGTACCTGTATATTAGTATATGTGTGTGTGTGTGTGTGTGTGTGTGTGTGTGTCTGTATATGCATACATTGTTACAGTTTAGGTCTAAAATGTCCCCCAAAAGCTCATATGTTCAAAGATGGGGCTTTTGGAAGGTGATTGGATCAGAGGCCCTATAATCGTCCCTGGATTCATCCATTGGTGACATCACATCATGCTAGAAGCTCTTAAGAGGTAGGGCCCAGAGGAGGAGGTGGGTCTCTAGGGCTACCTTTGGAGGCAAATCTCTCCTTCAGGGTCTCTAGCTCTCTCTGCTTTCTGGCTGCTGTAGATTAAGCAGCTTTCCTCTGCTAGGCCCCTCTGCCATGAAGTTTCAGGGCTGGAGCTGCTTAACCATGGACTGCAACCTCTGAAACTGTAAACCAAAATAAACCTTCTCCCCTTTAAATTATGGGTGTCAAATATTTTATCCCAGTGATGGAAAGGTGACTGATATACATATATAAGGCAAAGGTCCAGAAAAGTGTACCAAAGTATTAATTTTGTCTGTGTGGATTCCAAGTGATTCTTAATGTTTTTATGCATGTATCTTTGAATTTTCCAAAATTTCTGAGACCAAATCCTTCTAGTTATCAGAAGGGGGAAAAAAATCACAATTTAAAAAATTCATTCCAACACTAATGATTTATCATCCTAATAGTCTTTTCATTAGATGAATAAAGGAAGTTTCAGAAGATCAAAACCGTAAGTGATGTCCCACCATTTCTAAATTTTCTAAAAACAGGCATTATATTTGTTGAGTTTTAGTTAAACTCTCACACTCTACCATAATGCCTGACACATAGCTAATGCTCAATAAGGATTTGGGCAATCCCGGAAGAACTCAAGACCCCTGATAAAGATCACTGTGTGAAAGTGTTGTGGAGATTGTTATATATCTTGCTTTCTAAAAATGAAGTCAAAAGCATCCCCCTCCCATTCCCATCTTTAAACCTACTGTTGGGTGCAGGTTAGGGCAGCAGGGAGCCCATGGCCCAACCGTCCCCAGCAACAACCCCTCCTGGCTCTCAGAGAAAGGGAACCACTCCGCAGGTAAACTGATGGAGACTGCACCAGAAGCCAAAGTTCTGGGAAGACTGAAGAATTGCTGCAATTGACGCAAAAGTGGAGGTTCCAAGGTGGGGGCAGTTACAGTGCTACAGATACTACAGCACACAGGGATCCAGTTTTCCAGGAAGAGAGATTTCAGACAAAGCAGAGATAATTCCTCCCCTGTTTCTAAGAAGCCATACTTACCACATAGCAGCTTGGCCAAGTCTCCTTTATCCTGTAGTCAGATGTGTGCTGCTGTAACTGACAGTCATGTGTCTCCTAGTGTTAAATCACAGAATTCTGGTGTTGTGCTATTATCTACTATAGACTAAACTGTGTCTCTCTAAATTCACTTGTCAAAGCCCTAGCCCCCACCATGACTGTAGTTGGAGACAGGGCCTTTGAGGACATAATTAAGGTTAACTGAGGTCACAGGGGTGAGACTCTAATCCAACAGGACTGTGTTCTTACAAGAAGAGGAAAAGACAGCAGGTCTCTCTCACGCTCTTCTCTCACACTTGCTCCCCCTCCCCTCCCTCTCCCCCTCCCCCTCCCTCTCCCCCTCCCCCTCCCTCTTCCCCTCCCTCTCCTCCTGTAGGGAAGGAAGGCCTAATGAGGTCATGACAAGATGGCTGCCATCTACAAGTCAGGAAGAAAGCTGTCACCAGAAACCAACCCTTTTGGCACCTCAGTCATGGACTTCCAGCCCTCAGAATAGTGAGAAAATCAGTATCTGTTGTATAAGCCCCCAGTGTTATCTTGTTATGACAGCCTGAGCTCACTAAAACATATGCTATCCATCTAAACTAGCTACTCTTTTGGACTCATTCTTCTTTCATACAGCAATCAGTTCATTTTTCAAAAGCAAAATGGGTAGCCTTGAAGCTTTCAGAATTAGGCCCCTTTATTTTTTTCAAAATATTTTAAAAATAGCATTTAAAATGAGGAATGCTTATCTTAAATGTGTACCACATTTTTTAAATTATTTTTTTGTTGTTGGAGAAAAATATGTGTGATGGGATGGGTAATACCATTATGATGTAAACATTTTTGTACTAAATCTATATTGCTGTCTGCCTACACAAGTAACTACACTAACACATTACAATTGTAAATCAAAGTCTTGAAACTCAAAAATTAAATTACCACCAAAATGTGGAGGAAGAGTTTTCTGTGGTGGGAGGACAGACCTAAATATGTTTCCATGATGTTTGTGCATTTTAAGCAGAGTCACAAGAGAGATGAAAGAACACAGGCTCATCTAGGCCTTTATTTTGCTGTCTGAAAAAAACCAAACCCACCAAAAGTGATATTCCCCCATAAGCCCTTGTAGAGAAGTTAAAGTTAGAGATGAGTGAAACAAATAAGCCAGTGTGATCAGAGATTAAAGTCAGAGAAGATTGGGCGATTTGAAGTAACAAAGCTATCAAATCCTTCTGAAGTGTTAGAGCTTAAATAACATGAACCAAACCTAGGCTATCATTTCCCAAGGTCTCGGTTTCTCCTACAAAGTTCATCACTAGGCTAAGAAAAAATTTAGCACTTTATAAAAATATCACTAGGTGAAGTCCTTAACATACACACACACACACACACACACACACACACACACACACACCTGCCAGGGAAAACACTGGTGCATTCTTTACCTATATGTTTGGAGTGGTTTAGTCTTTGTGGAAAAACAAAGCAGTAAGAGTCTTGTCCTTTCCCTTTGCGGAAAAGAAAAGCAAAAGAGATAGAAGATACTAGGCAAAGAGGGATGATGGCCCTGAGGATATAAAGAGATCACTGGCAGAAATGAGGCTCACCTGTGCTGCTTCAATGTGTACAGTTCACCTCCTTATTCCATATGAGATTTTCACATTGAGTTCTCTTTTCATTCTATTATTTAATACTCCTTGGTATGTACCTTATAATTATTCTCAAACTGAATTCTGTTCTTATGACTGAATCTTCAATTTCTTAATATTTTTATAATCCTACTTCATTCCTCCAATGCAATTTTAAATATTCTTCACAGAGCATCTTCTCTATAGATATTCACTAAGTATTTAAGTAGCCAGATAAGTCAGACTATACAACATAACTTAAATGGGCCTCACTTTAAACAAAGCAATAATTTAAAAAGCAAAATGTGAACTGATAAAACAATACATGATTAACAAAAAGATTCTCTACCTTGCAATAAATTATATTTCAAAGACAAGTTCCCTGGGAACACTTGAAATGGAACTTTATTTTCAAAGATGTTATATCCACATTATTTTCAAACATATCTCTCAGTACATATAGCATTTTTAACCTAAAAAAGTGATCAGCAAATATCATTGACATTTATCAATGTAAAATAATAAACACAAAACAGCATCTCTTCTTCTCTTTCACACACACAGATTTCAGCTAGTTGTGTTACACACAAAACTAGCTCAATGAAGTGGGGCAGGGCTAGGAATTCTCTCTTTGCCAATGCTGAAATCTGTAGCTATGACATGAGTACAAAATTGGATTTATAGCTTTGTTTCACCTAATGGCAGGGAAACAGAAATTCTTTTTTCTTTTGAATCTCATGCTACAGAGTCTCAAGACAGTTTTAAGTATTCAGATGCAAATTTTATTTTTCTGGCAACATTTGTTTTGTTTAATACCAGTGTACAGACCTTAAGGGGATCCCACATATGCAGCCAGCTGCAACTCTACTATCAACCCAAACTCAACTGCCACCTGCTTTTCAATTTATCTATTTGCCTACTCAAATCCCAGATTTTAGTCTGTTTGCAGGTTACTTTCAACTGATCACACAAATAAAGCAAAATAGGGAATTTTTGAAATAATCCATCTTTTCTAGCAGATGGTTGAGTAGAAGATGTTTTTATTCAAACAATGTCCCCCAGGTGTGCCCACTGTTTCTATGCCATTCCTCTCCCTCAACTAGAGGGTGCAGAAAGAAGCACAAACAGAGGTCCATGTGCCCAGAAGGTAGCACATGAGCATCTCCTGAGGAAGGCCAAGGGGGCTGCAGGGCTTCCTGGCTGCTACTTCATTGCTGCCCTTCTGCAGACAGGTCAGGCTGCATCACCCCTGCCCTTTCCATTCTTTCTCAGTTGGGTCCCTAGCACACCTGATTCAGCATCATAGATTTTTTTAAGGCAGTTTTCAGATATAGAAATGAGAATTACTAGGGGTAGAGGCCTGGGAATTTTTTTCTTTTTTTGCCAGATCCCAGGTGATTCCTAAGAAGTGGATTTTTATGAACCACACAGCTAGTCTCTCCTCCCTTCCAGGTCTTTCTTCTCATTTTCTTTCCCTTCCTATGGCTGCCAAGCCCAAGCTGGCAGGAAAAGGAAACAGACTGAGCACTGCTGTCTGCCAGCATTGACTGGATGGTGCAAGAGACAAGATTAGGAAAACAGTCTCAAGGCCAGTCTCCTGGGGAACCACAAAGAGCAGGCGGCTGAAACTGCAGAGCTTAGACACCTGGCTGTGGCAGGCCCTGCTCTAACATCTTCCCACTCTTGAACCTTCTGACAGTTTTTATGTCTTAAAATCCTCTTTCCCACCCCCACCACTTCCATTGTCCTTCTCCTAACAGCTTTCAGGAGGTTTCCCCTTAGCTGTTGTCCCACCCTCTCTGACTCAAGGCTTCCAAAGAGAAGCCATTTTCCTGCCTAAAGCGAATCTTTATCAGGGTTCCTGTCCTAACCTGGATCACCGACATTCTCACAGGCAACAAGCACAAAACCCAGCAAAGCAAAGACACTGGAACAGACAAAATGTGCACCTCAGTTCACAAACTTGATTCTTGCCCCGATTCTGGTCCCACACCAAGTTGGACGAGAACTGAGTCAAAGTCAATGGTTAGACTCAATGTTGACCTTATGGGAAATTTGATCCGTTCTCGGCCAGTTCTCTTTGTGACTAGAATTGTGAAGGAAGTGAGTTCATGAACCAATTATCAATATAAAACAAAAACAGGAAGCCATAAAAAGTAAAAAGCAGAATTTTATATAATGATCAAGTAAGATTCACTGTTTTAAAAGATGAAAATCTAAGTCATGCGGAACATGCCAAATCAGCCCGCTGCAGAAAGGCAGGTCTGTGGATGCCCTACCAAGGTTGCGAGTCACGCAGAACATGCCGAATCAGCCCGCACCCCGGCAACAATCTGCTAGACACCACCCCCCACCCCGATCCTCTGTACAGCCACCTAGTTCCACACTAAAAAGATGCAGAGGACACCAGACCGCCAGACCACAGTACTGAGTCCCGCTGCTCCCGGCCCAGAGGTAGGGGGTTCTGAGCCACCGTCCCACTGCTCATGGTCCAGAGGAAGGGGCTTCCCGGCCACCATCCCTCCCGCTGCTCCCAGCCCACAGGAAAGGGCTTTTGGGCCACCAGGCCTACTGCTGCTCCCGGCCCCTGTCCCACTTCCCTCAGCTCAGAGGAGGTAATCCCTGCAGGAGCCAACAGCACACCCCCTCCCCCCACGTCGAAATGAGAAAACACATAAATAAGTCACAAAACAAGACTTCCAGGTTATCTATAGCAACCCCAAGGGGAAATGAGATGGAACACTCTGATACTCAAATGCCTGGACCCACTGAAGTGGCAACAAAAGGGAATCTGGAAAAAATGAAATCAGAAATAATTTCTCAGATAACAGAAGAAATTGTGCTCCTAGTACAAGACAGGATTAATAAATCAAGACAGGAGCTCAGGAACATGATGGAATCCCAACATAGGAAACAAATGAAATCCATAAAACAGAAGCAAATAGATTTCCAGGAGATGAAAGACTCCACTGAAAGTCGACACAGCAGAATGAGCCAATGTGAGGACAGAATTTCAGATATAGAAGATAAGATTGCAATTAGTCACCAGGACAAGAAAAATTGCTTCAAAATTAGAAGGGAACATGAGAAATCAGTCCAGCAGCTGCCAGATGATGCAAAGAAGAATAACATAAGACTGATTGGGCTCAATGAAGAAACACGACAGAGTGCAGATGACATAAAAAAAACTCTTCACAGAAGTGATGGCAGAAAACTTCCCAAGCAGGGGAAAAGAGCTTAACATACAGATAAGTGAGGCATATAGGACTCCAAATAGTCTTGATCAAAAAAAATCTACACATAGGCATATAATTTTTAAGATTCCAGAAACTCAACAGAAGAACAAAGTTCTATAAGCACTTAGAGAAAGGAAACAAATCACATACAAAGGAAAGCCCATCAGAATCACAGCAGACTTCTCAACACAAACCATCAAGGCAAGAAGAGCTTGGAGTGACATATTCCAAGCCTTAAAAGAAAACAGCCTCCAACCCAGATTGATGTACCCTGCAAAACTATCTTTCAAAATGGATGGAGAAATAAGATACTTTCATGACAAAGAGCACCTTAGGAACTTCGTGAATACCAAACCAGCACTCCAAAGAAGTTTACACAATATCCTAGGAACAGACATTGTGGATCATAACCCCAGGAAGCACAGCAGAAAGAACCCATCTGGCATGACAAGAAATTAAATGTAAAGGAGGAGAACCCAACAAAAAGAAAAAGTCATGGCAATGACAAGTCAATATGTTTCAGTTATAGCTATCAATATTAATGGCCTCGATTCACCAAACAAAAGAAACAGACTGGCCGAATGGGTCAAGAAGCAAAATCCAACAATATGCTGCATACAAGAAACACACTTAATTCAAAAGGAAACTCATAGACTGAAAGTTAAAGGGTGGAAAACAATATTCCATGTGACAGGAACCCGTTAAAAAGCAGGAGTAGCTATCCTCTTTGCAGAACAAGTAGATTTCAAACCAACACTGATTAAGAGAGACAAAGAAGGACACTACATCTATGTAAAGGGAAGAATCCAAGAGGAAGAGATGACAATCATAAATATCTATGCACCAAACACTAGTGCACCCAACTATATAAAACAAATACTAATGGACATGAAAAACCATATATGCACTAATACAATAGTAGTGGGGGACCTCAACACCCCACTGTCACAAATAGATAGATCAACTAGACAAAAAATAAGTAAAGAAATACTAGAACTCAATCGAACTCTTGAACAAAGGAACTTAACAGAAGTTGACATAGTCTTCCACCCCACAAAATCAGAATGCACACTCTTCTCAGCTGCACATGGGTCATTCTCCAACATAGACCACATACTCACACATAGAACATGTTTAAGTAAGCGCAAAGCAATTGAAGTTATCCCCTGTATACTATCAGACCATAGTGCTATGAAATTGGAGATCCATAACAAAAGAAACTCAAAAAATTTCATAAACACGTGGAAATTGAACAACACACTTCTGAATAATCAATGGGTCACAGAGGAAACTAAAGAAGAAATCAGACAGTTCCTTCAATTAAATGACAATGACAATACAACATATTGGAATCTATGGGACACAATGAAAGCAGTCTTATGAGGGAAATTCATAGCAGTCAATACACATATTAGGAAAACAGAATGAGCCCAATTAAACAGCCTTATGCTGAATCTCAAGCTTCTAGAAAAAGAAGAGCAGGACAATCCCAGAGCTCATACAAGGGAAGAAATTACAAAGATCAGAGGAGAAATCAATGCAATGGAGACTAAGAGAACAATACAAAAAAATCAATGAAGCCAAGAGTTGGTTCTTCAAAAGAATCAACAAAATTGACAAACCCTTAGCCAACAGTATCAGAAAAAGGAAAGAAAAGGCCCAAATCCATGCAATTAGGAATGAAAAGGGTGAAATTACAACAGACCCAGCAGAAATCCAGAGGATCATCAACGCCTACTTCCAGAACCTATACACCAATAAGATGGACAACACAGAAGAAATGCACAGATTCCTAGATACATATGGATTAGCAAATTTGAATGAAGAAGACCTAAAAATTCTGAACAACCCAATATCAACCAATGAAATTGACAACGTAATTAAAAGCTTATCAACTAAGAAAAGCCTGGGCCCTGATGGCTTCACTGCTGAATTCTACAAGACATTTAGAGAGGAACTACTTCTACTACTGTTTAAACTCTTCAATGAAATTGAAAGGGAAGCAATACTCCCAAATTCATTCCTGGAAGCAAACATCACCTTGATCCCCAAAGCAGAGAAAGACCCAACCGAAAAAGAGAACTATAGGCCAATCTCACTAATGAACATAGATGCAAAAATCCTCAATAAGATACTGGCAAACAGAATGCAGAAGATCATCGAGAAGATCATCCACCCTGACCAAGTGGGATTCATCCCAGGGATTCAGGGATGGTTCAACATACGCAAATCAATCAATGCAATGCACTATATCAATAGAGCCAAGGACAAAAATCATATGATTATCTCCATAGATGCAGAAAAAGCATTTGACAAAATCCAATATGCATTTATGATAAAAATCCTACAAAAAATTGGAATAGATGATCTCTACCTCAAATTGATAGAAGCCATCTATGAAAAACCAACAGCTAATATCATACTAAATGGTCAAAAACTGAAATCCTTCACACTAAAATCAGGAACAAGACAAGGATGTCCACTATCACCACTCTTGTTCAATATAGTTCTGGAAACATTAGCCATGGCAATTAGACAAGAGAAAGAAATAAAAGGAATAAAGATAGGAAATGAAGAAGTCAAATTGCCATTATTGGCAGATAACATGATACTGTATATAGAAGACCCCAAGAACTCCACCAAAAGTCTTCTAGACTTAATAATCAAATTCAATAGGGTAGCTGGATACAAGGTCAACACACAAAAATCAATAGCTTTCCTCTACATGAATGACAGACTCACTAAGAGAGAAATAGGGCAAATAATTCCTTTCACAATAGCATCCAAAAAACTGAAATACCTAGGAATCAACCAAACGAAAAAAATCAAGGACCTCTTCTCTGAAAACTATAGCACTCTGAAAAGAGAGATTGAAGATGATATCAGAAAATGGACAGACATCCCCTGCTCCTGGGTAGGAAGGATTAATATAGTGAAAATGGCCATACTTCCAAAACTGCTATATAGATTTAATGCAATTCCAATTGAGATCCCAGCAGCATACTTCATAGACCGTGAGAAAACAATCCAAAAAATCATTTGGAACAAGAAGAGACCCAGAATAGCAAAAGCAATTCTAGGCAACAGAGACATGGCAGGGAGTATCACAATCCCTAACCTGCAACTATACTACAAAGCTACTGTGATAAAAACAGCATGGCACTGGCAAAGAAACACACTTGAGGACCAGTGGAACAGATTGGAAGATGCAGAAACAATGCCAGACACACTCAGCCTTCTCATCTTTGATAAAGGAGCCAAACACCCTCACTGGAGGAAAGATAACCTCTTTAATAAATGGTGCTGGAAAAATTGGGCTTCAACTTGCCAAAGATTTAAACTAGCCCTATATCTCTCACCATGCCCTAAACTAAAATCAAAATGGATTAAAGATCTAAATATTAAAATAGAAACTCTGAACCAGTTGGAACAGAAGTTTGGTAGAACTCTTGAAGACACTGGTGTAGGAAAAGATTTTATGAATAAAACTTCAGTTGTCTGTGAACTAGCACAAACAATCAACAAGTGGGATCTCTTCTTATTAAAAAGCTTCTGCACAGCAAGAGAAACCACCAGCAGTGTGAAGAGACAATCCACAATGTGGGAAATAATGCTCACCTGCTCTTCCTCAGACAAAGGTCTACTATCTCGAATCTATAAAGAAATTAAAAAGATCAGACCTCCCAAATTTAAAGACCCAATCCAAAAATGGGCATCTGAAATGAACAGACATTTCTCAGACAAAGAAGTAGAAATGGCAAGAAATACATGAAAAAATGTTCAACATCACTGGTCATTCAAGAGATGAAAATGAAAACAACACTGAGATTCCACCTCACACCAGAAAGAATGGCTGCTATCATGAAATCTACCAATAACAAATGCTGGCGGAGCTGTGGGGAAAGAGGAACCCTTCTCCACTGCTGGTGGGAGTGTAGACTGGTGCAACCACTGTGGAAATCAGTATGGAGATACCTCAAAGAACTAGGACTGGAAGCCCCATTTGACCCCGCTATTCCACTGCTGAGGATCTTCCCCAAAGAATTAAAAGAATCATACCACAGTGATATATGTGCACCCATGTTCATAGCAGTGCAGTTTGTAATAGCTAAAACTTGGAAACAGCCCAAATGCCCATCAACTGGAGACTGGATAAAGAAAATGTGTTTTTTTTTATAAAATGGAGTACTACTCAGCCATAAAAAATGAGAAATTAGAGACATTTATAGCTAAGTGGATGCACATTGAGGCGATACTCTTAAGTGAAATAAATAGGACACACGTGTAAATACCGAATAGTTTCTGTGGTGTGAGAAGCTGAAAGTGTAAATAAGGACTAAATGTATAATAGGTCATGTGAAATAGGAAGAAAAGGGGCAAAGGGGAAGGAAGTGGGAGGGCTAGGGGAAAAGATAGAAGGGAATGGGATTAATATGAGAAAATGGAAAAATAGGAACAAAATTTTTGTAAATAGGGAGGGCTGGAGGGGTTGAAGGGAGGACTGGGCAAGGGTGAAAAATAAGAACCAAGAGAGACTATGTAAAGGTGCAAATTTGCAATGATGAATGTCATTATATTGTATACCTAAAATGTACCAATGATTAGAATGAATAATCGATAATGTAAAATAGGAAGAAAAGGTCCAAAGGGGTAGGGGTAGTGGGAGGGGCAGGGAAAAGGAAAGAAGGGAAAGGAAAAATGATGAGAAATGGAAAAAAATGGAAATAAAGTCTTTGTAAATAGGGAAGGATGGAGGGTGTGAAGGGAGGGCTAGGAATGAGGAAAAAATAAGAGCCAAGATGTATCATGTAAAGGTAGAAGTTCCCAATGATTAATGTAATTGTGTTGTCTACCTAAAATATACCACTATAAGAATTTAAAAAGAAAAAAAAGAAAAGAATGGAAAGGAAAAAGTATGAGAAAAGAAAAAAAATGGAAACAAAGTCTATGTAAATAGGGAAAGGTAGAGGGGTGAAGGGTGCACAGGTAATGGGGAAAAAATAAGAACCAAGATACATCACGTACAGGTATAAGCACCGAATGATAAATGTAAACATATTGTATACCTGAAATGTACTGAATTCAATAAAAGAATTTAAGAAAAAAAAAAAGGACTGGAAACCAGTTTTAAAGGACAGGAAAAGATCGTGGAGTACATGAAGTCTGCTGCATCATTGAAGTCAACAATAATACCCCAGAAGCTTGGTACAGTGATAGAGGAGATGGAGAAACTTCTTAGTGTATGGATGCAGGATCAGCATCAGCGACGAGTCCCACTCAACTTAATGCTCATTAAAGATAAAGCTAATAGCTTGTTTGAGGACTTGAAGAAAAAAATGGGGTGAACAGAGTGGTTCTTTTACTGCCAGCCATGCATGGTTTAACGGATTTAAGACTAGAGACAACTTTTACAATGAAAAAGTAAGTGGTGAGGCTGCAAGTACAGAGACCATAGCTGCCCAAGAATTTTCGGCAACACTTAGAGAAATTACTGGTGAAGGTGCTTATTTACCCAACAGGTTCTGAACATCAGTGAGGCAGGACTAGACTAGAAGAAGAAACAAGAATGAAGCTACATCAGGACAGAGGAACAGTGACACCAGGCTTCACAGCAGCAAAGGACAGACTTACTTTCTTGTTTGGAGATAATGCTTCCAGTGATATGAAACTAAAGCCTCTCTTAGTTTACCATCCAGAGACCCCAAGAGCCCTCAAAACATGGCTGAGGGCTCTCTGCCTATGTTGTGGAAGAGTAATTCCAAAGCCTGAGTTGCACAGGCCATTGTCCAGGACTGGTTTTTCCACCACTTTATCCCAGAGATTGAGAAATATTGTTTGGAGAAATCTATCCCATTCAATATTCTTTTGCTGCTTGACAATGCAACAGGTCACCCTCAATTCATAGAAGACTTTCATCCTGATGTCAAAGTAGTGTGTCTGCCGCTGAATACTACAATGATTATCCAACCTATGGACCAAGGAGTTACTGGGACTTTCAAGAAATATGTACACACACTTTTTGTTAATCAGTGAAGGCAACCGATGAAACAGAAACAACCTTACAACAATTTTGGAAGGACTATAACATCTATAAGACTATAAAAACACTAACTTTGCTTGGTGTGAGATTTCAACTGTCACCATGAATGGGTTTTGGGAGAACCTTTGTCTGCAGTTTACTCATGAAGTTCACGGACTGGAGAAGATGGTAAGGAGTCTAAGGGAGGTCTTCAACAACTTAGTGAAGGAAGAAGCTGGAGCTTCCTTCTGTAAAAGGAAGACTTCACTGATCTCCTTGCTGTGCAACACCAGGAGCTCACTAATGAGGGCCTGATGGAATTAAAGGCCCAGCAAAAAGACAAAGACAGCCAAAGGAATATGGAACTGAAGAATCAAAGAGATTCACAACACAGGAAATGACAAGTGGACCTCCTTTACTTGAAGGCACACTGTTAGTTTTTGAAGCAGAAGACCCCAGTGTAGAATGATACACAAAGTTGCAGCAGCTCTTCAGAATGGTATCCAGTTCTACAGTCATCTATGATGAGAAAGAAGAGGCACTACTCAGACATCACTGCTTCATTTTTTCAAGGGGGTAGACAGAATTAAATCCATAAAAAATCCTGCATCACCAACATCTTGCCCTCCATCTCCTCCTGCTGATGATTCTTCAGCTCCAGCATATCCCATCTACCCTTTCTCCTCTAGCTAGTAACTCTCTTCTTGTCAGCTCACTCCATAGATCTTCCATATGCCAAATGTTGTACTATATTGTACCATCATTTTAAGGTAACTGTAAAAGTTTATTTACCATATGTGTGCATGGTTTTTTATGCTTTCTATTGTATATTTGTGACAAAAGTGTGTAAGACTCACTTTGTCAGACTTGTGAACGAATCTCAAAGTTCTCCTGGAAGGAAACTTGTTTGTAAGTTGAGGACTTACTGTATCATATATTTTAGCCCTTTTATTATTTTCATTTAAGTAATTCATCACACACAGTTGCAATAATCAGCATTTCATTGTTGTGAGGAAGTATCTAACAAAATCAATTTAGAGGAGGAAAAGTTTATCTTGGCTCATGGTTTTGGTTCACGGTCAGTTGGCTCCAAGGGAGAGATGGCATGGTGGAGGAAGCTGCTCACCTCATGGCTGCCAGGAAGCAGACTGAAAGGGGAAAAACCAGAAAGAAAGAGGTCAGGGACAAGATTATCTTTCAAAGCCATGCTGCCAGGGACCTACTTCCTCCAGCTGGGCCCCATCTCCTAACAGCAGAGTCAGCCACAAACTCATCAAGGGATTCATCCACTGATGAGGTTGGTGTCCTCGCAGCCTGCTCATCTCTCTGGGTCCCCCCTCTGAGCACTGCTGCACCGGGGACCAATCCAGCACTTACATGAGTCTTCAAGAGGATACTTCATATTTAAACCACAACAACAATGTAACAGTCTAAAAACTCCCCATTATCTCGTGTAACTCTAAACCCCCACATCTTTAGCAAAGGATAGCGTTTGGATTAATTGCCTATATTCTAGCAAGGCAGAATATACTGCAAGTCTCCAAAAAGCACCTCTTGATTTGAACTGTTTATATGTAACATATTAGTCTCACTGTCTGGAGACTGATGTTAAAGCAAAGCAAACAGAACTTTTTTTCAATCTCAGCTCTGCTTGTCTTTTCTCAAGTGCATGGTCAGTAATTCTGTAATTTCCCCCTATCCTCCTCACTTCTGACAATCTCATTTTGATTCAGAGTCTCTTCTCAGGAGTCATCCCACAGATAAACAAGCACATATAAAGTTAGCCCGAGATCACTGAGAAGTGTTTAGCCAGTGCAATATGCATTTCGGCTGGACATTTTCTCATGAAAAGAAAACAGCAGCATCTAATTATTGGCACAACATGTTCTCCCATGCCATGCACGGCCGTCCCTTTTGCCGCCTGATCTTAACTAGATATCAATCAAGTAAGCCCACCCCACTTCTTCTCACCTGCAGACTGATTTGCTATTTCATATAAATGCACTAAAGTCTTGAAAACTGATGAACAATGGCAGGAAAATTATGACTATTATTTTTTAAAAGATTGAGAGTTTAGCTGTGTTCAGCTCCCAGATAGCCCACTGCAGTTGTTTCTGACTTACATGACAAAACACACCAGCCACAAGGAGGCTGTGGCTGCTGTCTCTTTCTTCTTTGCTGAATTAGGAATCCAGCAGAAATTAGAGCCTTAAACAACCATCTGTCCTCCGCTACACAGTCCTTTCTTCTGGACTGCAGCAAGGGTGATATGTTGATTCTAAGTCACATTCTAATCCAGGTCTAATCTTATTTCTCTCAGCTGAGCATGGACTTTATTTAATTGGGTTTAACATTCTAATGTTAGAGTTCCACTAATACTATTAGCGTTCTTTCACTAGATTAAACTCTACCAAAAATAAATCCTGATATATTTCAGCTATGAATTAAATGGGAATGAACAACAGCAGGTAAATATAACATAGAATTACAAGTCATTAATTCATTTTCTCTCCAAATCCTTGATGCATATTATATAGAGGCATAGATCAAAAAATGTCCACATAAGTCACTGCACTGTGGGTTATTTGGGTTGAATTACTGCTATGAAAAGAAAGAACAGCTAGCATGCACTTTGTAGTTATTCTTTTGTGAAGTCTTAACAAATCCTTCCATGAGCAGCCATTCATTTGTTGCCATTTGTCAGTCTTGACTGAGCAGAATTCACACAGCTACCTTTCGGTCTGGCGCCTTCTCTTTGCTTTAGGCTGTCTAGTAGCACACCCCCCTTCCGCTCAGGCTCTGGGGCCTAAGACAGATTCACACAAACATAGGCTCCTATCAGAAGGAAGCTGAAATCACATTGCATCAAAATCCATTCTAGATCCAATAATGAGTGAGTACAATGTAATTGGAAACCATTTACAAAGATTAAAAAGGAACAAAAAGTCTGCTTCTGGGTACAAATATATGTATCATTCCAAAACTGATTTCATGGGAGAAGTATAAAGAAAAACCATTGGAGGTACATACATTAATTTTAAGATGTTCATTTATGTTTCCTTAACTATAAAATGTAAAGGTAGAATGAGACAATTTCTTAATGTCACAATCAATTTTTTAAAAATTAATTTTATTGGTACATTTTAGGCTACAATATGCTGAGATTCATCTTTGGAAATTTGTACCTTTACATAACATATCTTGGTTCTTATTTTTCCCCCTTCCCCTGCCCTCCCTTCAACTCCTCCACCGGTATCTATTTACAAAGACTTTTTTCCATTTTTTCCTTTTCTCATATTAATTCTAATAATTCCCAGTTCCCTTTTCCCTTTGGACCTTTTCTTCCTATTTCACATGATCTATTATACCTTTCAGTCCTTATTTACACATTAAGTCTCTCACACCAGAGAAACTGTTCTGTATTTACACAGGTGTGTCTTATTTATTTCACTTCAGAATATGTCTTAATGTGTATCCATTTAGGTATAAATGTCTCTAATTTCCCATTCTTTTTCTTTTTTTTTGGTACCAGGGATTGAACTCGGGATCTTGTGCTTGCAGGGCAGGCAGTGGAACCACTGAGCTAAATCCTTGGTCCCTCTAATTTCTCATTCTTTATGGCTGAGTAATATTTCATATTATTAAAAAAAACACTCATTTTCTGTATCTAGTCTCCATACATATGAATTACCAAAGTTAAATGAAGAGCTAAAAATTCTAAACAACCCAATATCAATCAAAGAAATTGAAAACCTAATTAAAAACTTACCAATGAAGAAAAGCCCAGGTCCTGATGGCTTCACTGCTGAATTCTAGAAGACATTTAGAGAAGAACTATTGCCACTACTGTTTGAACTCTTCAATGAAATTGAATGGAAAAAAATACTCTCTAATTCATTCCTGGAAACAAACATCACCTTGATCCCCACAGCAGAGAAAGACCCAACAGAAAAAGAAAACTATAGGCCAATCTCACTAATGAACATAGATGCAAAAATCCTTAATAAGATACTGGCAAACAGAATGCAGAAGATCATCGAGAAGATCATCCACCCTGACCAAGTGGGATTCATGCCAGGGATGCAGGGATGGTTCAACATATGCACATCAATCAATGTAATACACTACATCAATAGAGCCAAGGACAAAAATCATATGATTATCTCCATAGACTCAGAAAAACCATTTGACAAAATCCAACATGCAATTATGATAAAAACTCTACAAAAAATTGGAATAGATGGTCTCTACCTCAAACTGATAGAAGCCATCTATGAAAAACCAACAGCCAATATCATACTATATGGTCAAAAACTGAAATCCTTCACACCAAAATCAGGAACAAGACAAGAATGTCCACTATCACCACTCCTGTTCAATATAGTTTTGGAAACTTTAGCCATGGCAATTAGACAAGAGAAAGAAATAAAAGGAATAAAGACAGGAAATGAAGAAGTCAAATTGTCATTATTTGCAGATGACATGATACTTTATATAGAAGACCCCAAGAACTCCACCAAAACTCTTCTAGACTTAATAATCAAATTCAGTAGGGTAGCTGGATACAAGGTCAACACACAAAAATCAATAGCTTTCCTGTACACAAACAACAGACTCACTGATAGACGAACTGGAGAAACAACTCCCTTCACAATAGCATCCCAAAAAATGAAATAACTAGAAATCAACTTAATGAAAGAAATCAAAGACCTCTACTCTGAAATAGCACTCTGAAAAAAGAAATCGAAGAGGATATCAGAAAATGGAAAGACATCCCTTGCTCCTGGGTAGGAAGAACCAATATAGTGAAAATGGCCATACTTCCAAAACTGCTATATAGATTCAATGCAATCTCAATTGAAATTCCAACAGCATACTTCAATTTTTATACTTTGTGAATTAGAAACTTTGAAAATGACTTTCTAATTTATGGCACTTAATGATAATAATAGAAAAGAAGAAAGATTTCAAATCAATGGTTTCAGCCTCCACCTTTAAAAAATAGAAAAAAAAAAGTAAATCCTAATGAAAGTAGAAGAAGAGGTAACACTAAATATCAAGGTAGAAATCAAGAAACTATAAAACAGGAAAACATAGAAAAATTATTAAAATGAAAAAGCTGTTTCTTTAAAAGGTTCAGTAAAATTGGTAAACCTCTAGTCAGACCAATAAGGAGAAAAAAGATACAAATCAACAATTTCAGAAATGAGAGAGATAACATTATAGATTTTACATATATCAAAATGATAAGGCAATATTATGAACAACTTACTGCTAGTTAATTATACAAGTTTGGACAAATTACTGAAAACACAAATTTGAAAAAACAACCACCAAAGTTTAAGAATAAACAGATAACCTTAATAGCCTATCATTTAAGGAAATTCAATTTGTGGTTAAAGAATTTTCCACAAAGGAAATCAAACTTCAATAATTTCATTGGGGTACAACCATTGCGGAAATCAGTGTGGAGATACCTCAAAGAACTAGGGCGAGAGGTCCCATTTGACCCAGCTATTCCACTGCTGGGGATCTTCCCAAAAGAATTAAAAGAATCATACCACAGAGATATATGTGCACCCATGTTTATAGTGGCACAGTTTGTAATAGCTAAAGCTTGGAAATGGCCCAAGTGCCCAACAGCTGGAAACTGGATAAAGAAGATGTGTTTGTTTTTTTTTTTTAATGGAGTACTACTCAGCCGTAAAGAACAAGAAACTAGAGTCATTTATAGCTAAATGGATGCATACTGAGGCCGTACTCTTAAGTGAAATAAATAAGACACACGTGTAAATACCGAATCGTTTCTCTAGTGTGAGAAAATGAGAATGTAAATAAGGATTAAAAGGTTCAATAACTAATAATTGATACTTTGAAATAGGAAAAGGTCCAGTGGGGTAGGGGAGGTGGGAGGAGATGGGGAAAGAATGGAAAGGAAAAATTACGAGAAAAGAAAAAAAAAATGGAAATGATGTCTATGTAAATAGGGAAGAGTGGAGGGGTGAAGGATGCACAGGTAATGGGGAAAAACTAAGAATCAAGATACAGCATGTACAGGTACAAGCACCCAATGATAAATGTAAACAAATTATATACCTAAAATGTATCAATAAAAGAACTTAAGAAAAAAAAATAATTTCATTGGAAATTTCTACTAACATTTAAGAAAGAAATAAAATCCACTGTACATAAACTCTTGCATAAAGTTGATGAAGCCAAAGTACTTTCCAACTCAATGTTATGGTAACATTATTAATACTAAAACAGACAATACAACAAAAACCAAAAAGTGATATTCATTAAGAACACAGATGTAAGAATCATTAGCAAGTATTTAGCAAGTAAAATGCAAAAATGTATAAAAAATAACACATCATTACCAAATGGAATTTATTCCAGAAATAGGTTTAACATTTAAAAATAAATCACTACAATTCACAGTATGGCAAGTGAGAAAAGAAGAGATAAACTCATTAATATTGCATTAAAAATCCAAGTAAAATGTACCAATGTATAAAAAATAACACATCATTACCAGATGGAATATAGTCCAGGAATGTAAGGTAGGTTTAATATTTAAAAACAAATCACTATAATTCACAGTATATATAGAGAGAGAGAGAGAAAGGGGGAGATAAACTCATTAATATTGCAATAGATTTAAAAGTCCAACATAATCCCGACCTATGTTTTAAAAGTTCATCAAAGTAGAAATAAAATAAAATATCCTCACCTTAATAAAAGGCATCTATAAGAAACCTAGAGCTAGCATTATCCTTAATAGTAAAAAAACCTCTTTCCTCTGCTTTCTTCAGGATAGATTAGACAGCAGTATCTGCTCTCACCTCTCCTATAAAATGTTGTACTAAAAGACCTAGCCAGAGCAGCAAGACAAGAAAAAGAAATAAAATGCATTCAGATTGCAAAGGAAAATGAATGACTATATAGATGGAAAATAGTCAGACCATATATAACAGCAGAACTCTGATAGCCTCCAGGAACCAGCCCAGGAAAACAATTTATTGTCTTCAGTAATCAACTCAAAAAAGGCAAACTACTATTTGTAGGCAAAGAGTTCCAGAGGCATTTCTTATGCTTTTAGTGTTTTTCTCTTTTTAACTAAGGCATGTGTTATCTTTCTTGGTACACTCCCATTAAATTCGTATGAGTTTTCTGAGTATAGTATAATTCTCTAAAAATCAAATGCTGATTTGTTTTTGAGATAACATTCAGTCTATTTAGAACCAGATTATAAGGTTAACACTCTTACAAGACATAGTTACTACGTACTGTATTCAGGATTTTTTTGCTAAATGAGTAGATTGTAGCTATCTATAATAGTGAGGAAAAATAGGTAACTGTTTATGATTATGGATACATTAATTACTCCATAGGTAACCATTATACTGCATATGTATAAAATATATACATTATATTTGTATTTCATAAACTATCATTGTGTATGCCTGAAATATACACAATAAATTTATTTCAAAATGAAAAAAAAAGGCATATAACCCTTGTAAAAAGCCACCCAAAACAGAGCATGATTAAATGCTAAGTTCTCCTAATTACCTCTATTTCCAACTTAGGACTGCTGGACAAAGCCAAATATTCACCTCAAACCAATCATGAAGACTGCCTCACTTCTATTTAACCACCCACAATTTCCCCATTCCAACAGCCTCTGGTCAGGGCTTTCCTTTTGTTTTACTACAAGGCTTTCCCCTTCCTCCACATGTCTTTGAGTCTTTACTAATGCAAGTGACAGTGGGTGACTCCCTTGATTTATCCAGCAATCTCTGGATAAACAAGCTTTATTTATTCCCATCTGAGTAGAATTCATTTATTCCACAAAAGAAAGAAATACTACTGTTACTATTCACAAATTCTATGGTTGCATGAGTACAAAGTATCAGAATCTATCTTAAAAGCTGCTAGACCAAATTAGTTGGCTAGTAATATTTCAGGATACAAAATCAATATTAACCAATTACATGGCAACAATCAGAAACTGATTTTTAAGAAGTCATTTATAATCACAACAACAATGTGAAATACTTACAGATAAATCTGACAAAATGTGTGCAGGATCTATATACTAAAAACCGTGACACTGCTAAGGGAAGTTGGAGAAGTGTTAAGTACGTAGAAAGACAGGTCACACTCATGAAGTTCAAAACTCCACACTGTTCAGGTGTCCATTCGCTTACAAATTCAGTGCAATTCCATTCAAAGTATTTTATCTTTTGTTTGTAGAAATCAATAACCTGATTCTAAAATGCATATGACTGTACAAAGAACTTAGAAAAGCTGGAACAACTCTGAAAACAAAGAACTAGGTGAGAGATCTTACACTACCTACTTGGAGACTAGGTGAATACCTACAATAATCATGTTCTCAGCATCAGTATAGATGAACATGAACAAAACTGAACTGTGGCCAGAAATAGGCTCACACATCTGAAGCTGGCTGACTTTTGACAAGATGCAAAGGCAATTCATCAGAAAAAGTGATGAAAAAGAAAAGTGACAAAACCTTTGGAAAGTCACATGCAAAAGGATCAGCTTTGATCCATACCTAGAACCACATATAAAACTTATTCCAAATGGATCATAGATCTAACTGTAAAATCTAAAATGATGAAACTTCTAAGAAAAAATTGGGAATAAATTTCCAAAGCCATGAATTAGGGAAAGATTTTATAGCTATGACACAAAATGCACAATTCATAAAAGAGCAATAGGGCTATTATGGGCTTACTTAAAATTGAGAAGCTCTGCTCTTCAAAAGATTTGGTTAAGAGAATTTAATGACAAGCTATCACCTGAGAGAAAATATTTGCAAAACACATGTGTGATAAAGGATATGTATACAACTATACAAAGAATCATCAAAATTCAATAATAATGAAACAATCTGATTTTTAGGAATAATCAACAGATTCAACCATCTCTAAATCTCTAAATGTCAACCACATGGGAAGAATATTAATATCATTTACTACCAGGAAAATTCCCATTAAAATCATAATGACATATCACAACACACCTATTAAAATGTTAACTTTACAATGTCCAAACCAAGTGTTCACAAGCATTTGTAGCAGCTGAAATTTCCATATGCTCCTTGTGGAATATAAAATGGTGCAAAAATTTTGAGAAGTAGTTTTTTTTCTTAGAAGTTAAACATAGACTTACTAAATAATTTGTTAGTGCTTCTACAGGAAATACCCTAGATTGGACAGCTTCAACAACAGAAATGTGTTGCCTCACAATTCTGGAGGCTATAAATCTGAGTTCAAAGTATTGGCATGCTTGTTTCTTCTGAGGCCTATGTTCTAGGCTGACAAAGGCACCTTCTTGCTGTTCTTCACATGGTCTCCCCTATGCTCGATCTCCTCTCTTAAAAGAGAACCGGTGACACTGAGTTATGCCTATCCTAATGGCCTCACTGTAACTTAATTACTTCTTTAAAGGTCCTGTCTCCAAATACAGTCATATTCTGAGTGGCTGGGACACATGAATCTGAGTAAGGATGTAATTCAGTGTACGACATGCACCATATTATCCAATCATTCCACAACTAGGTATTTAGCCAACAGAAATAAAGCTCATGTTCATTCAAAGACTTGTACATGAATTTACAGCAGTTTTACTTGTCAAAGATAGAAACTGGAAACCACAAATGTCCATCAACAGATGAATGGACAAATAAAGTGTATTATAACCATAAAGTGGAATACTTTCTAGTCTTTAAAAGACTGACCTATTGATACACATACTGATATTGGTCCAGCTTGGATCTTGCATGTTCCTCAAAGACTCAAGGCTTTGTCCCCATGGAGTACTACTGCAAGGTGATGGAGCCTTTAAGAGCTGGAGCCTAGTAGGAGGTTCTTAGGTGATTGGAGATGTGCCCTGAAAGAGGATAGTGGGACCCTGGTCCCTTTCTGCTTTGCTTCTGCTTCTCACCAATGAAGTTAGTTTTGCTCCACTATATGCTCCCCCAATGATAAACTGCCTCACCACAGGCCCAAAGCCAAAGAGTCCACTTAATCATGGACTGGACTCCAAAACTGTGATCCAAAATAAACCTTGCTCCTTGTAAGTTAATTATCTCAAGTATTTCATTACAGTGAACTTTGATCAAATTTAGTTGGTGGGAGGTTTGCAGGCAGAGCTAGCTTCATGGGTGTGTATTCTAAACTACAGTGCATAGAAAATGTAGGTACCATAAGGGCAATAAATTGAGATTATTGCCACTGAAAAGATAGTTCACAGTTCCCAAGAGGAGAGGCATGTCACACCATGGTGAGGGGGGCCAGGAGAATCATACATGACAGTAACCTGGACTGGTCACAAGGCAGAGGGAGAGGGGAGAACTATGGGCATGGGCCTCAATTACTATATCCCCAGGAAGCTAGGCAGAGTGGATGGTTTTAGGGCTGGCTAGTTGAAATAATTTCAGCAGGTTTAATTGTTCCCCATTGTATGGTGTTGGTCCTGGAGACTAGTGGACAGTGGATCAGACTGTGAGGATCTGAAAATGAAGGTGATTGAGAGTGTAGAGTCTGGGTTGATTGATTTGTATTTGAAAAATGAATGATGTGGGGGAAGCAAACAAGGAGGCAGGAGACCAAAATGAGGTGACAATGAGGGCATGGTGTGTCCAACACATGTACCCAGAGCAGGTATTAAAGTTTCCAGTTTACAGAGCCTGGAGCAATGTTAGGACAACCTGAGTGGGTACAGTGCTCCAAAAGACCCTGCACTTGGCTCACTACTCTGCTTTCAAAGTATTGAGATTAATGATTTTTGACATGGTCCCAAACCCTGCATAGCCAGTCTAGCCCAGGAGAGCACCAGGAGGGAGAATTTAGGGCCTTTATTCCCTGCAGCCCACAGTTTCCAAATGCAAAGTTCTGTTCCTCTTCCAATGGTCACTACCCCTGCTAAGTGGTCTCTGTAGCTGCAACTGCATCAGTTCTCCCAGCACCATGGACCCTGAGTCCCTGCATGTCCTCAGGAGGGATCAGGTTTCTTGACATGTGGAACCCCAAGGAGGCTCACCACTGCTCGTTGGCTCTTTCTAAACCCTCATCTCACCTTTGTACATCATCCTTTCATTAATGGTCTTCAGCCACACTTTCTGTCCATCCTTAGTTCCTGTCAGGGAATGGATGGAAGAGGACAAAGAGAATGGGAGGAAGCATAGATTGGACCAGGTTTCAAAACAAGAGTTAAAAGGGAAGCTACTTTGGGAATTCCAAAAGAAGAAAGCCTTGGAAAGCCCTGGATTAATAGCCTGTCCAAAATGAGCCTGTAGTAACAAACACAATCACAGAAACCATGCGGACTGGGTAAGAGACATCTTGCTTGTGGACTTCATACATATTCAAGAACTTGAAGCTCAGAGAGGTGGGGCAACCCAGGAAGGTTACAGTTCCTCTATCACGGCCTGTGGCTGAGTTAGGATACCTATGCTTACATCCACCCTTGCCTAATTCCAGATCTCTGCAATGTAAGCACCTTGAGGGCAGGAATAGTCTGAATCCTTCAGTGCTGAATCTGGAGCTCAGAGAAACACCAGGCACAGAAGCATCTGAAAAAGTACTTGCCAACTGCAGACTCTGAGAAGAACTTACTTTCCGCTAGACTGTGAAGAGTGTCCTATACCTTTTGACTTAGCCTGAGCAGTCAAAGTATGTTTCTGTATTCTATTGAAGCAATGGGAGACCAGGTCTGTGCCCTAGTGCCACTCACAAGTCCACTGGTCATTTGGCTGTGTGGGCAGCAGAGTGTCCCCCTGTAGCTGACAAGCCATGTCTCCAAGTCACACCAGGCCTGTGACCCACAGGTCACAGTGAAGCCCCTTCTGGGATCAGAGAGAAAGTTCAGGCTGGGACCAGCTCTGGGACAAACTCTAGATGGATCATGTGGCAAAAAGTAATCTAGCATTAATTTTCTGTTACTTTACCTATAATATAATATTTCACTTTGGACTTCCTATATTTCTGTATTTGAGCCACCTACTGTGAGCATAGGTTATGTTGAGTCCTGTAAAACTGCTATTTTTTAAGTGAAAAATGATCAAATACTGGCACTTCCATATTGTTCAACTTTATATTTCTTCTATAGTAAGAAAAATACATCTTGATTTTTCTTTTAATAAAAAGACAAACTGTGAATTGTAAACATTTCTATTTTTCCTGACTCAACCATTTTCTTTCTTTCAGTTTCACTAATTTTAATATATTCTAGGGATTAAAAAGCAATGCCATTAGAACTAAGATGTTCTTCAATAGGTGAGTATATATATTGCAAGACACCCAGAGAATGGAACATTATTCAGCAAAAAATAGAAAAGTTTTCCCCCACATCCTCATCAAAATTTTCCATGGCTCACATGGAAAGACAAGAGAAATCTTGCATGCATATTATTAAGAGCAAGGAGCAAAAGATGCACATTAACATTCTGGAAAACACAAAATCATATAGTTGCTAAAAGAATCAGTGGTTACCAGGTTTAGGACAGAAGGAGGGAAGGATGGTTAGGTGGAACATTGGAAATTGTTAGGGTGGTGAAAATACTTTGTATAGTACTGTAATGGTGGATACATAGTATACATTTGCCAAAACCCATAAAAAGTATAATGCGGTGAACCCCCACAGTGAACTCACCTTTAGGTAAGTCTGGTGTGTTCAGGTGAGTGCATCAATTGTAGCAAAGTTACCAATAATAAATATGCAGTATGTTAATAACAGGGAAAAGAAATTGTGGTAAGAGAGGGCTTTTGGGAACTGTCTGTAAGTACACTCAATTTTTTGCAAACCTGAAACTTTTAAAAATGAATCTCGGGCCAGGGATATAGCTCGGAGGCACCACA
The DNA here is from genome assembly GCF_053883595.1 of Heterocephalus glaber. Taxonomy (NCBI): domain Eukaryota; kingdom Metazoa; phylum Chordata; class Mammalia; order Rodentia; family Bathyergidae; genus Heterocephalus; species Heterocephalus glaber. The sequence goes on from NW_028258308.1 coordinate 42,764,617, forward strand.
CTTAGCTGGAAAGCACAAGGTTGAGCTTAATCCCTGGTATGGGAAAAAAAAATGAATCTCTTAATTTAGAAATACAAAAACCAAAATGCAAAACAACACTAAACCCACCTTGCCTCTCATTGCCAGGTAAGGGTTATATGTAAGGATAGGTGAGACCCAGGAGAGAAAGCATAGAACAGGCTGAATGCCCTGGAAGGGCCCTCTTCCAGAGACATGCTCCATCACCTCTCCAATGGCCGGATCCTGACCTTTCTTCCTAATAGCATGACTTAACAACACCTTGAAATCCTTTCGTGAATTTGCCGCTTCCTTTAAAGCATTACAAATTTTCCATTTGGGATATTTCTAAAGCTCCAGTGGCATTTCATCTCTCCAAGCCATATTTAAAAGCCATACCTTGCAAACATTTCCAAGTAAAATGAGTACTCATGATAAGCAGTGTCCTCAGTGTTTTCAAACTTGTTGGTCTGCGAGGAATGGGGTCACTTACTTTTATTTATGTCATTTTTCTAGCTAGGATGTTTCTCAAGGTTCAGAGGTCCTCTGAGATGTGACATCTATAATTACAATCTAACTAGGTTCCTCTTGTCACCATCTTTAAGAAGAGCAGGACAGACTTGCTCCCATATTGCTATCATGGTAGAGTCATCTATTTGTGTGTCTTTTGCTCCAGATCTGTACACTATTCAAGGACAACTGTGAGCTTCCATCTGTGGAAAACAAAGCTTGTTTATTTTTCTCCTTTCTCTTGTATTCTCATTCAATTAAGCAACATGCCCACTTTCACTAAACAGAAGTTACCCTGGAATTAGTTATCTGCCAGTTGACTTACAAGAGATCAAAAGTCTTTTTTAAAAAACCTTTATTGTAAATGTTTGGACTAAAACATAAACATCATTTAATAAAATCCACTGATCCATCAGCATTGGCACACAACAGGGCACAGTATCAGGTTAATAAGCCTCATGAGCTCCATCCAAGCGCTAGGATACAATCAAGAAAGAACTGCCTCATCAACATGGGTGCAAAAGAGCCAAAGAGACTCCACAGGCATATGGGGAAACAGGATCTGTGCTGACTCCAATATCAAGTTTCAAAAATGTATCTACTCTATTTACTATAGAACAACACAAGATACATGTCACTGTGTAGTACTCTCCGCCTCCATTCTGAATATTGTCTGGAACGTGGGGCACCTAGAAAAGAAACACACATGATATTGCATTTCATGAAGTGTTTTTCTAGTCAAAATATCCTGCACAGTATCTATAAGGTGGTACATAGTTATACTTCATCCCAAGGAGGGTGCTTAAGCTTACGGGATGGGAGAAGGACAATTGAAGAAGCAGGGATTGCTTTTTGGAGCAAGAAACTACATGCTATTTCCAAGATTCAGCTATTATATTATAAATTGTGCTGCTATAAAAATGAGTATACATGTATCCTTGTAATATGATGAGTTTAACTCTTTGAGAAAGACACCGAGAAGGGGAATAGTTGGGTCAAATATAATTTCTACTTTTAGTTGTTTGAGGACTCTCCATGCTGATTTCCAGAGTGGTTGTACTACTTCACATTCCCATCAACAATGCAGAAGAGTTCCTTTTTCCCCCACATCCTCACCAGCATTTGCTATTATTAGATTTCTTGATGGTAGCCATTCTTTCTGGGGTAAGGTGGAATCTCTGTGTTGCTATAATTTGCATCTTCCTAATGGCCAGAGATGTTGAACACCTTTTCATATGTTTATCAGTCCTTTGTACTTTTTCTGGGAAGTGACTATTCACTTCAGTTGCCCATTTTTTGATTGGGTCTTTAATTTGAGGAGTGTCTATTTTTTAGTTCTTTATATATTGTTGATGTTAATACTGTCTCTGAAGAATAGCTGGTAAATTTTTTCCTATTCTGTAGGTTGTCTCTTCACTATGCTGGTTTCCTTTGCATTGCAGAAGCTTGGGAAAGTCCTTGCCTACATGTATGTTTCGTTTATACTAGTAGTTTATCTTAGTTCGCTGAAAAGAAAGTTTGTGTTAGAATCTGTTTCGTTTTTAGAAGAATCTGTATGATTTATGTCTTCTACTAACTACTTTGAATATAATGATAGAGTGTAATAGCTATTGTTATTAATTTATTTAGTTTTGAAAATTTGTTTTATTTTTTCATAAAATAAAAGCAAAAGAAGAAACCACATGGTGACATGGCACAGGTTTTAGTTTATCAATATTGCTGTCATTCATCCTTTCAACCTCCCTTCCCTATGGACCCTGGTGTTCCCAGCCCAGGCAACTTAGCTCTCTTTAGGTCCGTTTCCTTCTCTCTGGGTCTATGTCTCAGTGGGGGATTAGGATGGATGGCTAGCTGGCTGTCAGCACTAAGGTGTATATGATCATGTGACAATGGTTGTTTTAATGTGAGGAAAAGAACCTACAGTTGAGGTGGGACACTGGGCAATGGCAAATGGAACCTCATCCTCCTGACAGCAGAGCAGAGCAGAAACCAATGGCCCTGAAGCCCAGAAAGGGGAGTTTAACAGATGCCAAACTGCTTTGCCTCAGTTTGGAAACCAAGACACAGCTCAGAAGTCCTCTCTGGGCCTCTGTTTCTTCATTTGCTCATAAGAACTCATTAATTTTACTCTATTGTCTAGTCATCATGGCCACCACTTCCCAGTACCTTGTCTCATCATACCTCTACTCTGAAGTTAGCCTTTTCCTGGAAAGCCCTGAACTTGGGCCCATAGTTATAGCCACACAGCTGTCATTCTAGCTGAGCCAAGGACAGACTTCCATGGGCAGTTATGGCCAATGGCTCGAAAACCACAGTTCCCTCCATAAAGAGGTCCTTGTGTGCCTGACTCCTGAAGATGTAAACCTAAACTTTGCCAGGTCAGCCCATCAGGCCTTCAAGGGCAGGGACTGAGGGCTGCAAGATAACCTCATGAAATACCATGACCGCAGGATTGTAATTTCTGGCCAACACAGTTAACTGCAGAATTTGCAGTTACAGAAATTCAATTCCGAGCCTGGGATGTCCCTGGACTGAGAAGAGAATTTAGTGTCACACCTGCTTCCTCCCTGGGGCCTTTTGTATGTCTTGACTGACTATACTGATACATCAATTGGGAACCTGTCCTCATCGGTGGAGTGGAGTATTGATTTAAAGGCCTGAGACTCGGGATATAAACTCTCTTGCCATATTTATTTTATACAATCTTCCACATTCGTGTTGCATATAAAAACTTCTCCATATTTTATAATAAACATTTTCTGTTCTGCAAATTGCAAGCTGATGGTATTCTTGAGCATCTAAAGTGGAATTTTATATTCCTTTCACTATCACAAGTGTCAAAGGGCTCATCCAAGACTCTCCCTTGACAAGTTTTGGTTGTTTCTTAACACAAAATGAACCTGAAAAGCCAAAAAAGTGTTTAAAATACATAGGCATGGCTTTTGAGTCTTCTTCATTTGCTTTTCGTTTTTTATTCCTTGTCTTTTTACTCCGAGTCTTCAATAGCAACTCTGTGTGAGTTGCTGGGAAGATTTGTACTGTGATTTTCTCTACCCCAGAACATGCACACTTGCCCCATTGGCTGGTTATCAGAGCAGGAGTGAGAATAAGGAAATCAAGTAGCTTCTATCTGTGTGTTACCCGCTCTGACAGCCTTGGTGTCTGCAGACTGCATGCACCTTCAGTGAAATGTGCATCTAACAGTAGGATCCAGCTGCTTCTCACAGAGAAGAGTCATAGGACCCCACTCCCCACACAACCACCAAGTCATGCCCCTTCCATCCATCGCTACCCTTTCCTTCCAGATAGATGGTCCCTTCAAGATCTACTCAAATCAGAACTAAAACATGCAACAGAGGTCACTGACATTCCATTGAAGGATGTTCCTTTTTGTGCTGTTCGGTGTGGAAGGACAAAAGCCCTCATGGAAGGGAAAGAGCAAGTGCTTAAATCAGCAGCTCACAAAGTGGTTGTCCGCTCATCAGAACCTTTGAATTTCACCCAGCATTTTATCACTGTCTCCGTGCTATTTAAAAAGAAAAGAAAACTTTCAAAACTGCACACCTACAGTTCTACCTTCAAACGCACTAATTAGAAGGGCACCTCCTCCCCTCCCCCTGGGCCCACACGGCTGCAGCAGACAGGCCTGGTGAAGGTGCCTGCTTTTGCAAGCCTGAGGCATTTTCCACAGTATTCCCTTTTGCTTTTTCATCACACCCAATCTGGAATTCTTTCTGGCTTCATGCAAAGGTCACTTTGTTTTCTCTTTTCCTTTGGGTGTCAGGGAAGCTTTGTGAAGTCCCAGGCTGTGCTCAGAGAACTGACCAGGCAGAACTGACCTCCACACAGAGCCCTGATAGTCTGGACACTGTGGCCCCAGAGTTAGCTCATTAGCCAGCCTGCACCTCCAGGGGTCCCAAACAGGTACTGTTGCCTGGCTGGCTTCCAAGTTCCCCTCATTCCCCTCTAAGCTCCAGCAAACCTAGGCTCCAGGCTACTTCCATGCACCTAGTCTTCTGAGATCTTATATCATCCACCTGCAGTTTCCCATCCTTTTGTCTGACTGCTGAAGCCTTACTTGCTCTTGCCTAGTGAATCCAGGCCTATGTACCATACTCCACTCTCCTACTGCCTCCACAGCAACAAAAAAGCCCCAGCTCCTGGCAAGGCAGTCTGTGTGCTCTGACATGGCACTTTGGCCATGCTGGTTTATATTACAACTGCTGTGCACACATCAGTGTCTGTTATTGTGGAGCCCAGATGGGGTGGCCCAAGTGGTGCTGTCAATCCCTGTATTCTAGAGCCAGCACTCTGCACCTGGTTGTTCTCAGAGTGCAATGCATTGCCATTGAACTGAACAGAGGATGGCTAAACTCAACTGAGGTCACCTGTCCTTTCACCTCAGACAGAGAAGGTGAAGGGCAAGTGACAAGACCAAGGGGTAGTGGTTGGAGAATTTCTCAAATAAGAAAGTTCAGGTATTACAGATGGGCAAATACATAACTTTCTGAATTTCAATTTCCTCAAAAGGAGAAGTACAAAATCATAATATCTACCACTTGAAGGGTCCTCAAAAGGTTGAAACAATGACAGGACCCAGAGTTCCATCCCCAGGACAGAAAAAAAGAAAGAAAGAAAGAAAGAAAGAAAGAAAGAAAGAAAGAAAGAAAGAAAGAAAGAAAGAAAGAAAGAAAGAAAGAAAGAAAGAAAGAAAGAGAGAGAGAGAAAGAGAGAAAGAAAGAAAAGAATTACATGAAATGAGAATTTTAAGATTGGCACCATGCTAGTCCTCAACAAATAGAGCTGCTGACACAGAAGAGACCTCAGGTAGAAAATCACCAGGTCAGAAGGCACTGGATCATCGTACATGTCTCACCTGCAGCATCCTCCATGGATTGGAGGCTAGCTTGTTGGTACCTACATTAAAACTAGCAGGACCCTGAATTCATTCCAAACCCTGCAAAGAGGAGGCTATGAAGCCAAGGTGCTGAGGTGCTGGCAAATCTCTAGGAGACACCTTTCTAGGGGGATGGTGGCAGGACCTCCCCAGGTCTGCACTGGCCCTTTAGCCCAACCTCTCAGTTATACCCCAGAAGCCCTGCTTCTGGCTGAGGGGACCGGCTCTCAACCCTTTCCCTTGGGCCTCCTGCTGTTCTGTGACAGTCTTCCAAGAACTTGAAATGTTACCCTGAGCCAGCACAGACAAGCTCAGAAGCTTGATATGCAAGTTAATGCCACATTCAGGATCTGAAACATGTTTTCTACATCTAGACATCATTTGATATTTAAATGTAATATTCACCCATCCATCTCTCTTTCTAACGTTCTCTTCCTCCTCCCCCAGCCAATATTTATCAAGCCCTGCTGTGCACAGTGGAATTCTTTCTTGCCACCTTCATGGTTCTGTCCCAGGCTGTTAATGTGTGACAGCCCTCAGTGGCCAGCATATCTTATTTGTCAAACCTGGCTCGCAAGCTGTATGAAAGAAGTTGTTGCTAAAACTAAAGAAAAAGAACACTTAGAGCCAATAAACATTCTTACTCCTCTACTGATTCTGCCTTGAAGAGCTGGCTTCAGTCTCCACACCCTGCCTAAATCTGTCCCACTTTAGAAACACAGGGGTCTCTACTTTGGCACCCAATAGTCCCTATCACTTCCCATACCCCTTGCTTCTGGGAGAGGAAACTTCATTGACAAAGTAGATAATTCTTATTCACTTGCCTAGAGCAGCACTCAGCTGAGATTAATTTTCCCTTACCTTTCCTGCTGCTGCTGCTATTTTTCAACAGTATTTCCTAAGGCTTCAGCCCAGGCCAACATGATGTTTTTTAGTGAGCAATATTCTGGCTAAACTTATAGGCACTCTTAGCAGCCTAAAGACTTTCCTTCACTCACCTTCTCCCTGGGGGTTTTGACCTTTGCACTAAGCACTGAGGGGGGCTTTCAGGCCAGTGTTTTCAAAGGACAGTGAACAGGTGGGGCTCATTCCCTGCTCATCTTACCTTTAGCTTTTACTCAAGACAGTGATGGCAAACCTTTTAGAGAAAGTGCCCACAGTGCAACTGAAAACTCACATATGTATCACAAAGTGCCAACATTGCAATTAAATCTGAATATTGAGCTTTCAGTTTAAAAAAAGAACTCATACATTAGTATCTTTCGTCCTAAAAGGAAACAACACATGTTCCATAGGTTCACCACTACTGGTCTAGGTTATCTCTTGCTAGGTCTGTCTGTTTCTGTCTGTGGGTGGGTAGGTGGGTGGATGGATGGATGGATACTACCTTTAAAAATAAATGATGTTTAGACATAAAAAACATGTTTCAGATCTCTATTTCTCATTCTCTCTTCTCTCTGTCCCCAACCCTCTCTGTAACATGGAAACAAGGACAGTGAAATAGAAGCAGAATCAGACAAAAAGAGAAACAATGCACTTTTCTTTATTCTGATTTTACAGATTTGTCTCTCTTTGTGCATAAAACCTTCTACAGAGAGCTCTGATGGCTTTCTGAATGGTTTTCAATTAACATACACAAAAGAAAGAAGATATTTAAAAATTTTAAACTATAAAAAGGTTTAAGGAGAAAAATAATAAAAGGCAAAAATTCAGATCTACTTGAAGTCAGGAAGAACACCAAAGGAAATAAATTTTAAAATGTTCATTTTTCTTCCTAATTTTTATAACAGAAAACAGTTTTTGCAAAATAATAATAATAGCAACAGTGTTTTAAATTATATACTTGCTCATGTATAACTAAAATGAATGACAAGAGGGTACAAGAGACCAGGAAAAGGAATTAGGATTGCTGTATTTTGGTCTTACAAGGTACTCACACTACCTATGAGGCAGTATAGTCTTACTTGAAAGTGAACTTGGATGGGTGTAAAGGTGTATAGCATATTTCAGAATAACCACTTTAAAGTAGTGGAAAATGACTATAACTAATGATCTAATAGGCAAGAGAGAAAGTGAAATGTGGTACCTTTAAAAAGAGTGCAAAATTTGGTACAAATCACAAGGTCAACAAATACAAAGCAGTCACATGACCCCCAACATATCAGTAATCACTCTGTGCCCAAGATCTCAACCCTACAAGCATAACACTGGGTTTCACAAGAACATCCCTTAATTTTCTAATGTAAATTTTTACTTTAGCATAATAGTAGATGACTGTGCATCTCAGTACCTTTCCCTGAGGGATACCGGAAGTAATCTTTGTGTTTACCCACTTGGTATGATGAATGGAAAGGTATATGCATGTGTGCAAAAGTATCAAACTGGTATTTTCACCCACATAATGCTCCCTCCAACAGGTTTTGCATATGTTTACCTGAGCATCACAAAAGATATAATACACACACACCACTCTAGGATTTGATTTTTTAAAAAGATTTCTTTTGATTTTTCTATAGCTCAATTCAGTACAACGGCACATGAAAAACAATTTGCAAGTTTTGGAGGTCAAAAGTGAATCATCAGATTATTCATGTATGAATGATGAAGATGATCCATTATGGTAAAATACATGTTTTCATCACAGAAGAGTCCTATGGGTGTATAATGATGATGATGATGACTTTGATATTGGCCATGTGAGCCAAAGTTCTTGTGACAGTGAAATGGACTGATACAGACACAGGTAATACAGACTTTCTTGATTCAGATGACAAAGAAAATAGTAGTATGAGTATATATTTGACTAGTTGAAATGTTGCAAAATTGGCAAGCAACCAAATGGAATGATCCAATGTTAGAACTAGGTCCAAAAATATAGTGCGGGTCTTGGCAGGGGTGAAATTTACTGGACAGAATGCCAACATTGCCATTCAATGTTGAAAATTGTAACACACAAAATGCTACAAGATGCTATGAAATACACAAAGGCTGAAATGCAAGTAAAACGTTCTGTATGCACCAATAGCCATATTCAAAAATGTATTTACTATGACACCTCACTACCTGAACTGAAAGCATTCATCATTCTGCTGTACTTAGCAGGGATTTTGCAGGTTAGCTGCAGGAAAGTAAAAGACTTATGGAAAAGTGATGGGTCAAAATGTGGCATAAAAATTTATGCTCTTGTAGATGCAAAGACTTATTAAGCTTTCAATTTAGAACTCAGTCATCAGATCCTTATTTGTATAGTAGTAAACTGAATGAAGTTGTGAATAGACTTGTTACTCCCATTTTCCAAACTAATCAGAATGTGACATTCATCAATTGCGTTACCTGTTTCCAAATGATGTTACATTTGCTAACAGAGCACAAGTTGACCAGTGCAGGAACTGTGTGCAGGAACAAAGCAGAAATTCCAATGAAATGTTGCAATTTCAAAACAGAGAATTGTATGGCATAATCTGTGAACTTCAGAAAGATTTACACTGGTCTTTTATATGGTGAAAAATAAAAAGACCTGATACTGCTGATGTCAATATTGCACCATGATGGAAATATTGATAGGAAAATCTCAACAAAACAGAAGCTTAAGATAGAAACTTTTTAAAACAAAACCAAAGGCAGAGTAGATGTTATCGATAAGTTATACAACAACTATGATGTCACTCAAAACACAAAGCATTGGCCAATGGTTTTGTTTTACTCAATCCTAAATGTATGTGGCATATGGCCAGATATTTAGCTCAGTGGTTCCGCCACCTGCCCTGTAAGCACAAGGACCCGAGTTCGATCCCTGGTGCCAAAAAACAAACAAACAAACAAATACGTGTGGCATAAATAGTTTGATAGTTTACAAAGAAAATAACAAGTGCAAAATACCATGGAGAAATTTTCTTAAGAGGATTGGGACTGGAACTCATGAGCAATCATTTACAGCAGAGGAAAAACAAAATGTTTCTGCCCAGGAAACTATGCAATAAAATTGTGCAGCACATTGGTGAACTGACAGGTGAACAGGCAGGCACAGCATCTCAAAGACCTACTATGACAACAAGAAAACCAAAAAGATGTGAACTGTGCCTAACAAGAAAGGACAGGAAAACAAAACATATGTGCTATCAGTATAGGTGATACTCGTGTGTGGAACATGCAATTTTCACGTGCGAAGACTGCCTTGAGTGTGACAGTTGAAGCAAAGATTATTTCTGTGGTAGATTTTTGTTTGTATTTACACTGTAAATACACATAGGTTTTTATTTCTGATGTTATCTTTTAAGTTTTGTAAGCAAGTAAACAGCTGATGGGAAAATGTTGATGTCTATATTTTATTGATATCTTATTTACCTGCTAAGTGCACATTGTACAACACAGTTGAAAGCTTCTGACAAAACAGGAAGAGAAGTGACAAGACTGACCTACCACATAGGAAAGGAAAGCTAAGCACTTGTGCTGTCAGTGTAAGTGAGACATGTGCATGGAACATTCAGTTTTCATGTGTGAAGACTTCCTTTGGTGTGACAGTTCAAGCAAAGCGTCTTTCTGTGGTAGGCTTTTGTTTGTGTTTACATTGCAGTTCACATAGGTTTTTATTTCTGATGTTACCTCTTAGGTTTTGTAACCATGTAAAGAGCTGATGTGAAAGTGTTGATATCTATTCTAAGCACTCATTATATATTTGATATTTTATTGATATCTTATTTTCTTATTATCTAGGTGTGATAATTGAAGTAAACATTATTTTTTATAGAGTGCTATTGGTGTTTTCATTGTAGTTCATATAGAAATTTATTTCTGATGTTATCTTTTAGATTTTGTAAGCAAGTACAAAGCTGATGTGAAAATGTTGATGTTTATTCTAAATGCACAATATATATTAATAATTTAATATTTTATTTTATTGATATTTTATGTTCCTGCTAACTACACATTGTACAATATAATAAGAACCTCCTGAAGAAAACAGAAAGACCAGAGAGATATCAAGTGTGTCCTACAAAAAGGCCAGGAAAGCAAAAAGCACATCCGCTGTCAGTGTTAAGTGATACGTGTGTGTATGGAATGTGCTGTGGTCCTGTGTGAAGACTGCTTAAGTGTGATAATTGAAGTAAAGATGTTTTGTAGAGTGCTATTAGCATTTTAATTGTAGTTCAGATAGGAATTTATTTCTCTTGTTCTTTTTTAGACTTTGTACACTAAAATCAGTCAGTGTTGAAAATTTTGATGCTTTTTTATAAATACTCAATAAATATTAAAAATGCAATACTTTATTTTTGTGATTCTTTTTCCCTTTAAGCACTCATTGTTTAATATAATAAAACTCATAAAACTAATGTTAATAATTCATCAATATAAATATTCAAAAGAATAAAAAAGGTCTGACACACCCATATTTCTGTGACTTCATGACAAAAAATGCATTATGCTTCATCAAGGAAGATATACAGCTGACAAATTAGCATATGACAAGATGTCCCACATCAAACATCAGCAACGTGATTTGAATGTGTTGCCCAAACTTAACCCCCAGTGTAGCACTGATGAGAAAGGGGCCCTTTCAGAAGAGACTGGGTCATGATTAGATCATGTATGGATTAATATCATTATCCCAGGAGTGGATTTGTTGTCTGAAGAATGTGTTTGGTATAAAATCAAGTCGGTCCTCTTGTTCTCTCTCATCACATGATATAATTTATGATGTTATTACAAAGTAAAAAGTCCCTCCCAAGATACAGCCACTTGATCTTACACTTCTCAGCCTCTGGAATGAAGGAAATGAATCTGTTCTTCATAAATTACCCTGTCTTTGGTATTCTGTTGTAATAGTACAAAACGGACATAACATACATCATTGGGAAAACACAAAATGACAATGAGATACCACTACATACATATTAAAAAGGTCAAAGTCCAGAACACTAACAACACTCAAAGCTTGTGGGGATGTGGAGTAAGAGGATTTATCATTCATCACTAGTGGGAACGTGAAATGGTGCAGCCACTTTGGAAGACAGTTTGGTGGCTCATATAAAACTGAAAATACTCATCACACTACCCAGCAATTACATCCCTTGAGATTTTCTAAAGGAGTTGCAAACATATGTCCAAGCACAGCTTACACATGGAGGTACGCAGAAGTTTATTCATAGTTGCCAAGACCTACAAGCAGTAGCTTTCAGTAGGTAAATGAATAAACTGTGCTACTTCCAGAAAATGGAATTTTAAAAAAATGTTCAGGGGCTTTTTAAAATTTCCCTAGTACATGTTTGGAATACCTAATGATTGAGTCCATCATGGGGAACTGGTGCAGGTACATAACACATTTTAATTCTTTCAACGTCCCTTTCCCTTCCTTAACCCTCCCCTCCCCCATCTCTTGGTCCTCTTCCCATTTGCAAAAGATCCATCTCCCTGTTTCCTATTATTTGTCTTTTATTTTGATTTTTAATTTATTTATACTTTGGGTTGCTCATACAAGAGAAGTCATGTGATATTTAATCTTGTACTTCTTATTTTACTTAACACAGTCTCAAGGTGCATCCATTTTCCAACAAATGACTCAAATGTATCCTTTATGGCAGAGTAGTATTCCACTGTGTATAAATACCACATTTGCCTTAACTATCCAATCACCTATTGATGGATATATAGGCTCCTTTTAGGATCTGGTTATCATGAGTTGCACTGCTATAAACATGAGAATATATGTGTTGTGGCTTGTGTCCAGATGCCCCCCCCTCAAAGCCTCATGCACTCAAAGACGGAACTTTTCAGAGGCAATTGGACCTGGAGTGTGTGATGTGGGATCAAGGGTATGTGATTACTAAATTAGTCCACTGATTGGTTTGGCATAGTTTTGGAGTGGATAATGGAAAGGCCCTCCCTGGGTGTGAGTGTTACCTATCCCAAGGGTAGATAGAATATAAGGGACAGAAAGGGGGCTGTGGAGGACACTCGTTGCTCAGTACTTCTTCACTGCTTTGCTACCTCCTGCCTGCCATGAACTGTTTCTCCTCTGTGGTGCCCCTCTGCCATGCCACCCCGCCTTGGAGCCAGCTAACTATGAACTGAAACCTCTACAAATTGTGAACTAAATAAACCTTTCCTCCTTTAACTTAGAGTGTCAGGTATTTTGTCTCGGCAAAAAGAACAGTAACTAAGACAGCATGTATCACTTTAATGTCTTTAACATTTTCAAAAAGATACCTAGAAAAGTAATAGTTTGGTTAAATAGAACTTCTATTTTTAGCTTTTTGAGGAATCTCTGCATTGATTTACATAGCGGTTTTACCAGTTTACATTTCCTAACAATGTACAAGAGTTCCCTCTTCCTGAAGCCTTGCCAGCATTTGTTATTATTTGATTTCTTGATGATAGCCTTTCTTTTTGGAGTAAAGTGAAGTCTTAATATTGTTTTAATTTGCATTTCTTGAATAGCCAGCAATGCTGAATATTTTTTCACATATTTATTCGCCGTTTGTCTTTCCTCCTCTGCAAAGTGTCTATTTTAGTTGCCCATTTTTTGATTTGGTCTTTTATTTAGGGTGGTATATTTTGAGTTCTTTATATATTCTAGATATTAGTCCTTTGTCTAAGGAGTAGCTGGCAAAACATTTTCCCATTCTTTAAGTTGTGTCTGCACTGTATCAGTTGTTTCCTTTGTTATACAGAAGCTTTTAAATTTGATATAATCCTATTTATTGCTGTTATTTCTTGTGTAATTGGATTTCTGTTCAGAAAGTCTGTGCCTATGCCTATGTTTTCAAGAATTTTATCTATTTTATCCCCTGGCATACTATGTTTCTGTTTTAATGTTTAGATCTTTGATCAACTTTTATTTTAATTTAGTACATGGTGAAGATATATGTCTATATTCAATCTTCTGCATGTGGATAGCCAGTTTTTGCAGCACTATTATTCAGTGCTAAAAAGAAAAGAGGTATCAAGCCATAAAAAGATGTGGAGGAAACTTAAACATAGATTTCTCATTAATAAGTGAAAGAAGTCAATCTGAAAAAGATACAAACTGTACGATTCTAACTATGACATATCGGAAAAGACAAAATTAAGGAGACATTTAAAAAATCATTATTGACAGGCTATGGTGAAGCCAAGAATGAGTACAGAGATCTTTTAATAAAGTGAAATTTTGTCTGATACTATATGTCATTATATATTTGTCCAAACCCACAGAATGTGTAACAACAAGAATGATCTCTAATGTAAACTATCAACTCTGGATAATAACGGTGTCAACATAGGTTTATTAATCTTAACAAACAGGCCACTTTGATAGAGGATATTGCTTACAGGGGAGGCTATACACATGTGGAGCAGGAATTGTATACAACATTTCTATCCCTTGCATTCAATTTTACTATAAACTAAACTAGCTCTTAAAAAAAATAAGGTTTATTACAAATAAGCAACACTAACGTACCTGGGAAGTGATAAATCAATTAACATTTTGATTATTTTCATAGCCTACACTGCTGATTGACTAACTTTGAGTATTATAAGCACAAACACAACTTAAAATATTCAGCCAACTATTTATCTGTCACAGGGTTAACATCCAGAATATATAAGGTTGCTGAATAACTTAACAACAGCAATAAAAAACAAGTAATCCAATTAAAAGTGGACAAACATCTGAACAGATACTTCTCAGAAGAAGATACCCTTTTGAAAAAATTCTCAATATTATTAGCCATGAAGAAAATACAACTCAAAACCACAAGGAGATACCCTCCCACCCCAGTGAGAATGGCTATTATAAATAAATAAATAAATAAATAAAGCTAATATGCTATAGAGAAAATGAAACCCCTACACACAGTGGATGGGAATGTAAATTAGTACAATCAATCTAAAGAACAGTATGGGGAATCCTACAAAAACTAAAAATAGAACTACCACAGGATCCAGCTATCTCATTACTGGATATGCATCCAAAAGAAATGAAATCAGGAAAACAAAGAGAGTGCACAGCCATGGGTATGACAAAACTATCCATAGCATGTAAGATATGGAATCAACCTAGATGTTCATCTAGAGATGAATGGACAAAGGAAATGTGGTGTCTATTGACATGGAACACTATTCAGTCATAAATAAAAATGGACCCTGTCCATCTCAACAAAGCAGAGGGAAGGGGAGGGCATTATGTCAAGTTAAATAAACCAGATGCAAAAAGACAAATATTGCATATTCTCTCTCATATGTGAAAGCTGAAAAAGTCAACTTGAAAGTGGAAAATAGAATAGTGATTAATAGAGATTAGAAAGGTTATATGTGTAGGGTTGTTGGAAAAAGAGAGGTTAGATTTGAGCAGTGCATGGTACATGACTGCATGGAAATATCACATTGAACCCCACTAACATGTACATTTAATGTCAATAAAACATTTAAAAATAAAAAATAAAATAAAACATAATTTTTAAAAGGCCAAAAAGAGGTGATTGTGTGGTAGGTTTATATTTAGTTTAGACCAATATTTCTCAAATGTAAGTAGAAAAAGAAATTCTCATGTGTTTACAGATCAAAATTCTGAAGTATTTGATGAATATTCATGAGAAAAAATAACTAAATCAGTCTTTTTCTAAAAATTATCTTCTGATTTTTATTATGAAAGAGGGGAACACTTTCTCTGGTAAAACATATGCATTAAAAATTATCATCGAAAAACAAAAATTCAAAAGTCCACAAAAAACCAGACCCTTAGGATTATGTTTGTGTGCCAAGGTTTGATAAACATGATGCTAAGCCTTTTTGCACTGAACAGTTCAGTGCTCAGCAGGCAGATGCCAAGCGTCACTAACAGGCTTTTGTTTGTTTGTTTATTTCTGTCATTTTTATTTTATGGCATCAGAAGTGGTGTTATTTCTTGATGACATGGATAAACAGCTCCTCATGATCACACACATGACAAACTCCCAAAGACAGAAAAGCAAAAGTGCTTGAAATCCGAACTTAGGCAGCCTTAATTCTCAAAGATGTTTCCATAGCAGAACTTTGTTCTGTATGACATAACTACATTTTAAATACATATATGTATATATATATATATATACAAATTTTGTCTACAGAAATTACACAAGTAGTTATTTCCAAGATTTTCATATTTGATTAACAGAGAACAAGCCTTTTCCTTTTTGCATTTTCTTTCTGAGCAAGTCATTCTGCATCTGAGTGATGAATAGCACACACCTATGCTTCTCTTAGGGTGTGCACCATTTTCATTTGTATGGCTGTCATTTCTGTTACTGTCTTAATTGTCATTTCTGTTATTGTCTTAATGCCCAACCCAAAATGAATGCATGATTTTCATCTTTTTTATTGAGTAGTATAGTGTAGTACACTGTAGTGTAGCAAAATAGAATCTATTGTGCTGCATTTACACAATGTAGATGTTAAAAAAATATGTTGGAGAATAAATGCAGGCACACATCAGGGCTGTTTATCGCCAGGTTCCTAGCTCAGAAGGAAGTGCTCAAAAATAGTCGCAAGTTACCCACCTCTTAGTACACTAAGCTTCTTGACTGACCTAGATACAAGCACACTAATCACTGTGTCCTTCTATACTTCGTATTTAAAGTGCTAGTGCAGTAAACATAATTTCATACTCCTTTGCTCAGAAAGCATTTCATGAAAAATTCTAAATGCCAGAAACCCAGTGACAAAAGATTAACTTCAAAACTTTGTTTACTTCTCAATAGGATCAGAATATTGATTAGTTCTTAAATACAATCACCAGTATTGCTTATCTCAGGCTTGCCAGGCATCCAAAGATATTTGAGTCTTAAAGTACTAGAGCCAAAAGTCCCTTTGGTGACTTTTTGGTGCCACTGGCTTATCAGCTTAGACTTTTACATTATTTCCTTCAAACACGGTCTTGTCTTTCCACTAGTAGAGTGTCAAGGGGAAATGACTTGACTAATCCTTGCACAATAACATATCTAATCATATTAAGACACCCTTTAAGGCAGGGCAGCTTTGTTATTGTCTAGTTTATTATTATATAGATCGGGATAAGGTACAGTCAAATCATGTCTATGGGTTAATATAATTCTATAGATTGAAAAGTAGACAGGGAACAATACTAGCTATCAGGGAAGATTTCAGAGGGGTCAGTTACAAAATGAAGAGGATATTCTAGAATACTTTTCTTTCTTTGAAGAAAATAAAACTTTTTTGCATCAAAGGAGACTACTGTGGGAACACCTGAAACAAAGATTTCAATAAAGAATATCATAACACTTCTCAAAAAATGTGGCAATAAAAATGCAGTTTAAGGGTAAAATTGAAAAAAGAGCATATTTTGAGTTTTTATTAGAGGTATTTAAGAAGTAGTTTGGCAGTGAATGTTAACATCTTTTGAAAGATTGGGAATGAAATTGTCTAAAGACAAAACTCTCCTTGACTTCTGACACACCGAGTTTTAAGTTACACTACATATACTCAGAGGAACTACACCACCTCCAAAAAAGGTGCGTCACCTGCCTGGTCCGTGGAGGGGTGAGAGCTGCTGTCACAGGCCTGCACCAAGCATCTCCCCCAGGAGAGGCAACAAAAATGAGAGAGAAGGAGCAAGCAAGTCAGAGAAATGGGAAAAGAAAGATAGAAATGTGAAAGAAAATAAAAAGAAGCCAGAAAACATAGTCTCCAAAAGGGTGTTTTTCCTGGATATCTAAAAACTGCTATTTATGAGATCTCTACATCAAGACACAATGAGAAAAGAAAAGAAATTAAAGGCATGACCTCTGTCTTCAACATGATTACAATTTAATTGAAAAATAATGACTAAATGTGGAAAGAAGAATAGAGGGAAATAAAGAAATCATTAAAAACCAAATTAAACAATGATGAGTGTTTTCATGGTTTACATATTTATTATATTACCTTTCTCTGGAATTTTAAAGTGAAAATTGTTCTAAAATTGAACAAAGGGGCAGATATTCCTTTTTCAAAATCAGATTACTCAGTACTATAAAGATATTACTTTTCTAATTGATTCTTAAAATTGATACAATTTCAATTAAGCTTTTAACTGTATTTGGGATCTTATTCAAGTATTTATATGCATCAAAAATTATACACTGCATAAATAGCTAAGTCAACTCTACAACAGATGAGGAAAGAGATGTGATTTTTCTCTCTTAAATAGCAAGATATGATACCATGGTATGGTAATTAAAGACAGAATGAACTACTATCCTAGATCAGGATGAGTGGAATCATGGAACAAAATAGAAAGATCAAATGTGGAAAATCAACACATGGCAAAGATTATGCCCCAAGTGGGTCAGAGAATAGATTGTACAAGGCGGTAGGAAAATTGGTTTATTGTAATTGGAGAGAAATCAGAGTGGATTCCTACCTTACAAAACACGGAAAAGCAGGCTCCAAACAGATATACAGGTTAGTATGAAAAACAGAAAGGCCAGAAATGCCAATCAATGACAATATAATTAATATTTTTGCAATCTATTTATAGAAAAAACTTCTTAAACTATAAGGCAAAAAGTTTATTAAATTTATCACATAAAAATTATTAAGCTTAAAGTTAATAAAGGGTATCATGAACAGATATAGATGACAGAATAGAAAAAGACATTTACAAGGTCTAAATCCAATGTAGAATATATGAGGAAATCAAAAAGAAAAATACAAGAACATCAGTGGAAAAACTGGTAAAGGATAACCACAGGAATCACAAAAAAGTAAAACAAATAGGCTAATAATATACAAAACCTTTTTTAAACATTACAATAATTAAAGAAATGCAATTAAGGATAATAAGATATGGGGCCGGGGCTTTAGCTCAGTGGTTCTGGCACCTGCCTCACAAGCACAAGGTCCCGAGTCCGATCCCTGGTACCAAAAAAAAAAAAAAAAATTTATGGAATATCAACAAGATTAGGAAAAAGTTAGAAAGCTGAATAAAGTCAGTTATTGGTCAGGATATAGGCACATGGGAACTTTCACGTACCACTGGTAGGAGAGTAGAGCATGCCTTATGATACAGAAACTCCACTTGCACTTGTAGGTCTATGTCAGATAAATTCCTCTGATACAAGTTCTTTAGCAACTTTGTTAAGGATTTTTGTCACAGCATTGTTTGTGTTATTGCGACATTGGAAGCAATCTGCATATCCATCCCTAAAAATATAAGAAAATCAAAATTTAATTGATCCTCAGTGTATTAGTCAGCCTTCCTGTCACTCGGACAAAATAACCACCACCACATTTTAAAGGAAGAAAGGTTAATTTTGACTCAGTTTTCAGTGGGTTCAGTCTAAAGTCAACGGGCTTCAAGGCAGAAGCAACATGGTGGAAGGGGCTAGTAGAAGATAGCTACTCATATCATGTCAAGCAGGAAGTCAAGAGATGGAAGGAGCCAGGGACAAGAACACACACTTTCAAGTCACACCCCCAGTGACCCACATCCAAGCAGGCCCCACCTCCCAACACATGAGACTTCTATGGAACACTTCAGATTTAAACCAAAACACTCAGTGTGGAGTGCTATGTAGCAGTTAGAAGAGATCAAAAGTACATGTAAGAATGTGGATGTTCTTAGAAACATACCACTGATTGAAATAGCAAGGTTAGAATCACTTCCACACCACAGGCCATTTGTACACATGAAAAATATATGTCTACACTGTTCATCATGATATCTTCCCAAAGAGCACGCTATGAAAATAGAGCAGAAGAGTAAATTCAAACTGGAGAAACCCATCAAACCCCACCTTAGCCTGGGGTTCAAAGTCAACATCAATAGTAAGTATGTTGATAGCATGAACCCTTGATATGGTGTGGTGAGAAGCACACTCAGTCTCCATGGTCTTCCCTCCAACAACACCAAACAAATCCCAGTCAAGTGTCATTCTACTGAACTCCTGAATACTGTTCCTTGAAACTGCAAATGACTTAATGGCTATACATAGTACAAAATCCTGGATGCAATGCTGGAACAGACAAAGGACATGAGGAAAAATTAAGAAAGTCTGAATAAAGTTTAGACTTGACACTTCATAATGTATCTCATATAATAACAATATATCAAGATGGCTCCATTAACTGACAAATTTTCCATGATAATGTAGGATCTTAACAGGAGGGAAAACTAGGTCAAGGGTATGCAGACATATTCCATACTTGGTTTAGAACTTTTCACTAAATCTATTCTAAAATTTTAAAGTTATATTTTAAAAAATTCCATGCCCACCAAGCTATACATGTTTTAATGAACAGGCACAAATAAAAGACATATCAAATCTAGTAAATGGTCACCCATGGGGATGTAGGAAGGCGATGGAGGAGGAGAGGGGATAAAAAGAAAGAAGTCTGTAACCTCCCTATGTCAGAGAAGAAGTAATAAAATCAAGAAGGGTTGTGGGATATAATTAACACTGCACTCACAACACCAGCCTTCTGACCCTGAGTATACAAAAGGCTTTGTTCTTAACCAACATCTGCTGTAATGATAATATAAGAGCAAATCCACTTCTGGGATAGGAAATGGAGAACTCTGCAGGTTACCCCTGGGAAAGGGGTAAGTGGGAGAGTGGACCTTTGCATAAAAAAGTAAAAGAAGAAGTTGCTTGGGGACTTTTGAAGGAAGATTCGGATGTGAAAGGCTCTCTGGGGTTAAAGATGGGAGCTGGGTTTAAGGCCAAGGAGAACTAAGAAGTAAGACAAGCTGCAAAGTTTAGGACAAATTCTGGGGGATCTGAGTTTACAGAAGAAAGAATTATTGACAATATGTCAGTAGGTTGTGGAACTTGTGAAAAACACCAAGGAGTAAGAATTTTTGGATCAGAAGGCAAGGAAGGTTCCCAAGATAGGGCTAAAGGCTGTGACTCCAAGGCTAGAAAGGTGGCTCAAAGGTGAAATTTCTGTGTCAGAGAAAAGAGTTTTGCTCTGTTTTTCTCTATTTTCTTAGTAAAAACTGAAATCTTTCAGAAGAATGTAAGAACCTTTCCAGCAGCTAGCAGGCACAGAAGGTCCCAGGGCAGCTGATAGGATGGAGGGAGAGAAGCAGCAGGTACAAAGAGGGGCACTTTGACCAGGTACTTCTGACCAGGTCCATTAGCCCATTACAGCACTCTCAAAGAAAGTGATGTAATTTAAACTTACAAAAATTCTCCTCAAAATCAGTTCATTTGAGTAAAACCCTAAGGAAACTAATTAAATTCTCAAGTCACAGAGAACAAGGAGAGTACATGGCTTTCAACATCTCTGAGCATTAGAAGAAATTTGGGCAAAGACACATGGTTTAGATCAACACTCAAGCCCACTACTTAGGCTATTTACCCTCTGCCTACTAATATGTTTTTGGAAAAATTAACAATCCCAGATGGCTTCATTCCTTGGGGATCAGGAATGGACATGTCTTTGAATCAATCCTAGGGATAGTAAACTAGAAGAAAAATTATCACTGTCCACACAGGCCAAGATCTGAGAAGGGATGTGCACTCCACTCAACAAGCAGTTCAGGCAGAACGAAATTCTTCTACCAGAGTTTTACCAAGGCTGCCAACCAGTTGTAAGTCAATCCGATAAGCATTGCTTTACAAACTATGCTACAACTAAAGAAGGCCACAACTAAAACAAATTTAAAACAAGTTGATAGCATGTTTCCACTTGTGAAAAACATAAAATGGAAAATCAAGTTGCATTTATACGAATAGAAAATGTCAAAGCAAACTGGTCCCACTGGTTTCGTGAGAAAACCTGGGCAGCTAATAAACAGGATCACTGAGAGCCTTTTCACCTTCTGCACCTTTCATGGCTCATGCTTATTGAATTGTGAGTTCATCACCTTTTCAAAAAATGAATAAAATGTTAAGATTAAATGATTCAATATTTGCACATTTATATTCTACCACTTTCTTTAAAGACTTCAAGACATATAAAATATATCTAAATCTAATACAAAAGGATAAAAATTAGAAAGATACAAATTTAAAATAAAATAAGGGAAAGAGAGCAGTAAGACTCAGAAGTAAAGTGAGCACAATAAGAGTGCACACCAGATCCCATCAAGGTGCTGCACTTGACCGTGTATTTTGTGTTGAAAGAAACCAGGAAACACAAGTAGAGTCAAGAGTCTATAAAAACCTGGCCAATCAGAACAGGCACAGAACTTGCAATTTCTTTTAAGCATCCATCTAAAGAAGACACTGAGAAGCCAGAGGCAGTGCCCTGGACCACAGCTTTGCAGTTGGAAACTCCTCAGGAGGCTACTCGGATGCCACCTCAGTGTAGCATGGGCTGGATGTTCACCACCCCAGAACCACAGAGCTGGGGTCCGGATGGCAGGGCCTGACAAGGTGGGCATAGAGGGAAATCCTACAGATCAAACCAGTCACTCGGGACACAAGCCCCACCTCAAAATGAAAAAATCTCCTGTGCTTGACCACTTAAATCACAGGAAGTGCAGAGAAAATCCTAATTCAAAAGCATGACATTTATGTGTCTTTTACACAAGCAACACACATTTTGTTTCAGTTTCTTGCCTAACTCTAATGAAATGGGCATCAGCTTCATGGCAGCCCAGAAGCATCCTCTTTCCAGAGTTATTTTTGTGCCTTTATTTATCAAGACCACTTCTTTTGGAAATCACAGCCTTTTCTCTCTTCCTTTCTTCTCCAGCTCCACTTTCCACCTCTAGCATCCCCAAACCATACCCAGCCCTCCCCAACACAGCATCACACACAGTTCACACTCACAGTGCTACATTTTCTCAGTCCAGTTTCATTTTTTCCTGATCACCCAATGAAGCCACATTTTCCAGCTTTTTTGACAGTAAAAAGAAAACACAGGGCTGAGTTCCCAGTGATGCAGTGGAGTATGGGGGGAATACATTGCTGCACTTTGAGCCCTGGCCCTTACAAAGCCTGCATTCCTCAGTCCCCATAATGTCACTGGATTTTGATAGGCAGAGGAATGGCAGGACCAGATACCAGGGCTTCTCTGTCAGCTGGAGTTCTTAACAATTTTGGCACAAAATACTACACTTGCCTACATGGGCTATAATGCAGATGAGAAATAAAGTTTTATTTCTAAGATGCTTAGATGATTGTAGCCTGATTGATTAACACAGAAACTGAGAGCATCCCCAACAAAAACTTAAACATAAGATACTGACGTAGCAGACGGATGGCATATGGGGAGGGCACAGATTCTACAGGTACAGGATGCATAGTTCAGTGGCAAAATCCTGGCAGAACTCCTGCCCAATCTGTGTAAAGCACACTACCTGACTTGAGCTTACTGTTATGGTTTGTATCTAGATGTCCGCCTCAAAGCTTTAGCGAGGTGACGGGGTCATGGGGCTGTGATACTCATCAGTGGATTAGTCCACTGAATAGAGCTAAATGTGCTGTCAGGAGGCGAGACCTGGTTGGAGGAGTAGGGGCGGTGAGGGTGTGGTCTGGAAGGATCTGTCTCCCTCCCTTCTCCTTAGATCTCTCTCTTCCCGCTGCCAGGTCATGGGCTGTGATGCCTTTCTGCCGTGCTGCCTTGGAGCCAGCCAACCATGGAGTGAAACCTCTACAAACTGTGAGCCAAATAAACTTTTCCTCCTTTAACTTGTAGGTGTCCGGTATTACGTCTCGGTGATGAGAAAGTAATTGAGACACTTAGATTTTAGGAAATTGGATGCTTCTATTCTAGGAGGTAGAGACAGTTTAGAAGAACTGGAAAAGGAGAAACAGAATACTTGAACTCATATTGTTTGTTACTAATTACCTGTTATTGGTATTCATCAGCTTCTTCACAAAGAAAATCTTAGAATGTAACTGACTCATTAGAAGATAGAAATAAAACAAAATAGAGATAATCCAGAAACTGAAAGTTGGAAGACATTTGACAACTGCTTCTACATAGCACACATGAAAAATGGCATTTTAGAAGACAGAGTATGCTATGGACCCAGTAAGGCCTCTCAGTCAAACACTGATTCAGGCCTTTCATAACAATTAAATTAGGGTGTGGTCTTTCCACCTACTTTTAAAAAAGTAACCACAAAATACCCACCATTAAATTAAAAAAAGAAAGAAGCACAGTGGTAAGGAAGGAATAAAATCAAACAGACTTGAAATTGTGTTGCAGAGAGAATTGTATAGTTCCTGAAACATGGAAATTTCTGAAAGGAAATAAATTATAAGCTTTCTGTATTATCAAGAGACCACATTACTAAAAAGATTATGATCCTGAATTTGAAAATCTTAGAACATTTCAGGGGGGCTTCTCTGAATTATCTGCAAAGAAAAAAAATAAAACTGCCCTGGTTAAATACACAGTATTGCCTCTGGGCAAGCCTGTTATACTCATCTCAGGAGAGAAGTAGTCTTAAGAAAGGGGCAGTTCCAGAGAAGCTCATAGGTCCTAAGGACCATTTCAGACTCATCCAGGGAACACCAGTGAAGAGCTGTGGAGATCAGTGCCTGAGGGCACCAGAAAATGAGTAAGAAAGTCTCCCCCAGAGGGGAGGATCAGGTTCTACTCCGGAACTTTTCCCTTCACTGGGAAGAGAAAATTCCTACTGCCTGTGCAGCAAGGTGCTAAATTTGCTAGGGACCAATGATTGTCCACACATTTTCTCCTCACTCATTCTGTTTCTGAGTAGGACATGTCACTACTGTTATCACTACCCTGCCATGTAAGGGAAGGGGTTTAACTTTTCTTTGGCTCAGAGGTCACTGAACCAAGAAGAGGCATACCCACAGTCCATAGAGAGGTCTTCTCCTGGAGACATGAAATTTCGGCTGCCTACTGTGATTGGAAAAAAGAACTGAAATTGTTCCTGTAAAGAGGAGATGCACATTGTAGAGGAAGAATGAAATGGATAATCAGTGTCCGGAAAGGTGGACTGCGACACATGATGCCATATGTTTGCTGAGAGCCCTTCATTTTCCCACACTTTTAAATTATACTGCCCTACTGCCCTGCAGGTAGGTGAGACCACATGATGGTTCCAGCCAATGGGTTATGGCCTGGCTCCTACCGTCCACTGAATGACATCACCTGCTGTCAACAGATGAACATTTATGCTGCACAGCATAGTCTACACATTCTTAGGCAATGAGCATTAAGCACATCATCTCAGTATGTGTTCAGCACTCAATGTGTGTTCATTCTGAGCATAGTGTGTTCTTTAGCTTATTATTTTCTACTTCACTGTGGCCTACTTCATTATTAGCAATTCCTTTGGGGTTCTACCTAACTACTTAGATAAATAATAAGGATAATAATAATAATAATGATAAAAGATAAGATGACCATGTTGTACCTGCTAGAAGAAAACAAAACAAAATATAAAAATACAGATTTTATACAATCTCCAATGAAAACGTCAAAGAAACAGAAGTGCAGAGTAGCAGCCAGTCAAGAATAGGTTAACACTCTTCAACATTATGAAGAATAGCAAGAATTGTTTTAGCCTAGGCCAATGCACCAATAGTTTTATTAACAGTGTCAAATAGACGTTAAATATACCATAACTTCAACTGATTTGTGAGACTCAAATAGTGATTCTTTTTTTTTTTATTAAATTCTTTTATTGGTACATTGTAGGTATACAACACAATTACATTTCTCATTGGGAATTGTACCTTTACATAAGGCATCTTGGTTCTTATTTTTTCCCCATTCCTAGCCTTCCCTTCACCCCCTCCACCCTTCCCTATTTACAAAGACTTTATTTCCATTTTTTCCATTTCTCATCATTTTTCCTTTCCCTTCTTTCCTTTTCCCTGCCCCTCCCACTACCCCTACCCCTTTGGACCTTTTCTTCCTATTTTACATTATCGATTATTCATTCTAATCATTGGTACATTTTAGATATACAATATAATGACATTCATCATTGGAAATTTGCATCTTTACATAGTCTCTCTTGGTTCTTATTTTTCACCCTTGCCCAGCTCTCCCTTTAACCCCTCCATTCCTCCCTATTTACAAAGATTTTGTTCCTATTTTTCCATTTTCTCATATTAATCCCATTCCCTTCTATCCTTTCCCCTAGCCTTCCCACTATCCTTTCCTCTAGCCCTCCCACTTCCTTCCCCTTTGCCCCTTTTCTTCCTATTTCACATTACCTATTATACATTTAGTCCTTATTTACACTTTCAGTTTCTCACACCAGAGAAACTTCAAATAGTGATTCTTAATGCACAGTGAAAAGAAAGCCTCTCATCAGTAATTCTATTCTAAGGACCTCATTGTCTTTGCCTTGTTACCAGGTACATCTTCTGTGATAGCCAACCCGGCTCCGTCTTGTGCCTCAATGCCATTTTGTACCTGTGCTTGAACAAAGTGCTTGCACTTGAACAAAGCACCCAAAACCCACACCCTTCTTTACAGTAAACTTGCTGCAGTTGCAGAATGTTTTGTAGCTCACCTACTGTGTGTGAAAGTTCCTTGTACCCCGCCTCCCACTAACCTGGCATGGTTCTGCTTCTGTAAGATTCTGTTTGCTTTCCCCTGAGCCCTCCCCAACTGAAAGCATGATTTAAAAGGAGAAATCAAACTGCTTCCCATTGCAGAGGAAACTTCTGGGTGCTAGCCTCTCCTCAGCCATGGACTATAATAAACAGGCTCGAATCTGGCACAGAGTGTGGCACATCTCTATTGTTCGAACTTGTTCGTCCATAACACTTCAGCAGCAGGTTACCTGCAAACCTAGTGATCCCAGACACTACTGAAGTCCAACTACTGCAGTGCCAGACAGCACTGATAGGCTACAGAAATACTGCCTGTTATTGTGTCAAAACTCTCACCAATCAGAAGAGGCTGTTCAGTCTGTACACTAGCTCACCAATAAGATAAAAGACTAAACAGGAAGGCCAAAATGGCAGAGTAGAGACCAGCAGCAAACTATTGCATCTTCAGGACCTAGAATCAAGATATCTGGAAAGCAACTTGGTGAAGAGAATAAAAGAAGTAGATGTCCAGAATTGGGAGGGAGCTGACAGGAAAACTAGAAACTACAAAGAAGCTAGAAAAATGGAACAAACAGAAAAGAATGAAGCAGCCTGGAAAGGTCACCCCAGCTCTTGTGGAGGGGTACCTGTCTCCACTGACACAAGATTAATTCCAGAGAGGGTCAACAGCTCCAGGGAGAAACAACAAACCAGGCTGGCAGCATAGCCTCAAAAAAAGCCCACGGCTATCATAAAGTGCAAAATCAGTGTTTTACTTTAAAAATGACTCCTCCAAGGCAAACTAAAGCGGGAGAAGAGATCCAATGCCTGCCATATCTGAGAGGATTTAATCAGGAGCCATTTAGGGAAGGGGTTAATTGTTCTAGACTGAGCTACAGAACAAGTGCTTCAGGGTCTCTTGGTCACTCTTCCACAGCGACTACGTGGGAGACAGCCACAAGAGACAATCACAAAGATGGTGGGCTAAACACAAAACCCTGAGTTAAGCTTGGGCTCCAAAGGACACAGGGGCCTCACTCTCTGTGGTGAGAAACCAGCCCAGACATGTGTCACTTTCAGAGGGGTGTGGTTCTGAAAGTGCAGGTATTAAATCCAGCAGACTGCCTGACCTCCCCACCCCTCTGCCTAAATCAGCACAGAACTCGGTGGTTTGTGTGCTTTTACCATCTACCAAAGTGACCAAGGACATGGCTTGGCTTGGACACTGCCACAGCCTGAGCTATACAAAGGGGCCTCAGGCCATAAGCTAGCAGAGAAAACCATGACAGGGTGAACAGAGGTATATGGAAAGTGGGAGTTGTTAGAGTCACTACAGCCATAAGGAAGACCGCATGGTCCACCCATGTCCAGTGGGAAAGGCAGTGCAGGACTCAGCATTAAAATACAAAAACATGAGTATGGAAACCAAGTAAGCAATGACTCACTATTGCTCCCCTATATCTGCTGGATTCCAGGACTGGAGAGTCTGGAAAACACAGAGGAATTTTTTTGGACTCATTTCTTTTCTTTCTTCCTTCCTTTTTTTTTTTTCATTGCTTCTTTGAGGTTTGAGAGATCCATCTTTTTTCCTCTTTTGATATTTTTTCTTTTCTTCTAATTTATTCTTTTTTCTTTATTTTGCTCCCTACATTTTTCTTTTCTTCTCTGTTTAGTCTTTTTTGTTACTTTTATCTAATTCTATTAATATTCTTTTACTCCTTAATAGGATCCTTTATCTCACTTTTCTCTCTTCTTCTCATCTTTCTTTATTTTTCAAATTTATTTCTTTTAGTCTCCCATTCCCCACCCCCTCCATCTTAACTAGTACAACTGTTCAACTATTTTTTTTTTAGTACTGGGAATCAAACTCAGGATCTTGCATTTGCTAGGCAGGCACAGTGCCACTGAGCTAAATCCCCAGCCCCAACAAGAGAACACAGGGACCTAGATATGCCCTCATCCTGAATCCCAGGACTTTTTTTTTGTACCAGGAATCAAGCTTAGGACCTTGCGCTTTCCAGGCAGGCATGGCTCCACTGTACAAGCCCAACTAGTACGACTATTAAGATTTATTAGAAATTTAGTTAACTCTGCTTGATTTTTTTCCTCTTCTTAGAGGAGGTATAGTTGCATTCAGTAGATATTTACTGCATGTCAACATCTAGTTTGTCTTTCTGTTTATCCTATAATTGCAGATCCCTTTTCTATGGTTAAGGATAGTACATTATTGATTTTTATGGTATGTAGTATCCAGTTTGTCTTCAGTTTGATTTTTGTTGCTGAACATGTTGCCATTGCCAGGGTGGCATAGGTGTTCCTAGTAACTGGTTTAATCTGTATGCCAATATCTGGATTATCTTTTCATGATTAAAAATACTCTGGTATGTTCACAGAGAACAAGTTGCCAAGTACACTGCACCCTCCCCTTGCAAATTAATGGAGATGGCTGTATCTTGGCAAAGAAGTAAAGGCCTACAGTTAGTCATGACCAGGGTGCCTTGCTAAAAGAGAGTTGCTAACTAAAGAGATCTCCATACTAACAACAAGGTCTTTTCACTATAATCCACCCACAAATATCAGCACATGCACACACACATACACACACACAAAGGAAAAAAGAAATACAAGAGACAAGGCAACAAAATGCCTCCAAAATCTCCCAGCTACCCCAAAGCTGATCCATGAGGCACTAATGGAGAGAAAAATCAAAACCCATACAGCTGAATTATTAAAAATGACAAAAAAAGAGAATTAAATTGAGCACTAAGATGATTGGAAAGCTCACAGAAGATATAACTAAACATACAGTAGATTTAATAAAGCAATCACTGAGTTTACAAAAGATGCTCATAAAATTCTATCTGAACTAAACAAAATGATACAAAACATGAATGACCAGTTTAGCAAAGAACTGGAGTCCATGAAAAGGTACCAAACAGAACTGAATTTAAAAATTTAATTGAAAGCATGAGCAACACAAGTGACTAATGTGAGGAATGTCAGAACTAGAAGATAGAGCTGGTGATCATATGTCCAGAGAAACCTTTAAAATAACAAAAGAACATGAAAAGGGACACAACAGTTGCTAGATGATGCAAAGGAGATGAATTTAAAATTATTCGGAAATAGTGAAAAATCAGAAGACAGCAAAAATAACACAAAATACCTATTTCCAGCAATAATAACAAAAAATTCCAAATATGGGGAAAGCATTTAACATACAGATAAGTGAGGCACATAGAAATCCAAGTACTCATTATCAGAAAAGAGATTGTCTGTGACACATGATAGTCAAAATCCTAGAAGTGGGGCCTGGGGTTTAGCTCAGTGGCACCCCGCCTGTCTCTTAAGTGTAAGGTCCTAAGTTCAATCCCCAGTACCAAAAAAAAAAAATCCTAGAAGTCCAACACAAGCACAGAATTGTAAAAGCTGTTAGAGAAAAGCAATGAATCACTTCTAAAGGTAAACCCATTAGAATTACAGATTTCTCAACACAAACTGTAAAGGACAGGAGAGCTTGAAGTTAAATGTTTCAAGCCATTAAAAAAAAATAACTGCCAACTCACAACAATATATTCTGCAAAACTTTTTTAAAAAAATTAATGGATAAATAAGGTCTTGCCACAAAGAATACCTTTAGAAATCTATGAGCACCAAACCAGCAATTCAAAAACATTCCCAAACATATTCTAGACAGAGACAAGAAAGAAAGAAAAAAAATGCTAGAATGACTATGCCAGGCTGGGTATGAAGCTAATCAGAAGAGGAAAAAAAGGGGAATCAGCAAAAAGAAAATACTGCAATGACAGGAATAAGTCAACATTTTCAATAACTCTTAATGTATGTGGTCTCAAATCACAAATCAGAAAACAGATTTGCAGAATGGGTCAAACAATAAAACCCAACAGTATGCTGTACACAGGAAACACATTTAATCCAAAGTAATTCATAGACTAAAAATCAAAAGGATGCAGAGCAATATTCCATACAACAAGAACTCAAAAACAAAGCAGAATTTGCTATTCTATTTTCAAAGTGGACTTCAAGCCAAAACTGATCAGAAGAAGCAAAGAAAGGTCATTCATATTGGCTAAGGGAACAACTCAACAGGAAGAAGTAAGAATTAAAAATGTATATGCACTGAACACCAATGCACCCAAATATATAAACAAAAAATACTGCATGTAAAAAAAATCAGATAAACATCAACACAAACATAGTGGGACTATGACACTCCACTATCACAAATTGATCAACTAGACAAAAAAAAATCAACAAAGAAATATCAGAGTTGAATTATACCTTCAAACAAATGGACTTAATAGATATCTACATTCTGTTCCACCAAACAATAGAATATACATTCTTCTCAGCAGCACATTGAACTTTCTCCAAAATAGACCACATACTAGCCTATAAAGTATGCTTAAGTAAATGCAAATGAATTGAAATTATCCTATGTATATAATGAGATCTTACTACAATGAAACTAGAAATTAATCACAAAAGCAACCACAGAAATTATGCAAACACATGGAAATTCAACAATGCACTCTTTAATAATAATTATGCAAGGAGAAAAAGTTATACAGTTACTAGAATCAAATGATAATGCCAGTACAACATACCAGAAATAATGGGACACAATGAAAACAGCCCTAGGAGGGAAGTTTATAGCTGTGAATTCCCATATCAGAAAAACACAGTGAGCCTAAATAAATAAACTGATTATGTACTTCAAGACCCTAGAAAAATAAGAAGAATCCAAAACCAAAACTAGTAAAGAAAGGAAATTATGAAGATCAGGGCAGAAAAGACTGAAGTTGTGACAAAAAAGGCAATACAAAAAAATCAATGAGTCAAAGAGAATAACAAAACAATTTTAAAAAGTTGGCAAGGCCTTTGCCAATCTTAGAAAACACAGGAAAGAAAATATCCAAATCAATGCAATTAGAAATGAAGAAGGTGAGCCAGATGCCCACCATACCATCAGGAAGTACACACAGATCCCAGGGAGCAGCTGTGTGTACCAGAGCACTGCGGCTGCAGGTGGATCCCTGCCAGGGCTCCTCCCCAACCCCAGAGGCTCGGGCACACCCACCTGAGCCAAAGGCCTTCCCAGAAAAGAGCTGTACAGGTGCACAAGCTTCAGCCAGAGGCCTGCCATGCCATCACTCATAGCCAAGGGCCTACCTGGAAAAGAGCTAAACAAGTGCACAAGCAACAGCCAGAGGCTTACCTTGATACCATTAATAAGTGTGTGGAAACCCTAGCCAGAAGACTGCACAGACAACAGGAACTGGGCTGCACAGCCCTCTCCAAAGGCCCTCCCAGACAACAGCTACATAGGGCCCCCAGCAAGATGCACACCTAGATACCATCCCAAGTGTGCACAGGCCCCAGTCAGAAGCCCAACAAGACAACAGGTCAGCTCAGGGATCCAGAAGTCCACCACTCTGAACCCAGGAACTGGTGTACTGGTGAGCAGCAGAGTAAAGGCTGCTCAGTGGCTTGCTGAGAATTGAAGACTACTGGGTGAGTAAAAAATGGCCTTAAAAAAGGCACAGCAGGCTGCATCTGTTGAAATGAGAAAACATGTAAATAAGTCTCAAAACCAGACTTCCAGATCACCTAAGGTAACCCCAAAGGGCAATGAGATGGAACAATCTAATACTCAACCACCTAGACTCCCAAAAATGGCAATGAACGAGGACCTGGAAACAATGAAATCATGAATAATTTATTAGATAACAGCAGAGATTTTGCCCACAGTACAAGACATGATTAATAAATCTAGAGAGGGCACAAACAAAAAAATAGAGAAGGTGAGGACCATGATGGAATCCCAACATTGGAAACAAATGGAATCCATAAAACATGCAAACAGATTTCCAGGAGATTAAAAACTCCATTGAAAGTTTATGCAGCAGAATGAACCAATGTGAGGACAGAATTTCAGATATAGAAGATAGGATTCAATTAGTGATCAGGAAAAGAAAAATTTCTTAAAAATAGTAAGGGACCATGAGAAATCAATCTGCTAGATGATGGAAGCTGCTAGATGATGCAAAGAAGAGTAACATAAGAATAACTGGAGTCAATGAAGAAACAGGGAAGAGCACAGACAACATAAAAAAGAAAAATTGTCCAGAGAAGTAATGGCAGAAAACATCCCATATAGGGGGAAAGAACTTGACATACATATAAGTGAGGAATGTAGGACTCCAACTAGCCATGATCAAAAAGAGTCTACACATAGGCATATAATAGGTAAGATTCCAGAAACCCAACAGAAGAACAAAGTTCTACAAGCAGTTAGAGAAAAGAAACAAATTACATACAAAAGAAAGCCCATCAGAATCACAGCAGACTTCTCAACACAAACCCAAAAAGCAAGAAGAACATGGAGTGATGTATTTCAAGCCCTAAAGGAAAACAATCTCCAACCCAGATTGATGTGCCCTGCAAACTATCTTTCAAAATAGATGGAGAAATAAGATACTTTCATGACAAGGAGCACCTTAAGAACTTCATGAGTACCAAACCAACACTCCAAAAAAATTTTAGACAATATCCTAGGAAAAGACAATGAGGATCACAAACCCAGGAAGCCCAGTAGAATGAATCCATCGGGCATGACAAGATATTAAAAACAAAGGAGGAAAATCCAACAGAAAGAAAAAGTAATGACAAGGATAAGTCAATACATATCAGTTATAACCATCAAAGTTAATGGTCTCAATTCACCAATCAAAAGAAATAGACTGTCAGAATAGGCCAAGAAGCAAAACCAAACAACATGCTGCATACAAGAAACACTTAATTCAAAAAGACACTCATAGGCTGAAAGTTAGAGTGGAAAACAATACTCCATGAGACAGGAACCGCCCAAAAAGGAGTAGCTATCCTCTTTGCAGATCAAGTGTATTTCAAACCAACACTGATTAAGAGAGACAAAGAAGGACACTACATCCTTGTAAAGGGAACAATCCAAGAGAAAGAGATGACAAACATTAATATATATGCACTAAATACTAGTGCACCTGACTATATAAAACAAATACTAACAGACACAAAAAAAATCATATAAGCACTAATGCGATAGTAGTGGGGGACCTAAATAACCCACTGTCACAAATAGACCAACTAGACAAAAAATAAAAAATAAGATGAACTCAAACTCTTGAACAAATGAACTTAACAGATGTTTACAGAGTGTTCCACCCCATAATATCAGAATACACATTCTTTTCAGCTGCACATGGATCTTTCTCCAAAATAGACCACATACTCACTCATAGAACATGTTTAAGTAAGTGCAGAGAAATTGAAGTTATCCCCTGTATATTATCAGACCACAGTGCAATGAAATTGGAGACTAATAGCAAAGTAAACTGCAAGGAATTTCATAAACACATGGAAATTGAACAACACACTTCTGAATAACCAATGGGTCACAGAGGAAATTAAACAAGAAATCAGACAGTTCCTACAATTACATGACAATGCCAATACAACATATCGGAATATACGGGACACATATGAAAGCAGTCTTATGAGGGAAATTCATAGCATTGAACACTCTTATTAGGAAAGCAGAGCGAGCTCAATTATACAACCAGATGCTGAACCTCAAGCTTCTAGAAAAAGAAGAGCAGGACAAACCCAAAGCTCGTACAAGGGAGGAAATTATAAAGATCAGGGAAGAAATCAATGCAATGGAGACTAAGAGAACAGTACAAAAAAATCAATGAAGCCAAGAGTTGGTTCTTTGAAAGAATAAACAAAATTGACAAACACTTGGCCAACATTATCAAAAAAAGGAAAGAAGAGGTTGAGAGTCGCGGGGAACATGCCAAATCACTGCGTGCCCCTGCAACAATGCACTGGACACCCCACACACACACACTCCTCTGTACAGACACCTGGTTCCACACTACAAAGACACAGAGGCCACTGGTCCACCAGACCACCGTACAGAGTCCCGCCGCACCCGGCCCAGAGGTAGGGGCTTCTGAGTCGCTGTCCCACTGCTCCTGGTCTAGAGGAAGGGGCTTCCCAGGCACCATCTCTCCCGCTGCTCCCAGGCCAGAGGAAAGGGCTTTTGGGCCACCTTCTGTCCCGCCGCTCCTGGCCCAGAGGAAGGGGCTTATGAGCGACCATCCCACTGCTCCTGATCCAGAGGAAGGGGCTCCCCGGCCACCATCCTTCCTGCTGCTGCCAGCCCAGAGGAAAGGGCTTTTGGGCCACCATACCTACCACTGCTCCCTGCCCCTGTCCCACCTCTCCCAGCTCAGAGGAGGTAATCCGTGCAGGCACAAACAGAAGCCCCACCCCAGTCTAAATGAGAAAACACATAAATAAGTCTCAAAACCAGACTTTCAGATCACCTACAGCAACCCAAAAGGGAAATGAGATGGAACACTCTGATACTCAACCACCTGGACCCACCAAACTGACAACAAAAGGGGATCTAGAAAAAATGAAATCAGAAATAATTTCTCAGATAACAGGAGAAATTGTGCTCTTAGTGCAAGACATGATTAATAAATCTAGACAAGAGCTCAGGAACATGATGGAATCCCAACATAGGAAACAAATGGAATCTATAAAACAAATACAAATAGATTTCCAGGAGATGAAAAACCCATTGAAAGTCTACACAGCAGAATGAGCTAATGTGAGGGCAGAATTTCAGATATAGAAGATAAGATTGCAATTAGTGACCAGGAAAAGAAAAATTGTTTCAAAATTATAAGGGAAAATGAGAAATCAATCCAGCAGCTGCTAGATGATGCAAAGAAGAATAACATAAGACTGATCCGAGACAATGAAGAAACAGGAGAGAGTGCAGATGACATAAAAAAAACTCTTCACAGAAATAATGGCAGAAAATTTCTCAAGCAGGGGAAAAGAGCTTGACATACAGATAAGTGAGGTATATAGGACTCCAAATAGCCTTGATTAAAAAAAAATCTACACATAGGCATATAATTGTTAAGATTCCAGAAACTCAACAGAAGAACAAAGTTCTACAAGCACTTAGAGAAAGGAAACAAATCACATACAAAGGAAAGCCCATTAGAAGCACAGCAGACTTCTCAACACAAACCATCAAGGCAAGAAGAGCTTGGAGTGACATATTCCAAGCCCTGAAACAAAACAGCCTCCAACCCAGATTGATGTGCCCTGAAAAACTATCTTTCAAAATTAATGGAGAAATAAGATACTTTCATGACAAAGAGCACTTTAGGAACTTCGTGAATACCAAAGCAGCACTTCAAAGAATTTTACACAATATCCTAGGAACAGACATTGAGGATCACAAACCCAGGAAGCAAAGCAGAATGAACCCATCTGGCATGACAAGAAATTAAATGTAAAGGGGGAGAACCCAACAAAAAGAAAAAGTCATGGCAATGACAAGTCAATACGTTTCAGTTATAACCATTCATGTTAATAGTCTCAATTCACCAATCCAAAGAAATAGACTGACAGAATTAGTCAAGAAGCAAAATCCAGCAATATACTGCATACAAGAAACACAGTTAATTCAAAAGGAAACTCATAGACTGAAAGTTAAAGGGTGGGAAACAATACTCCACGCGACAGGAACCCAAAAAAACACAGGAGTAGCTATCCTCTTGGCAGATCAAGTAGATTTCAAACCAACACTAATTAAGAGAGACGAAGAAGAACACTACATCCTTGTAAAGGGAAGAAGCCAAGAGGAAGAGATGACAATCATAAATATCTATGCACCAAACACTAGTGCACCCAACTATATAAAACAAATACTAACAGACATGAAAAGTCATATATGCACTAATACAATTGTAGTGGGGGACCTCAACATCCCACTGTCACAAATAGATAGATCAACTAAACTAAAAATAAGTAATGAAATACTAGAACTCAATCAAACTCTTGAACAAATGAACTTAACACCCCACAAAATCAGAATACACATTCTTCTCAGCTGCACTTGGGTCATTCTCCAAAATAGACCACATACTCACACATAGAACATGTTTAAGTAAGTGCAAAGGAATTGAAGTTATCCCCTGTATATTATCAGACCATAGTGCAATGAAATTGGAGATCCATAGCAAAAGAAACTCAAAATATTTCATAAACATGTGGAAATTGAACAACACACTTCTGAATAACCAATGGGTCACAGAGGAAATTAAAGAAGAAATCAGACAGTTCCTTCAATTAAATGACAATGACAATACAACATATTGGAATCTATGGGATACAATGAAAGCAGTCTTACGAGGGAAATTCATAGCAGTGAATACGCATATTAGGAAAACAGAACGAGCCCAATTAAACAACCTGATGCTGAACCTCAAGCTTCTAGAAAAAGAAGAGCAGGACAAACCCAAAGCTCATACAAGGGAAGAAATTATAAAGATCAGAGGAGAAATCAATGCAATGGAGACTAAGAGAACGATACAAAAAATCAATGAAGCCAAGAGTTGGTTCTTCGAAAGAATCAACAAAATTGACAAACCCTTAGCCAACATTATCAGAAAAAGGAAAGAAAAGGCCCAAATCCATGCAATTAGGAATGAAAAGGTTGAAATTACAACAGACCCAGGAGAAATCCAGAGGATTATCAATACCTACTTCCAGAACCTATACACCAATAAGAGGGACAACACAGAAGAAATGGACAGATTCCTAGATACATATGAATTACCAAAGTTGAACGAAGAAGACCTAAAACTTCTGAACAACCCAATATCAACCAATGAAATTGAAAATGTAATTAAAAACTTATCAACTAAGAAAAGCCGGGGCCCTGATGGCTTCACTGCTGAATTCTACAAGACATTTAGAGAGGAACTGCTGTCACTATCATTTAAACTCTTCAATGAAATTGAAAGGGAAGCAATACTCCCAAATTCATTCCTGGAAGCAAGCATCACCTTGATCCCCAAAGCAGAGAAAGACCCAACCAAAAAAGAGAACTATAGGCCAATCTCACTAATGAACATAGATGCAAAAATCCTTAATAAGATACTGGCAAACAGAATGCAGAAGATCATCGAGAAGATCATACACCCTGATCAAGTGGGATTCATCCCAGGGATGCAGGGATGGTTAAATATATGAAAATCAATGAATGTAATACACTATATCAATAGAGCCAAGGACAAAAACCATATGATTATCTCCATAGATGCAGAAAAAGCATTTGACAAAATCCAACATGCATTTATGATAAAAACCCTACAAAAAAATTGGAATAGATGGTCTCTATTTCAAACTGATAAAAGCCATCTATTAAAAACCAATAGCTAACATCATACTAAATAGTCAAAAACTGAAATCCTTCACACTAAAATCAGGAACAAGACAAGGATGTTGACTATCTCCACTCCTGTTCAATATAGTTCTGGAAACATTAGCCATGGAAATTATACAAGAGAAAGAAATAAAAGGAATAAAGATAGGAAATGAAGAAGTTAAACTGTCATTATTTGCAAATGACATGATACTCTATACAGAAGACCCCAAGAACTCCACCAAAAGACTTCTAGACTTAATAACCAAATTCAGTCAAGTAGCTGGTTACAAGGTCAACACACAAAAATCAATAGCTTTCCTCTACACAAACAACAGACACACTGAGAGAAATAGGGCAAATAATTCCTTTCAAAAGAGCATCCAAGAAACTGAAATACCTAGGAATCAACCTAATGAAATAAATCAAAGACCTCTTCTCTGAAATCTATGGCACTCTGAAAAGAGAGATCGAAGATGATATCAGAAAATGGACAGACATCCCCTGCTCCTGGGTAGGAAGGATTAATATAGTGAAAATGGCCATACTTCCAAAACTGCTATGGAGATTCAATGCAATTCCAACTGAGATCCCAGCAGCATACTTCACAGGCCTTGAGAAAACAATCCAAAAATTCATTTGGAACAAGAAGAGAACCAGAATAGCAAAAGCAATTCTAGGTAATAGAGACATGGCGGGGGGTATCACAATCCCCAACCTGCAACTCTACTACAAAACTACTGTGATAAAAACAGCATGGTACTGGCAACGAAACAGACCTGAGGACCAGTGGAACAGATTAGAAGATGCACAAACAATGCCAGACACACTCAGCCATCTCATCTTTGATAGAGGAGACAAAATCCCTCACTGGAGGAAAGATAGCCTCTTTAATAAATGGTGCTGAAAAAATTGGGTTTCAACTTGCAAAGATTAAAACTAGACCTATATCTCTCACCATGCACTAAACTAAAATCAAAATGGATTAAGGATCTAAATATTAAAATAGAAACTCTGAACCAGTTGGAACAGAGGTTAGGTAGAACCCTTGAAGACATCGGTGTAGGAAAAGATTTTATGAACAGAACCTCAGTTACCCACAAACTAGCACAAACAATCAACAAATGGGATATCTTCTTATTAAAAAGCTTCTGCACAGCAAGAGAAACCACCAGCAGTGTGAAGAGACAACCCACAATGTGGGAAAAAATCTTCACCTGCTCTTCCTCAGACAAAGGTCTACTATCTCGAATCTATAACGAATTTAAAAAGATCAGATCTCCCAAATGTAAAGACCCAATCCAAAATGGGCATCTGAAATGAACAGACATTTCTCAGACAAAGAAGTAGAAATAGCAAATAAATACATGAAAAAATGTTCAACATCACTGGTCATTCAAGAGATGCAAATGAAAACAATGCTGAGATTCCACCTTACTCCAGAAAGAATGGCTGTTATCATGAAATGAGCCAATAACAAATGCTGGCGGGGCTGTGGGGTAAGAGGAACCCTGCTCCACTGCTGGTGGGAGTGTAGACTGGTGCAAGCACTGTGGAAATCAGTATGGAGATACCTCAAAGAACTAGGACTGGAAGTCTTATTTGACCCTGCTATTCCACTGCTGGGGATCTTCCCCAAAGAATTAAAAGAATCATACTACAGTGATATATGTGCACCTATGTTCATAGCAGCACAGTTTATGATAGCTAAAACTTGGAAACAGCCCAAATGCCCATCAAATGGAGACTGGATAAAGAAAATGTGGTGTTTTTTTATAAAATGGAGTCCTACTCAGCCATAAAAAATGAGAAATTAGAGACATTTATAGCTAAGTGGATGCACATTGAGGCAATACTCTTAAGTGAACTAAATAGGACACACATGTATAAATACCAAATAGTTTCTCTGGTGTGAGAAACTGAAAGTGCAGATAAGGACTAAAATGTATAATAGGTAATGTGA
Organism: Heterocephalus glaber; assembly: GCF_053883595.1. Lineage (NCBI taxonomy): Eukaryota > Metazoa > Chordata > Mammalia > Rodentia > Bathyergidae > Heterocephalus > Heterocephalus glaber. The sequence continues at coordinate 42,803,712 of NW_028258308.1, forward strand.
AATAGGAAGAAAAGGGGCAAAGGGAAAGAAAATTGTTGGCTAGGGGAAAGGAAAGAAACAAATGGAATATGAGAAAGTAGAAAAATATTGACAAAATCTTTGTAAATAGGGAGGAATGGAAGGGTGAAGGGAGAGCTGAGCAAGGGTGAAAAATAAGAACCAAGAGAGATTATGTAAAGGTGCAAATTTACAATGAAGAATGTCATTATATTGTATACCTAAAATGTATCAATGATTAGAATGAATAATCGATAATACAAAATAGGAAAAACAAAGGTCCAAAGGGGTAGGGGTAGTGGGAGAGGCAGGGGAAAGGAAAAAAGTGAAAGGAAAAATGATGAGAAATGGATAAAATGGAAATAAAGTCTTTGCAAATAGGGAAGGGAGGGCTAGGAATGGGGAAAAGTAAGAACCAAGATGCATTATGTAAAGGTACAATTCCCAATGAGAAATGTAATTGTGTTGTATACCTAAAATGTACCAATAAAAGAATTTAACAAAAAAAAAGGAAAGAAAAGGCTCAAATTCATGCAATTAGGAACGAAAAGGGTGAAATTACAATGGACCCAGCAGAAATCCAGTTGATCATCAATACTTACTTCCAGAACCTATATGCCAATAAGATGGAAAATACAGAAGAAATGGACAGATTTCTAGATATGTATGAATTACCAAAGTTGAACCAAGGTGACTTAAAAATTCTAAACAACACAATATCAATCAATGAAATTGAAAATGTAATTAAATACTTACCAACCAAGAAAACTCCAGGTCCTGATGGCTTCACTGCTGAATTCTACAAGACATTTAGAGAGGAACTACTGTGACTACTGTTTAAAGTCCTCATTGAAATTGAAAGGGAAGGATTACTCCCAAATTCATTCCTGGAAGCAAGCATCACCTTGATCTCAAATGCAGAGAAAGACCCAACTGAAAAAGAGAACTATAGGCCAATCTCACTAATGAGCATAGATGCAAAAATCCTTAATAAGATATTGGAATATAGAATGTAGAAGATCATCAAGAAGACCGTACACCCTCAAAAAGTGAGATTCATCCCAGAGATGCAGGGATGGTTCAACATATGCAAATCAATAAATGTAATACACTATATTAATAGAGCCCAGGGCAAAAACCATATGATCATCTCAATAGATGCAGAAAAAGCATTTGACAAAGTCCAGCATGCATTTATGATAAAAAAATTCTCCAAAAATTTGGAATAGACAGTCTCTACCTCAATCTGATAAAAGGCAACTATGAAAAACCAACAGCAAGTATCATACTAAATCATCAAAAACTGAAATCCTTCACACTAAAATCAGGAACAAGACAAGGATGTTGACTATCTCCACTCCTGTGCAATATAGTTTTTGGAACATTAGCCATGGCAATTAGACAAGAGAAAGAAATGAAATGAATAAAGATAGGAAATGAAGAAGTCAAATGTCATTATTTGCAGATGACGTGATACTTTATATAGAAGATTCCAAGAGCTCCACCAAAAGTCTTCTAGACTTAATAACCAAATTCACTAAAGTAGCTGGATACAAGGACAACACAAAAATCAATAGCTTTCCTCTACACAAACAACAGACTCACTGAGAGAGAAATGGGGCAATCAATTCCTTTCAAAAGAGCATCCAGAAAATTGAAATCCCTAGGGATCAATCTAACAAAAGAAATCAAAGACCTCTACTCTGAAAGCTATAGCACTCTGATAAAAGTGATCCAAGAGGATATCAGAAAATGGAAAGACATCCCTTGCTCCTGGGTAGGAAGAATCAACATAGTGATAATGGACATATTCCAAAGCTGCTATAGAGATTCAATGCAATTCCAGCAGCATACTTCACAGACCTTGGGAAAACAATCCAAAAATCCATTTGGAACAAGAAGTGGCCCAGAATAGCAAAAACAACTCTAGATAACAGAGACATGGCAGGGGGTATCACAATCCCTAACCTGCAACTATACTACAAAGCTACAGTGATAAAAACAGCATGGTAGTGTTATAAAACAGACCTGAGGACCAGTGGAACAGATTACAAGATGCAGAAACAACTCCAGACACACTCAGCCACCTCAAGTTTGACAAAGAAGCCAAACACCCACACTGGAGGACAGATAGCCTCTTTAATAGATGGTGCTGGAAAAATTGGGTTTCAACTTGCCAAAGATTAAAATATCTTATATCTCTCACCATACACTAAACTAAAATCAAAATGGATTAAAGATCTAAATATTAAAATAGAAACTCTGAACCAGTTGGAACAGAGGTTTGGTAGAACTCTTGAAGACACTGGTGTAGGAAAAGATTTTATGACCAAAATCTCAGTTGCCCATGAACTAGCACAAACAGTCAACAAGTGGGATCTCTTCTTATTAAAAAGCTTCTTCACAGCAAGAGAAATGAAAAACAGCGTGAAGAGACAACCCACAATGTGGGAAAAAATTTTCACCAGCTATCCTTCAGACAAAGGTCTACTATGTAGAATATATAAAGAACTTAAAAATATCAGCCCTCTCAAATTTGAAGACCCAATCCAAAAATGGGGATCCGAAATGAACAGACATTTCTCAGACGAAGAAGTAGAAATAGCAAATAAACACATGAAAACATGTTCCACATCACTGGTCATCCAAAAAATGCAAATGAAAACAATGTTGAGATTTCACCTCACCCCAGAAAGTAAGGATACTATCATGAAATCAACCAATAACAAATACTGGCAGGGCTGTGTGAAAAGAGAAACCTGCCCCACTGCTGGTGCGAATGTAGACTGGTGAAACCACTGTGGAAATCAGTATGGAGATACCTCAAAGAACTAGGTCTGGAAGTCCCATTTGACCCAGCTATTCCCCTGCTGGGTATCTTCCCCAAAGAATTAAAAGAATCATACCACAGAGATATATGTGCAGCCATGTTTATAATAGCCCAATTCATGAAAGCTAAAACTTGGAAGCAACCCAACTGCCCACCAACTGGAGATTGGATAAAGAAAATGTGGGACTTTTTATAAAATGAAATATTACTCAGGCATAAAGAATGAGAAACTAGAGACATTTATAGCTAAATGTATTTACATTGAGGTGATACTTTTAAGTGAAATAAATAGGACACACAGGTTTAAATACCGAATAGTTTCTCTAGTGTGAGAAACTGAAAGTGTAAATAAGGACTAAAAAGTATAATAGATACTGTGAAACAGGAAGAAAATGGGCAAAGGGGAAGGAGAATTGGGAGGGATAGGGGAAAGGAAAGAAGGGAATGGAATTAATATGAGAAAATGAAAAAATAGAAACAACGTCTTTGTAAATAGGGAGGGATGGAGGGGTTAAATGGAGGGCAGGGGAAAGGGGAAAAAATAAGAGCCAAGAGAGATTACATAAAGGTGCAAGTTTCCAATGATGAATGTCATTATATTGTATACCTAAAATGTACCAATAAAATTAATTGTTAAAAAAATGAAGAAGGTAAAATCACAATGTACAACACTGAAATTGAGATTATTAGAAACTATGTTGAAAACCTCTAGTCCAATACATTGGAGAATCCAGAAGAAATGGGTAGACTCCTAGATGTACATGAATTACCAAAATTAAACCAAGAACATATAAAGACCCTGACTAATGCAATAATAGGCAATGATATTGAAGGAGTAAATAAAAAGTACTACCTAAGAAATGCTAAATACCCAATGGACTCAACACTGCAATCTACAAAAACTTCAGGGAAAATTGAATGTAAATAATCCTCAAATTCTTTAATGAAATTGAAAAGGAAGCTGTAATCCCAAAGTCATTCCTGAAATCTAGCATTACCCAGATTTCAAAACAAAACAAGAACCCAACTAAAAAAGAACAAAGGGTCAGTCTCTTTAATGAACTTAGAACCAGAAATCCTCAACACTGTACTGACTGCAAAAAATCATCAAAAAGATCATATATTGTGATCAATGTTGATTTCCTAAAATGAGGGGAGAAGTGTTCCTTCTTTTTTCTGCTTTAATTGTTTGATATAATTTATCAGTTAAAATGTTTATGAGCCTGCTCTTGTCATATAGGTAGGTTTTCAAGCTAGGAATATACTTTCTTTAATGGGTGCTATTCAAATTTTATATTTCCTCCACAGTTAGTTTCATTAATTTGTCTTCTAAGTTACTTCTTAGAAGTTGTCAAATTTATTTCAAAAAAGATTTTTGTAATTTGCTTTCTATATCCTTTTAAATTCTGTAAAATCTGTGGTAATGTCTCCTAGATGTTAATATTGTAATCTAAAAAATGTATAACTGATATTGTGTAACAGGAAGAAAAGTTATAAAAGAGCAGGGGAATTGGAGGGGTAGGGGAAGGGAAAAAAGGGAAAGGAAAAAATATGAGAAGAGGAAAAAAATGGAAACAAGGTCTTTGCAAATAGGGAAGGGTGGAGGAGGTGAAGGGAGGGCAAGGGAAGGGGAAAAAACTAAGAACCAAGAAACTCATGTAATGGTACAAGATCTCAATGATGAATGTAACTGTATTGTATACCTAAAATGTACCAATAAAGTTAACGGGGAAAAAAAAAACAAACCACTAACTATAGTAAATAAATCTAACTTTAAAAAAAAAAAAAGATCATATATTGTGACCACATAGGCTTTATCCCAAGGATGCAAGGGTGGTTCAACATATGCAAGTCAATAAATATAATCCATTACAAAAACAGAAGCAAGGACAAAAGTCACATAATCATCTCAAAAGTTGCAGAAAATATTGTTGATGAAATACAACATCTATTCATAATAAAATAAAATAGGTGTAGAAGGACATTACCCTAATCTGAGAAAATCCACTTAGGGAAAACCTACTGGCAACATCATATTAAATGGGGAAAATCTGAAATCTTTCCCCCTAAATCAGGAAGAAGACAAGGATGTCCACTATCACCAATCCTATTCAATACAGTATTTCAAACTTTAGCCAAAACAATCAGGCAACAGAAAGAAATAAAAGGGATATAAATAGTAAAGGAAGAAGTCAAATTATCATTATTTGCAGATGGCATGATTTTCTACATAGAAGATGAAAAAAGTTCTACCAAGAAACTTCTAGAATTAAGTACCAAAGTCAGAAATGTAGCAGGATATAAAATCAACACATAAAAATCAGCAGTTTTCCCATATACCAATAATGAACTCACCAAGAAAGAAATTATAAAAAACAACACCACTCAACATAGCATCAAGAAAAATTAATTACTTATGAATTAACCTAACCAAGAAAGTGAAAGATGCCTACAAAGAAAACTACAGTACTCTGAAAAAGGAGATCAAAGAGGACATCAGAAATTGGATAGAAGTCCCATGCTCCTGGATAGACAGAACCAATACTGTCAAAATTGCCCTACTCTCAAAATTGATGTACAGATTTAATCCAATCCCAGTCAAAATACCAACAGTATTACTCACATAACTAGAGAAAATAATCCTATAATTCATATGGAACTAGAAGAGACCCAGAATAACAAAAGCAATCCTTGGCAACAATCAAAAGCAGGAGGTATCAAAATCCCAGACCTGAAGTTATATTATAAAGCTCCACTGATTAAAACAGTATGGTACTTGTATGAAAGCAGACATGTGGTTCAGTGGAACCGAACAGAGAATGCAGAAACAACCCCAGGCACATTCAGCTATCTGATCCTTGACAAAGGAGGCAAAAACATGCTGGACAAAAGACAGCCTCTTTAACAAGCTATTCCCCTTGTAGGTATCTTCCTAAAGGAGTTAAAGCCATCATGTTACAGTCATACATACATTCTCATATTTATAGCAGCATAACTCTTAATAACTAAATCTTGGAAGTAGCCTATATGTCCAGGCAATAGATAAATGGGTAAAGAAAAGGTGGTATTTATATACAATGGAGTACTACTCTGCCATAAAGAAGGATAAAACTGAGTAATTTGCAGGAAAATGAATGCATCTTGAGACCATAATGTTACATGAAATAAATCACATACACCAGCTTAAAAATCACATGATTTTTCATATATGAGAAACTCAAAATACAAACAAATTAAAGAGCAAAATAAAAGATAGATATTAGAAAACAGGGAGATAGATATTTTGCAAAAGGAAGATGACTAAGATATGCCAGGAGGGGAGACAGAATATAGAGGAAGCATATACAAAAAAGAACTAAGATGGTGCTATGTCCATGTACCAACTCCATATGGGTATAATCATTGTGTACGGCAAATGTGTACTAATGAAAATTAAAAAATATTTTAAGCTTTAAAATATGAAAAATTCTATACTTGAACAGAACAAGCAAAGTTGAGAAGAAGACAGGAGAGATCAAGAGAAAGGAAGCAATGAAGGCATTTATTATTAGCCCCAGAGAGTCAGGAAACTTTGATTGGCACATTAGAGTTTCCACCCTGTTGTCACAGTCCCAGTAACACTTGCGCCCATTGCCTGATGAATCTGCAGAAGGTATAATGTGTTCTTTTGGCTGCTACCCTCCACTAAGTTGGAACAGGTTTGGCTCAAGTGCTGCTGGGAGGCAGTGAGAACATCCAGAATAGGAATGAGCTGCTTCCCATGTGCACATAGGCCCAATGTGCCTGATGTTGCGCTGGGAATTGAACAAATGGTGAGTCCACTGTTCTCAGGTGGGCTAAGGGGCTCATTCACCATGACTGACATTATATCAACTTAGAAAATATGCACCAACACCCCCCCAACAAAAAATGAGAGTCTGGGGGGAGGGCAAAGTAAGGGGTGACTTGGAATGGTAAAAATGGTCAAAGCATATCATCTGCATGTACAAATCTGTCAAAATGAAACTCATTAATGTGTAAAGCCAATAGGCACTAAAGGAGATGTGCCAAAAAAGAGAATCAGAGAAGTCAGAAGAGTTTCCCACTAGGTAGAGAATTGCCTTTTCCATGACTGGTTCCCAAGTACAGATGGACACACAACTTATACCACGGTCTCTTGGGGTGCAGACATTGAGATCCTATGGTCTCCCTCCTCCAGGCACCCTACCCACTACATCCTGTTCATCACGCTATATGGGCCAAAGAGCACAGCTCTCCGGAGTGTTACTGGAATAAGTGAAAGGGCTCAAGGCATGACCTCCACCTCCCTCAGGGAGCTTACCAGCTTGTTTGGAGGTTCCAAGATGCCCAAGCCACTGATTGCAAGAGTAGGAAATTAGACATGTGGCACAGCAGCCCAGGGGTGTCAGGACAGGGCAAGCCATATAGGTGACCCATTTAGGGCCAGCTTTATGGAATCTTACCAAAAAAACACCTCATCTTATACTCCTTCCAGACCTGCAAAGCCATCATCACTCACACAAGCAACTCTTTCCCTTTGCAGTTCTTTAGCCACTTCAAACTATAACAAAGAACTCAAGTATCCTTCCCAGGAAACATTTCTAACTTCTATAACACTTAGGCATTCTCATTTGAAAACATTCCCTTCCTTTCTCTGTCTGTGTTTACTCATTCTGTTGATTCAGACTATTCATCCAGTGAGCAGGGATAATGTCTAATTATATTTTCCACCAAAACATTAATATGTTATTAATGCCTAGCAAGTAAGAAAAGAATAATGTCCTGTTTCCCCTTTTTTTTTTTTTTTTTAACATCAAGACTTTATCTGCAAAAACAGACTACTGAAGGGTCAATTAAAAATATATTAGACTTCTCCATTCTCATATATGAAGGCTCAGCCTGTTAAATGGGGCATGCAGCTATTAGGCATTAACTCATTTGTTTTCTTTTTGTCTCCTACTTCAGAGAACTAACACTAGTTTCACTGCAAAGGTCACAGCAAAAGCTGTTCTTTTCCCTGACCACTACCAACTGTTAGTTTCAGTTAGAAATGCTCCATTGTAATTTTATGCTCACAGATGTTTAAGAACCTCCTGAGAGTCCAAATTTCCCCTTTCTTAACACCCCAACCCCACCCCACCTATCCATGCTGTCCCCACCCCTTTCCCTAACACACATCTTCCAGCCTGGGGGCAAGCTCTTCAGTCCTCCCTGGAGAAACCAAGACTGCTCATTTTAGCAACCCCTAAACTTAACCCATCCACTGAGACCTAAGTAAACCACAGTATTCCACAGCAAGCCATTCTTTTTCTCTTTTAACTTTAATTTTTATTAGCACATATTTATTTGCAGTACATAATAATTATATTCAAAGTGGAGAGTTGGTGGACATACATAAACCATCTTAATTTTTCCTCCCCCTTTTCCTTTCTCTCTCCTTCCATCTCTTGATCACCTTCCCTTTTGCAGAACTTCAATCTCCCTATTTCCTAATATTTAACTTTTATTTTTTAAATGTATACTTTATATTTTTTAATTTATAAGACAAACCATCTAATATTTAAGCTTGTGTGTCTAATTTATTCTTAACAATATGGTCTTAAGGCGTACCCATTTCCCTACAAATGACTGAACTTCATCCATCTATACAGCAGAGTAGTACTTAATTCTGTATAAATATCATATTTTCTGTATCCATTTATCTGTTGATAGACATATAAACTTCTTGCAAGATTTCACTATTATGAGTTGTGCTGTTACAAACAAGGATACCCATGTATGATTGTAATATGATGTCTTTAACTCCTTCAGGAAAATACCTAGAAGGGGAAGAGTTGGATCAAATAGAGTTTCTACATTTAGGTTTTTGAAGAATCTCCACACTGATTTCCATGGTGGTTGTACTAGTTTACACTCCCACAAACAATTTAGGAGGGTTCCTTCTTCCAGGCAGCTTTGCCAGCATTTGTTATTATTTGATTTATTGATAACAGCCATTCTTTCTGGAGTAAGATGGAATATAAATGTTGTTTTAGTTTGCATTTCTCTGCCAAGTCTTTCTTGATCCTAATAGTCCTCTCCCTATTAATAGGAAGTATTTAATATCATTATGATGACTCACTCTTTGGAATTTGGAATATGGAAAGATCTATAAAGTTAACAGCACAATGTGGTATATATCGGGAAGCCAAATGGACAAAAGAACTAGCATTTGGTGAGTCAAAGTAGAGCAGCAGCTGTGGAAGCAGGGAGCATAATTCCTCAGATCAAGTCAACACTACACAGGTATTTGTGCCATATCTGTGATTTTCTCCTCTCAATGACACTGATGAGTTTCTTGCAGACAAGAGACCATTTCCGATCTAGGCTCAGAGTCCTCTACAATACCTAATACTAATATTGCCAAACATAGAAAATATACAATGAATTCTCACTGATTTGTTCCACAGAGAAGCTGATATGATTATCAGGTTGAACTCAGGAGTGAAATCAGGCTGAGACAACAGATTAGTTATAGAGCATTGACAGTAAGTGTGACAACATTCTCAGTGAATTGAACCAGATTTCAACCTCAGAGAGACCTGCTCTGAACATAGTTGCAGCAGGGTGGATGTATGAAGAGGGAAGAGGCAGATTGACAGAATCAGAATCAGTTTTCCAATGGTCTCAAAGAAGACATGGAACTTTGGAAGGGTCTCTACCAAAGCAGGTAGACAAGAGAGGCATGAGGGATCCTGTCATGACTGCATTGTTTGCATACCCTTGGGAGTCATCCAGAAAGAACACATAGGCTACTTCTCATGGAAAGAAATGCCCCACCTCTGCAGGAGGCAGGGAAGGAAGCACCACTCAGAGTCCCCTCCGCACTTAATAGGAATTACTTAATGTTGTCTGTTAACTCATAACACTGTTCATGAAGATGTACGGTCATTGCTTTATCTTCTCGGTCCTATCTATGCTACATCACCAACACTAACACAATTTCTAAACAATTAGAGTATGCCACAGCAAGGGTACCATATGTCAATAGGAAATGATGAAATAAAGTAACTAAATTCTTAATTAAACTTCTTTAAAATTTTTTATTCTTGTTGTCACTGTTCCAAAGTTTATTTTCTAGCAATGAAGTCAAATGTCACCAGCACTTCTTTGCCACATAACCATCCCTTAAACAAATACTAATTAAACACCTCTAATATGTAGACACTATTCCAGAAATTATAGAGGATAAATGAATAAAACTCTGCTTCTGTCCTTGAGAGTATGGAAAGATAATTACAAATAAACAAAAAAATACATAGTAAAGTATGGAGCCATGTAATTTCAGAGCAGGGATCAATTCTCCCAATCTTTAGCTGGAGATTTAATATTAATATAACCATATAGTTTATAAAACAATATTCACAGAAAACACAAAGATTATTACTTTCTGAACAGTGGACTTACTCTCAGATAATTTCCCATTTATTCTTCCAACTTGTTTGTCTTTTGACAAAAGAATATACAATCTGCCTTTCAGATCTGTCATCTCTGTATCATGGACCCAACTCACCACAGAACAAAAGTATTTGAAAAAATAATCCAGAAAGTTCCAAAAAGTAAAATTTGAGTTTTTCATAAAGCATTTGCTTTATGATTATTACTTTAAGATTATTACTTTCTGAACTTGCTGAATCCAAGCAAATGAAGTGATGTGTAGGCACTGTACTAGGTATTGTGAGTAGCCTAGAGATGATTTAAAGAACATGGCAGGCTGAGTGTAGGGTCTATAGTAATACTATACTATTTATACAAAGGATTTAAATTTCTGCAGATTTTAGGAGATCCTAGCACCAAACCCCTGTGGATACTGAGGGATGAGTACATTAATTTTTTTGACAGATGCTTATTTTAAAAGTATTCTCTGAGCAGCAAGTTTTATTTTCTTTCATCACAACCTCACTGCAAAAGAATTAGTAAGGGCTAACAATATAGATTCACATGTTTGGAAGACATTACAGCTTCCAAAACATTTCCACAAATACTAGTTCAATGGATCTCATTTGGTTGCCATAAAACCCTGAGAGCAGTCAGGAGCAGTTCATTGTCCTTGTGGCTGTGTATTCGTATGTTATTATTATTATTTTCATGATGCACAGGAAAATCTGAGGCGCAGAGAAGTCTTGTGAGTGGCAGTGAAAACTGGCATTTGTTAGACTTGTCAGTTTCCAAAAAAGAAAAATTGCTGGCTAGTCTTCCAATCTAAAATTCCTTAGAAGTTATTACACTTGAGAATTCAGGTTCCTCCAGTCTATGTTCCCTAGCAAACAGAACCTCCCTGTAGCACTGAGCAAGGAGATCCCCGACTCCCTTCCTCTAGCTCCCACTTGTTCCCTCCTGGGACTCGCCACGGCCCGTTCTCTCAGCCTCTCTCCAATGGAGGACCAAAACTAAGCCACCAGCTCTTTCCCCTAAGAAGCCAAAGGCCCTGAACTATGTCCTTCAAGAGTATCTGAGTGTTAGAACTTCGTCATAGTTCTGCAGGGAGCATCATTCTGAGGGACACTAATTTAGGGCATTAGCTGTCAGGGCAGAGGAATCTCAGTGGATGATATGCGCTTCTCACACAGCAGATCCCCTGCTCCACTACTAAGGGCTCCTGAACTCATCCTCAGGGTCAGGAGGAAAGAGAGGCTGGGCCTAATGCTTCTTGCTCTTATCCATGAAGAGAACCTCAAGGAGGGTGATAACAGAACAAGCAGAGAAAGCCCATGAGTCTTGAGGGCCTGCAGTACACGTTAAAAAGAAAAAAGAATGTGCGAAGCAATCGGGATCTGTGTATGATGTCCCTGACCCCCATCCCCTACCCACAGCTGCATTTATCCTGTTTGACCTTGTACTGTACAGACACACGCAGCGGCTCTGAAAAGACACCCAAGTCACGGAGAGGCACCCTCGGCCCCTGTGTCCATGACTCTGGCGGCTCCTTTACCCTCGAACACAACGAGTGGGTGTCATCCTTACCTCGTAGTGGGCCACGCGCTGGGATTCTGATATCAGTTGTGCACTGCACACTTTGCAGTAACTGTCTGTAAATAAATCTTGATCGATATCGGAGGACTTCATCAGGCTGAAGGAGAATCAACAGAAAGGAAAAGAAAAGTGAGTCCACTGCTTGGCTCTGATGAAGGTCATTCACCCTGTGAAAACCCAGGACTCCATAACAGGGATGGTGATGGTAACAGCAGGGTAGGTCTCCCCAGCCTTGATGTTACCATACCAATTAGCCATAATAAACATACAGTGTATAATTTTCTCACAAATGCCCAACAGGGTTCTTGGCACCCTAACAAAATGAAGATCCAGCTTTACTTTTTCCTGTTCGAATGAAACAGACTTGTATCTAATGCTTTATCAAGGATTTATATGGGAGCATATTTACACAAGTGATATATGTTAACACAACATTTGAAAGCATGAACAGGAAATATTCTAAAGTACCAACAGGAAATATGCAGCAAAAGGAAACAGGACAAAAGAAATCTGATACATCAACACACTAAAATATGATGTTTTCCCAAATGCTAATTCAATCAATTCCCTTTTTAAGAGAATATTTAGTGAAATAAAAAAAGAAGTTTATGAATGAGTATGCACAGTATTATACTGAACGTTTTAAATATATATATATATATATGCATAGAAAAACAATCTTGGGTGTTTTAATAATATTTTAATAACAGTCATCTTTCAGAGATTATAGGGAGTTGTTTTTATAATTTTTTTTAAAATTCCCATAATGCACATTTATTGCTTTTTAGACAAAGTTATCTTAGTTAAAAGCCCTATAAGAACATTAAAAACTAGGTTTTAGTTCAATAGCTACATAGTACTTAGAAAATTTAAAAACCAGACCAAACTACAATATTTTTTGCTACCTCATAATTTGTAACATGAGGAGTCCTTGCCATTCACATTGACTTCTATATTTAAGGTTACTGAAATCCATCAAAGCCACCTTCACCAGTCCACACAACAAGTAAACCCACGAAAGTAAATAAACATATCCTCCAATTCCTAAGCCCACATCATAATGCATCCAAGGATCTCAGGCTGTGAAACTGATCTTTCAGAAATGTGTCAGCTGAAGGGTCATGTGACCATTTAGACACACACACACCAGTGCATCAGAATGCCCAAGGTCTGCTTTATTCTCCCTCCTCCCTCCAGGCACAAAGTAGGGACTGTGCCAGACAGCAAGCTATATGGAAGGACAAGAGAATCTCAGACAACAGTTATGTGGAAAACATGCTGGAGTCCATCTTACCTACATGACTGTCCACAGCTGCACTGCTTGTTATCAGCACAGCCAGAAATACTGTCTAACTTGGACATTTTCACTTTTCACACAGCAGGGACATCCCAGGTCTAATGCCACCCTGTGACATTGTGTGATCACTCACTCAAATCTCTAAGTCTCAGTTTTCCCTCACATAAATGGAAATGATAATATTTACCATGCCTCCTTGGAGACTTGTGGTGAAGATTAAAGAAAAATATAGAAGAAGTTGCTGTATGAACTCTAAAACTCTCTGCATTTGAGATCAAATATGATCATTATCCCATTTCATTAACATTCTGATGTTGATAAAAATGTTGACCAGTTCTTAAGCAACACAAAATATGATGAATTATGGGTGATCCATTTTAAGTAACTTTTAGGCCATCTAAATGACTAATCTACAAAAGTAAAGAATCTGCCAGTAATAAAAGGTTGCCTGCCTCAACAACTTGAAACTTAACTTTCTGTCTTTGTTCTCGGCTATAACGACCCATTCAGGGCATTTGTTCTCAGCAATTTAAAGGAATTCAGTTTCTGCCTGTTTTATCACTACCTAGAGCAACCAATAATTATGTCAGACACTTAGGACCCCAAACCTCACAGCTGATGTGGACCTGTTATTTCTGGAAGCATCATTCCTGTCAAATGGTTCTGTTGGCCTGGGGACCAGCAACTAAAGGGCTTGCAGGTTCACTACTTCCCTCACAAGGCAATCTGTTTGAGAGAGCCTGGATAATCTGGTTGTCAGGTTTCTCTTGAGATGAATCAAGATGTCCTACTTAGCTTTCATTCATTGATTCTGTCTTGGCTATACCTCAAAACAGTTCTAGTCTCTCTTTTTCATGAGATTTCCTTCATCAAGGTTTTTGGAGATAACTCTCTTTAATCTATTCCCAAGCCCTATCATCCATCCATCATCATCATGGCTAGGTATACTGCACCATGTTCCAACCTCACCAATAGTGCTAAGAGCAGAATGAGGCATCCCAGCATAGTCTACCTGGGGCAGAGGATCACAAATCAACTGATCGTATTTGAACACCAGCTGTCATTTTCAGTGGTCTCTATTCAGATCTCAGAATGAAAATGGAGAAAAGTAGTTCTGATGATGGGAAAATGTAGTACAACATTTTGAAATACCAAATAGGAAAAGAAAACTTAGTAAGGTGTATTTTTGAAGCCAAGTTCCTATAAGTGGTTACATTTAAATATGATCGTGTTCTCTGCTATTTCTAATAAAGAAGCACATGAAGATAGATTCATGGGTAACCTGGTTAATAGGAATCTCCAAACTCCCTGCACACTCCTTCCTCATTATACAACCAACTGCAGAAATCAAGCACTGTGAAAAGATATTCAAGGTACACGTTGGACCGAGCAGGGCCGTAGGAGTCTGTGTCTTGGTAAAGCAGCTGTGCAGCAGAAATAGTTTTAAAGGCAGAATATAAAATGTGTATACTAAAAAAACTTCAAAGGAAGAGAAAATATAATGGCTTATTTCACTGTTTTATATAGGAATATTGATTTGAGGAAGTCCATATGCAATATAAAAGGCGCTACAGACCCTTCTGAATCTACAAGACATGAGTGAAATACCTGAAAAAGTTCAATTCCAGTGGGAGGCAATTAGTGGGCAAGTGTCAGGCTAGTTTGTGCATGAGGCCTTTTGCCAAGAAAAGAGAACTTTCTGTGTAGGTCAGGTTAGACAACCAGAGGAACTGATTTATGATTCAAAGGCTAGAATTCCCAAGAGGAAAAGCTGCCACTTGGCTTCCTCCTCTGACTTGTTTGGAATAGAATTCTCAGCTTCCCTGGCCTTTAGCATAAGAAAGGTGGGCAAGAAAAAGAAGACAAAACAAGTAGTCCTTTCTTGGCCCTGTCCATGGTCCTGAGAAGCCCAGACCTTCACCAGCAGCTGGAGTAGGCATGGAAAAGTAGATCCCAAACAGTCTCATTGGAGCCAATGTGTGGTGATCTCCGCTTTGGAAACAAGTGTGAGTAAAGCTTTCTCGTTGCTGCCCAATCACAGCACATCCAAAGGCACAGCCACTGAGGTCATGAATGACCTCTCCATTGCTCTCCAGCATTCACACAGAACAGTACCACTTGTAATATAGTAAAGATGTCCAAACCACAGGAGGCCATATCAGAGTCTGATCAGATTCTCCTTTGCTATCTCAGGTGTATATGCTCCAACAAATCTACTTACACAAGTGGCAGGGACATGCAAGAATTCAATGTGCAGCTAGGTATAACAGGAAATATGGGGGCTTTTATTTATTCCATAATGACTAATTTTAATTTATTCCATAATGAATGTAGTACATGTGAGGCACTGAGATCACAGAAGATACAACTCTATCTCCAAACCCTCATGAGATAGTGGGTGAAAAGAGACACACACTTACCAGTGCCTGAGACTTGGATGTAACTAGATGGAAAAAGTGTTCAGAGCATTTGTGCAGACAGGAGAGCTTATCAAAGAACTCTTCTAGCAGGTTGCATATGAGTTGAAAATTGGAAGATGATTAGAATTAGAGTGGAGTGAAACAGGTTCCAAGTCAGAAGCTAATTCTTTCCCCTGGCACAAAGGAAAACATTACTGCCAACAGATACAAGAAGATATCCAGCAGGAGCAGTGATAGAGGATAATTTGGGAGAAAACAATGTAAGGGTAAAAGCAGAAAAGCACAAGAAAGAAAAGAAGCTGGAGACCTACATTGAAGAGAGAGAGACTGAGGCAATCACCAAGTCCTAAATGTTTCTCACTGGTGCTAGGAATGGCTTTTTCCTGGGTCCTAAGAGGCAAACATCAAGCCCTTCTCCTGCTTCCCAAAAGAACTGCAGAAACCCAGGCTTACTTTGAAAAAACCTGGGGTACATGGAAGAGTCACATGCTTCATTCCATTCCATTTCCCCACCCAAGTACTAACTGGACCTGATGCTGCCTAGCTCCCAAGACAAACAGAATCAACTGTGTGCCTGGTGGTACCATCATAGACTCCATTCCATTTCTGGTGATATGGAAATAACATCTACTCAGAGATCTCAAAACTCTCACAGGGGTATTCAGAGCAAAAAACATCAGTTCCCATCAGGTTTGGGTGCTCACAAACTAGGCTTTCCAACCAGTTGCACAGCCCCCCTGAGCCCTATTTCCTCATTGGTAAAACAGAGGGAAAATTCTCACAAGTTTGTTGTGTGGATTAGAAGTCATGTAGATAAAGCACACAGACTGTGGTATATGGCAGACACTCAAGAAGCCAATGTTGCCACCATCATTTGTAATATTATTAATTTCATCTTATCATTATTCTTATTTTCAGAGGGCTGTGGTAAATATTTAAGAAGAGAAATAAATAGCACCATATTAGAGGCTAAGAGGGAAGATCACACAGCCGGTGTACTGAAATCACAGCTTTTATTGCTATTATAGTCTTCTTTTGTGTTACCAACATTATCCCAGAAATGGCTCGTTTCCACTGACATGCAGCTGGCAGCTCCTCCTCCTAGCTGATACTCCGGCCTCACACCCGTGAAGACCCCCACTTCGTACAATGCTTAGAATCTATTTTTGTTGTTGAAGGTGCTGATACTGACAGATGGAGTCTGATGAGAACTTTGTCCCAGCTCCTCTCCCTCCTGGAGCACTCATCTCTCTGTGACCTGCTCCCCTTGGGGACAAAAAGGGACATATCTGCCATCCAGGGTGTGGCAGAGACCCAGGCACACTAGTAATCTGATCCAGAAGCCACTGGGGCAAACCAGGGGCAGTCTCAGTGATTGTACTCCCTGGGAGGCACTTCTTCCACCCCAGTACCTGAAGGGGACAAGCCTTTGTCTTGGGGTCTCCTACTGGGGGTTCCTCTCATTGGTTGGGGCATTTTTCACCATGAAGTTCATCCAGAACAACTAATAACACACCCTTCACTCATGCTTTCTTTTCACTAGCCTATTAATTAGGACAGAATTCAAAACTAATGTCATTCTTAACCAAAGAGCTCCTCCTGCCCTCACAACAGCCCTGATGAATTCTCAAATTGTTGCTCAGCATGTCATCATAAGCTCTCCAGCACTGGGCACTGTGGCTCCTCTAAAGATGGTCCTGATAGTGCTTGACCCCTCAAAAAGCTCCTAGCCTAGAAGGAATTAAGGTTTTCCTTAAGTGCTCCCCAGAGCCAGGCTTGTGCTAAGGGCTTTATATATTATACTGTCCAGTTTAACTCCCTCAGAGAGGTCTGAAGAGTGACAAGCCTAGTTTTCCACATAAAAAACTAAGGCTTAGAAGCTCAGTAACTTGCCTAGAGGTAACTCAGCTCCTAGGTAGAAGTCATTTCCTATACCAAGGCTGACCCTGTGTCCGCAGCTGTAAGCCCTGTCCTGATTCTGATACCAGCTGCGTCTTCAAGGGCCACAAAAACATTTGACAAGAAAATAAGGATCCACCCTGAATAAAAGAAGGCAGTGGGGCCCTGAGCCATCCAGAAAACACTCCAGAAGCTGCTCATGACCTCAGTGCCCAGAACCCCTTCTGGGTTTGCCTGAACCAGGGCAGGGCCCACTAACATCTTCTTGGACACTCTGCTTCTGCTGGAACATCCTCAAAGATTCTGGACCTCTGCAACTGACCACCCTCAGAGCTAGTACCAACTGCTGCCTTCCAGCATAGTCTGACATCCAAGAAGCCACTGTTCCCCTTCACATTTGGTTTCTTCTTATCGCATCTGGGACCTTAGTTATAAGCCATGCACTGTCCTCCCTACTACCAAACCATCAGGCTGCTCTCTGGAGCTCTGGCCCTGTTTCCCAGGACCCAGCACTGAGAAGTCGACACACTGAAAAGTAGACTAAAAATGCCACCTGCCTCCTAGTTAGGAACATGAAACAGACAAAAAGGACTCCACTGCTGCTTAAAGTCAGCCATGTTTAAAAATTGTTAATATCCAAAAAGCAGTTGAAATTGTTTCTGCTTACTTTATTAATATTGGAGAAGATAAAACTGCTCAGGAAAGGGAGAAATATGGAAATGAGGGCTGGCCCATCTTCAGCACAAAAAAAATCAGCCTGCTCTCCTCCTCTGTTACCCTTTTGAGTTGCAATTCTCTGACCCTGAATCCACCTCTGTTGCTTTCCCTTCCTCTTTCAGGTCCTTGCCTGAACCATCCTGTGAAAGATCCTTCATTTCTGGCCTCCCTAGTAACCAAAAGAGAGACTTGGGAGGAGACCAGGGGCTTCACAATGTGCCTCCACAGTGCCTGCTGTGTTCCGGCTCACACCCCACAGCAGTGATGGGGACCCAGAGGCCAGCTGCAACCCAAACCCCCGTGTGTTACAACGTGCTGACACTGCAATGAAACCAAAATACTGGGATTAACATATTTTGCCTTAAAAGAAAACACAATAACTTGGGGCTCATAGGTTTACTACCACTGCCCTGCTCCTCAAAGGAGGGGCTAGGAAACCGTCTGATGGTCCCTGTAGCTTCTTCCTCAAGATAAAGGTGCTAACACAGGGCTGGTTGCCGTAGCAGCAGACCAAACAGCCTTAGGAAAAAAAGCCTTAGCAAGAAAAGAAAAGAACTCCAGAAATGAATGCATATTGGTCTTGTGAAATGAGGCCAGAGATAGGGGGCAGCAAGTGGTCCATAGCACGGAGCAGCACTCAGGAGGAAGTCTGGACCTGGCTCTGTGGCTGCAGCCTCCAGCCTCCACTTTTGTTTCACACATCACACACATCAGTCCACAGACAGGGAGTCACAGTGCAGGGCTGAAAGCAGAGTAGAGGTCAAATACACAACCAGCTTGAGGAACTTTTCTGACTCCCTGATTTCTTGCATGGCAGCCTTTCTTCTGATCTGATGCTGCCTTCCCCATTACCCATCTTGCTCAGATAAAAAGACTTGGTAGTCTAGGCCTCTCACCTTACATCTCCCAGGTGCAAGCTCTGCTCTGTTGTCTGAGCTCTGGAGAGAGAGAGAGAGACAGAGAGAGGAAGAAGAGAGGGAGAGGGAGAGAGAGAGAGAGAGAGAGAGAGACTTCCCACACCACTCCCTTCTTTTGCTTGTCATTGCCAGGAGCTGCATAGCTGACTCACACCACTTGAATAATTGCCTTTTAATGGCATGTTTTTCTTCACTTGTTAACCAGGCTCTATAATTCCTGACTCAGAGGCATCTGCCAATGTTGGGCATGCACATTTCACCCCCATCCTGGGCCACAGAGACCTGTCAGTCCTTCTTGCTCACATGGTATGAGATGGCTTGATGACATCTGAGAAAGAGGCCAGCACACGCACTGGCAGCTTCCATGACAGCACTATGGGCCACCCTCTGCAGGTGTGTGTGCATGCCTGGCTCCATGGCACCTCTCCATTTGCTGGTCCCCTGTCTTCTGTCCAAATGGACCAGTCTGAATTGCAGACCTCAGGAGCATAAGTGGGCTGATCAGCCCTGCCAAAGGTTTCACACTTCCTAAGTAATTCTATGTAAATCCCTCAGATTTTCATTCACCAAATGGCCTCTGCTTAAGTCAAGGCCATTACACAGCCTTATTGGGTTCCCTCTCTTTAATCAAGGAGTGGATTTTATGGAGCAGTTACTACGTACCTGGTGTTAGTGAGCACTAGATGTGTGACCCTGGACAAGCCTGCAAGGTTCTGATTCCATGCAGGAGGCCCATATCCCAGGATCCAGCAAATATCACATACATAAACACAGAAGGCTTCCCATCTCTTTCTTTAAGGGAATAAAGACTAACACCACTGAAAAACATGCCCCTGGCTCTCCCATGTGCCAAGCATGTCGCTTAGACCCTCTCCCTGCACCAGGGGTCTGGTCAAGATTTCAGAACTGTACTTCGCCTACACCTAACAGTAAGGCTGGCGATGTGAGTCCCCAGTCTGGCAGGGTTTGCAGAGATTCCAGAAGATGAAATTCTAGCAAGACTTCCAAACAGCACTCTTAGCATCAGGGCTGAGGAGAGAATGAGGTCTGGCAGGGATGAGCAGTGAGTCTGATTGCACCCAGATGATGGTGTGTCCATCATGACAGGCACTGCTGTCAGGGACAGCACCGCTTGCTTCTGCAAGACCCCAGTGGGCAACGTCAGCACCTTTGATGATCACAGTGGGTCTGAAGCATTTGCCTCCCCTTTCTACACTTTCAGAGGGGTGTGGGTGGAGGGCAGAGAGCCTGGATTTTCAATTAGCTTACACTTCAAGTCAGACCAGAGTCAGAGCCCACATCACAGGGGAAAGTCAGGGACAAAGGGGGAACAAAGATCACTAGCCCAGAGACAGAAAGAAGTGAAGGAAGGAGAAAATATGAGGGAGTAACATCATGTTTTCTGTCTCTCATTCCATCAAATTAAAGGGCTGAGCACCTAGGCAGAAAAGCCACTCACATTTTAAAGAGCAGGGTTGCACCCCTCCCCCACTCATAGCAGAAAGCCAATGTGCATCCCTCATTTACAGAGCAGCAGCTACCTGAACAAAGCAGGTGTAGCCTGGAGACAGGCAGAGTTTCCTAACAAGGTGAGAGACTACACAACCCTTCTTTTTAACAGTGGGTATAAGCCTTTGAAAGTACAGTGTAAAAATAAGTATTCCACTGCTATAACTTGTTTAAATGATTTATCTTCATGACACTGCCCTATTGAACCAGACAGATTGAGAGCAGGTTTCAGTGCAGTTCTCACACCCAAGCCTGGGGCACAGTTCTGCACCTATATGCAGTCACAGAGGCAGGCACACCAGGTGAGGGGATCAGGCTGTTACAGGGAAAACTATGCCTGTTGTTGGATTCCATGCTCCCCGGCTGCAGCTCAAGCTGTCAGTCACCAGCATCTTCAGCTGCATTCTTCACTACTGCATTCTAACATCATGCCTTCTCCAAGAAGGCCAAACTTCTGGGTCCTGAGTTATCTCCCAACCCTCCTAAAATCAACAAAATTGTAGAGGATGTAGAGTGGCCAAGATGCAAGGTTCAGGAGTTAAAACACTCTCACTCACTCATCCACTCACTCTCCACATACTGTTAAAGGCACTGCTTGTGAATTTTCCCCTTCCATGCAGTCCTTCAGGACAACTTCCTCTCAGGGACAAGCGTAGGTTTGAGCTCTTGTGGCTGTTTTAGCTTTGGGATGCAGTAGAAAGTAGTGAAAATAAGGGCCTCTGAGGGAATTCAGCTCAACTGGGGAAGGTGAGCACACAAAGGTTATTGTATGCTCATTATGCTCATCAATGAGCAATGAGGGTTGAGTACAAATTCCAATATCTGGTTCTCTAAAGTGTTGGGCACAGAGTGGACGTGGTATCTTTTTTACATTTTTGACAAGAGGATAAGCTGAAAGTTAAGCATTATCTTGCTAAACAGAAAAAAATTCTAGTAACCACACCCCTAGTTTAGGGCAAGAAAAACTTTTTGCACATGTGCAATAGGAGGCATGTAAAAGATGACAAGCCAAATAGTAATCAACCCAAATGTCCATCTACAGGAGACTAAGTGAATAAATTGAGGTATAGACAGAACATGAATGAAGCAAAACAACACACCAGAACACAGATGGATAACAGCAATCTAACACTCATGTGACAAAGTAAGTCTGATGAGCACAGGTATGAGATTCTGTTCATAAAGTCAAAAACAATTTAAAAAATGTAAAACCTTGGGGATACATCTAAATAAGATAGAGCTATAAAAAGGACTGGTAAAGACTTCCAGATCACATAGAGCAACCCCAAAGGGAAATGAGATGGAACACTCTGATACTCAATCACCTGGATCCGCTGAACTGGCAACAAAAAGGGATCCGGAAAAAATGAAATCAGAAATAATTTCTCAGATAACAGGAGAAATTGTGCCCCTAGTACAAGACATGATTAATAAATCTAGACAGGAGCTCAGGAACATGATGGAATCCCAACATAGGAAACAAATGGAATCCATAAAACAGATGCAAATAGATTTCCAGGAGATGAAAAACTCCATTGAATGTCTACACAGCAGAATGAGCCAATGTGAGGACAGAATTTCAGATATAGAAGATAAGATTGCAATTAATGACCAGGAAAAGAAAAATTGTTTCAAAATTATAAGGGAACATGAGAAATCAATCCAGCAGCTGCTAGATGATGCAAAGAAGAATAACATAAGACTGATTGGAGTCAATGAAGAAACAGGAGAGAGTGCAGATGACATAAAAAAACTCTTCGCAGAAGTAATGGCAGAAAACTTCCCAAGCAGGGCAAAAGAGCTTGACATACAGATAAGTGAGGCATATAGGACTCCAAATAAGTCTTGATCAAAAAAAATCTACACATAGGCATATAATTGTTAAGATTCCAGAGACTCAACAGAAGAACAAAGTTCTCCAAGCAGTCAGAGAAAAGAAACAAATCACATACAAAGGAAAGCCCATCAGAATCACAGCAGACTTCTCAACACAAACCATCAAGACAAGAAGAGCTTGGAGTGACATATTCCAAGCCCTAAAAGAAAACAGCCTCCAACCCAGATTGATGTACCCTGCAAAACTATCTTTCAAAATGGATGGAGAAATAAGATACTTTCATAACAAAGAGCACCTTAGGAACTTCGTGAATACCAAACCAGCACTCCAAAGAATTTTACACTATATCCTAGGAACAGACATTGTGGATCACAACCCCAGGAAGCAAAGCAGAATGAACCCATCTGGCATGACAAGAAATTAAATGTAAAGGAGGAGAACCCAGCAAAAAGAAAAAGTCATGGCAATGACAAGTCAATATGTTTCAGTTATAATCATCAATGTTAATGGTCTCAATGCACCAATCAAAAGAAACAGACTCAGACTGGCACATGGGTCAAGAAGCAAAATCCAACAATATGCTGCATACAAGAAACACACTTAACTCAAAAGGAAACTCATAGATTGAAAGTTAAAGGGTAGAAAACAGTACTCCATGTGACAGGAACCCCCAAAAAAGCAGGAGTAGCTATCCTCTTGGCAGATCAAGTAGATTTCAAACCAACACTGATTAAGAGAGATGAAGAAGGACACTACATCCTTGTAAAGGGAAAAATCCAAGAGGAAGAGATGACAATCATAAATATCTATGCATCAAACACTAGTGCACCCAACTATATAAAACAAATACTAACGGACATGAAAAACCATATATGCACTAATACAATTGTAGTGGGGGACATCAACACCCAACTGTCACAAATAGATAGATCAACTAGACAAAAAATAAGTAAGGAAATACTAGAACTCAACTGAACTCTTGAACAAATGAACTTAACAGATGTTTACAGAGTCTTCCACCCCACAAAATCAGAATACACATTCTTCTCAGCTGCACTTGGGTCATTCTCCAAAATAGACCACATACTCACACATAGAACATGTTTAAGTAAGTGCAAAGCATTTGAAGTTATCCCCTGTATATTATCAGACCACAGTGCAATGAAATTGGAGATCCATAGAAAAAGAAACTCAAAAAATTTCATAAACATGTGGAAATTGAATGACACACTTCTGAATAACCAATGGGTCACAGAGGAAATTAAAGAAGAAATCAGACAGTTCCTTCAATTAAATGACAATGACAATACAACGTATCAGAATCTATGGGAAACAATGAAAGCAGTCTTATGAGGGAAATTCATAGCAGTCAATACACATATTAGGAAAACAGAACGAGCCCAGTTAAACAACCTGATGCTGAACCTCAAGCTTCTAGAAAAAGAAGAGCAGGACAACCCCAGAGCTCATACAAGGGAGAAAATTACAAAGATTAGAGGAGAAATCAATGCAATGGAGACTAAGAGAACAATACAAAAAATCAATGAAGCCAAGAGTTGGTTCTTCAAAAGAATCAACAAAATTGACAAACCCTTAGCCAACATTATCAGAAAAAGGAAAGAAAAGGCCCAAATCCATGCAATTAGGAATGAAAAGGGTGAAATTACAACAGATCCAGCAGAAATCCAGAGGATCATCAATACCTACTTCCAGAATCTATACACCAATAAGATGGACAACACAGAAGAAATGCACAGATTCCTAGATACATATGGATTAGCAAGGTTGAATGAAGAAGACCTAAAAATTCTGAACAACCCAATATCAACCAATGAAATTGAAAATGTAATTAAAAACTTATCAACTAAGAAAAGCCCGGGCCCTGATGGCTTCCCTGCTAAATTCTACAAGACATTTAGAGAGGGACTGCTGCCACTACTGTTAAAACTCTTCAATGAAATGGAAAGGAAAGCAATACTCCCAAATTCATTCCTGGAAGCAAGCATCACCTTGATCCCCAAAGCAGAGAAAAACCCAACCGAAAAGGAGAACTATAGGCCAATGTCAATAATGAACATAGATACAAAAATCCTCAATAAGATGCTGGCAAACAGAAAGCAGAAGATCATCAAGAAGATCATACACCCTGATCAAGTGGGATTCATCCCAGGGATTCAGGGATGGTTTAACATACAGAAATCAATCAATGAGAGCCAAGGACAAAAACCATATGACTATCTCCATAGATGCAGAAAAAGCATTTGACAAAATCCAACATGAATTTATGATAAAAACCCTACAAAAAAATGGAATAGATGGTCTCTACCTCAAACTGATAGGAGCCATCTATTAAAAACCAACAGCCAATATCATACTAAATGGTCAAAAACTGAAATCCTTCACACTAAAATCAGGAACAAGACAAGGATGTCCACTATCACCACTCTTGTTCAATATAGTTCTGGAAACATTAGCCATGGTAATTAGGCAAGAGAAAGAAATAAAAGGGATAAAGATAGGAAATGAAGAAGTCAAATTGTCATTATTTGCAGATGACATGATACTCTATATAGAAGACCCCAAGAACTCCACCAAAAGTCTTCTAGACTTAATAACCAAATTCAATCAAGTAGCTGGTTACAAGGTCAACAAACAAAAATCAATAGCTTTCCTCTATATGAATGTCAGACTCACTGAGAGAGAAATAGGGCAAATAATTCCTTTCACAATAGCATCCAAAAAACTGAAATACTTGGGAATCAACCAAACAAAAGAAATCAAAGACCTCTTCTCTGAAAACTATGGCACTCTGAAAAGAGAGATTGAAGATGATATCAGAAAATGGACAGACATCCCCTGCTCCTGGGTAGGAAGGATTAATATAGTGAAAATGGCCATACTTCCAAAACTGCTATAGAGATTCAATGCAATTCCAATTGAGATCCCAGCAGCATACTTCACGGAGCTTGAGAAAACAATCCAAAAATTCATTTGGAACAAGAAGAGACCTAGAATATCAAAAGCAATTCTAGGTAATAGAGACATGGCAGGGGGAATCACAATCCCCAACCTCGAGCCTTACTACAAAGCTACTGTGATAAAAACAGCATGGCACTGGCAAAAAAACAGACCTGAAGACCAGTGGAACAGATTACAAGATGTAGAAACAACACCAGACACACTCAGCCATCTTATCTTCGATAAAGGAGCCAAACACCCTCACTGGAGGAAAGATATCCTCTTTAATAAATGGTGGTGGAAAAATTGGGTATCAACTTGCCAAAGATTAAAACTAGACCTATATCTCTCACCATGCACTAAACTAAAATCAAAATGAATTAAAGATGTAAATATTAAAATACAAATGCTGAACCAGTTGGAACAGAGGTTAGGTAGAACTCTTGAAGACATCGGTGTAGGAAAAGATTTTATGAAAAAAACCTCAGTTGCCCTTGAACTAGCACAAACAATCAACAAGTGGGATCTCTTCTTATTAAAAAGCTTCTGCACAGCGAGAGAAAGCACCAGCAATGTGAAGAGACAACCCACAATTTGGGAAAAAAATCTTCACCTGCTTTTCCTCAGACAAAGGTATACTATCTTGAATGTATAAAGAACTTAAAAAGATCAGACCTCCCAAATTTAAAGACCCAATCTGAAAATGGGCATCTGAAATGAACAGACATTTCTCAGACAAAGAAGTAGAAATAGCAAATAAATACATGCAAAAATGTTCAACATCACTGGTCATTCGAGAGACGCAAATGAAAACAATGCTGAGATTCCACCTCACTCCAGAAAGAATGGCTGCTATCATGAAATCAACCAATAACAAATGCTGGCAGGGCTGTGGGGAAAGAGGAACCCTTCTCCACTACTGGTGGGAGTGTAGACTGTTTCAAGCACTGTGGAAATCAGTATGGAGATACCTCAAAGAACTAGGACTGGAAGTCCCATTTGACCCCGCTATTCCACTGCTGGGCATCTTCCCCAAACAATTAAAAGAACCATACCACAGTGATATATGTGCAGCCATGTTTATAATAGCCCAATTCATGAAAGCTAAAACTTGGAAACAACCCAACTGCCCACCAACTGGAGATTGGATAAAGAAAATGTGGGACTTTTTATAAAATGAAATATTACTCAGGCATAAAGAATGAGAAACTAGAGACATTTATAGCTAAATGTATGCACATTGAGGTGATACTTTTAAGTGAAATAAATAGGACACACATATAAATACTGAATAATTTCTCTGGTGTGAGAAACTGAAAGTGTAAATAAGGACTAAAATGTATAATAGGTAATGTGAAATAGGAAGAAAAGGGGCAAAGGGGAAGGAAGTGGGAGGGGTAGGGGAAAGGAAAGAAGTGTATGGAATTAATATGGGAAAATGAAAAAATAGGAACAAAATCTTTGTAAGTAGGGAGGAAAGGAGGGGTTGAAGGGAGGCCTGGGCAAGGGTGAAAAATAAGAACCAAGAGAGACTATGTAAAGGTGCAAATTTCCAATGATGAACGTCATTATATTGTATACCTAAAATGTACCAATGATTAGAATGAATAATGGATAATGCAAAATAGGAAGAAAAGGTCCAAAGGGGTATGGGTAGTGGGAGGGGCACGGGAAAGGAAAGAAGGGAAAGAAAAAATGATGAGAAATGTAATAAATGGAAATAAAGTCTTTTAAATAGGGAAGGGTGGAGGGGTTGAAGGGAGGGCTAGGTATGGGGGGAAAATAAGAACCAAGATGCATCATGTAAATGTACCCGTTCCCAATGAGAAATGTAATTGTGTTGTATACCTAAAATGTACCAATAAAAGAATTTAAAAAAAATGATCTGGTAAATGGACAGAATTCAGGATGATGATTATCCCAGGTTTGGGGCTGGTAGGATGAGTGGAAACCACATGACTAGATTTAAATTGTTGATATACGATATAAGATCTTAGCTTTGTTTAGGAGTTGTCGTATGGGTGCTCACTGTTCTATTAAAGATGGTAAAGAAGGATAGATGCTAGAGATGATCAATCAATTTATGTAATATAGATAGATAGATAGATAGATAGATAGATAGATAGATAGATGTAGGGTATATACCAAAACTGAGAGCTGATTTTCTAAAAATTAATCCTCCATACTCTGTGTCAGTTACACAGCATTCTATTTGCTTTCTTTCTTGCAATCACGAAGATTAGAGTGGATTTTCAGCCTCCCTTGCAACTAGAGTGCCATATAGCTGACTGCTGGTCCACACCTGTATGCAGAGGGAGAACCACACTTGCAGGCCCGAGTTCAACACCTGCTGTGTAACCTTGCTTTCTTCCACTTGCTCTGCCTTAATCAGCCTTAATGGACACATATAAAAGGTGAAAACTCTGAAAACCTCAGTCCCTGAACATAGAGTATAGCCCCATGTTTCCAGTCTCTGGTGCCAACTGGACTGAAAAATAAACTTTTAATGTACTAAGCCACTCTAATTCCAGGGTTCATCTAGCATTTCCATAATTCTATTTGAACATGAATAACTGGACATGGAGGGAAAAAAATTACACAGTACACCTTTTACCTAGATAAATCTCCTACATGATTTATAGGGAGCTGGAAAAAGCCAGAGACTTTCAAGGATCTTAAACTCCAGAGATTAGGCTCCCACACTTTTGGCTCTTTAGCTTTGTGCTCCAAGTAATGACTGATACTAAACAGCCCAGGTTGCATTGAGAATGCTCACTCCAGGGAGCAGCAACCCAGTGCTCATTTGAACAGAGTGTAGGCATGAGGGCCCAACACCAAGTGATTTATAGAAATAGGTGACATAGTTTTGGACAAAGCCTGTGAAGTGGGGTACTGACTGCTAGTGCCTTCCTGTGTACACTGCCACCTGCAATGAATTTCCAGGGCTTGGGGGCACCTTCTAGGAAGGCTGTGCTCTTTCTCTCTGGTCTTGAATAGATTCCTCCTACTCAGCCCCTGGCATCGTGATGTTGTGTCTTGTGAAATCTGCTTTGCCATATTGTGAGGGGGCAACCCGAGCAGATGGCTGTGACCACTGGGATGCCAGGTAATGAGCAAGTCCTTCCATCAGAGTAGCCAGGTCTTGTCACCTAGCCAGAATGACAGCTTGGATGTCTGGCAACAGCCCTGATGTTGAGGAGGAAACAGGCTTCTTACTATTCCAGATCTTCATGTAGTTACACTTTCACATTCTCCCTCCCTCCCTTTCAGTGGAGGTGAGCAGCAGTTGGGCAGTTTCCAGGAAATGAGGCTGAATTAACGAAGATTCATCACCTGGCTAAGCTGCCTGGCTTTGGGTGCCCCTGCTCCCTCTCCCCATCATTCTGCTCCAGCTCTATCCTGGCCTCTAGCCTGGCAGGGAGTTGCCAGTGCCTCTGCCCATTCTGCCAACCTTGCAATGACAGACTGACCTTCAGTTGATGCCACTTCCCTGTCTCCCTCCTCTTCCTGCTCCTCACTGGCCAGGAGGGAAGGTGGAGCTATTCTTCAGCAGAAAAGATCAGTGTCCTAGGAGAGCTGGCCAGGAAACAGAGGAATGTAAACACAGGGGCTGCAGTAGAAGAAGCAATGAAAGATGAGGCAAGGCCCAAGGAAAGGGCATGAAATGCAGGCCAGCTGCAACGAATGGACTGGAGAGAGAATGAGGTCACATCCCCTGATAGACACAGGAACTAAACCATGGCAACACTAGACAGGGCCTTGGGGCTCTTCTGACCTAATCCCTTCACATTCACAAAGAAGACAGAAGTGAAATCCAGGAAGATCATGGGGCTTACCCACATTCACCATGTAGGTAAAAGGCAAAACAGGGAGACCTGACTCCTAACATAAATTATTTTCCTACAACTCACTGCCTAGTCCAGCATATATACTACCTTCCTTATAGGAATCATTTGGGGCAGGGGAGAAACGAAGTTCACCCTTTCAAGCTTCAGGAAAATTAAGCTTGTGTGAGTCTGACTAGGGAAAAGCAGTGATGCAGACACTTAACAAGGACTATGTTGAGGGAGCCCAGGTGAGAGCAGAAAGCAGCAGCAGCAGCAGGCAGCTGAGCTGGGATATACAATCTTTTGTCTAGAATGGCAAAGCCCAGATATCTACGACATATGACAGCATTAGGATCAGAATGGAAATGCAATTTAAATACTGATTCCATCTAAAACAGAGCACTAGCAACACAATTCTTATTGTAAGCAGTAATCCCTGGTCCTCACCAAGAAAAATTAGGAGTAGCCCCCCTACTCTGCCAAGGCACTAGACTGTGACTTGCTTAAAGACTGAGTGGTTGATACCTACTGTAAAATGAGTACTCAGAACATCTCGTGATGGACAGGCCAATGCATGGCCTGGGTGCCCATTCCAGATGTACATCTTGCCCCAGCTGCTGGGCCTACAGATCAACACAGCCTCTGGCAGCCAACCCCTTTAAGCATGTTCCTGCTGCAGAGAACTGATTGTCCTATATCTTAATCCTTCAGCTCAACACAGGCTGCCCGGGCAACTATCTCATTCCAGAATGTCCTGTGGGCTGGCCCAGGCTCTGGCATTTTTGCCCAACCCCACGGTCTCCCTTGCCTCATCCTGACCTGCTCCTCTCCTCCACAGTCAAACCTGTCAAGGCGTCCAGCAGGTTCTACAGAGTCTGTTCCCTGACAGAGCACCCCACCTCATTAGAGACTGGCCATGCGTTAAATCCTTTAGCAAGAGATTGGATAGATTCCCAAAGCCTCAGAGCTCCTCCAGGAGTTCACAAAGTTATTCTCACAATAGCATTAATGCAAAATTAGGCAAAGAATTATTTCTGGTGATGCTGTATCCTGAGATAGGTTCAATACTGTTTAATAACATGCAAGAGAGTGAGAAATATACTAGTGCCAAATCTCAATTCCCACTCCTTTGATCTCAGTCCCCAATGTAGTTAGTTACTATCATACCATCTGACTTGAACTGATGATTCCAAGTTCCATAATGTCAAATAAGTCATATTTCAGTAACACTTCCTACCCACTGCTAAAAATATTGTTTCTTCCCACACAGCTATTCCTAATGAGATATTTCAAGCCACCTGGTACCCGGGAGAGTTCTGTGGCTAATTTTCTGTGGGGCCCCATGAAATACAAACCAAACATAATAGAGCCCCACTGGAGCTCGTATCAGGGGCCAAGAAGAGCATGGACCTCCTGGGTTATTTTGTCCTAAAGGAAGAGCTGTTCCTAGGAGGTGTCATTCGGCCCAGAGTCTGCCTGACCCTAGGGGAAAATTTTGCATAGTGAGATTTGTTTCTGCATTGAATACACCAAGAGGATCTGGCCCCAACTGCTGGCTGGCTTTCCTCTAGTACCTCTGCTGCTCTTGCAGTTTCTGGTGAGAACCAGTTTGAACCCTGACCATCTGCTTGCTCTCACTGCAAAGGAGCTGTATCCTGCGAGCTGCACTGCTAACCAGGCCCAGCTACTCTGAACACTGCTCTGAAGATGCACCCTTCTCTCTTCCCTCCATGTCTTCTTCAATGCTCAACTGTGTTTCTCTATCACCCAGCCAATCCATGCACTGGGCAACATGCCCCTGGGACATTACCTCTAACATCCCCAAAGCTAGTTGAGGGTACATTTCTAGGCCCCACAAGGTCTCTGTCTGCACTTATATCTGACAGTTACAAGAATTCTTGTAATAGTGTAATTAGCTGCTTGTTTCTCTTGTGAAATGCAAGCTCCTTAGAGGCAGAAATTGTTTCTCAACTCTGTACTCAGTATCCAGCTCTGTTCCAAACATTTTAGCTGGATAATAATAGAATCATAAAAATAAAAGCACTAGTAACAAAATAATAAAAATAAAATGCACGGGTGTGAGTCTGCTGTGCCTAAATAGAACTTCCTGTTTCTATTTTTGTAATCTTACCCTGAAAAGTGTATTTAAAAAATAGCCAAAAGGGTTGAGGATTTAGCGCAGTGGTGCCATGTCTGCCTTACGAGTACAAGGGCCTGGTCCTGAGTTCAATTTCCTGTGCCGCAAAAAAAAAAAAAAAAAAAAAAAAAACCTGACAAGAACAAAAAACAGCCCAGAGTGTGTCCCCCAAGAGAAGGACTCCAAGATTGTGTGGGTGCATCCCTGGAGTGTTTGGGCAGGACCTTCTCCAGGGAGTCCTGGCAGCGTGCACTGACATGTATGGACATATTAATGGCAAGACCCAGTACAAGGGATCCGGTCTCTAGCTAGAAAATGATGCCTCTGTGGTTAAGAGTAGGACTGTGAGACAGGGTCAGTAAAAGAGTTTCCCTTTCCTACCTCCTTCACATTAGGTCTCTGCTAGAAAAGAAGCAAATGAGTTTCTGATGGTGGCAGTGACAGCCACATCCAAGGCAACCATGTGAGTTAACCAACTCTCCCTCTTCCCACTAAGTGCAGCTCTGTTCCTGGCCACACCCTCCTATGGCCTTAATTTAGCCACATCCACCATTGAAACCTGATCTGTGGTACTGGCAAGACGCTACTAGATTCTCAACTTCATAGTCTAAATGTACTGAGTGTTAAAGACTGAATTGTGTCACACACACACACACACACACACACACACAAAATTAAGTTGACTCCTACCTTCCAGAACATGTAAATGCAACCTTATCTGGAAATAGGGTCTTTGCAGATGTAATGAAGATCAGTTCATACTGGCTTACAGTGGATTCTAATCCAATAACTAGTATTCTTATTATAAAAGAGAAATGCAAACACTAACACATGGAGAGAAAGTCATGTGATGAAGGCAGGGGTGAGAGTGAGGCCTTGATAAGCAACGTTGATGTTTGCCAGCCAGCACTGGAAACTGGAAAGAGCAAGGGAGAATCACCCCTCAAGCCTTCAGAGAAAGCACGGTCCTGGCAGCACCTGGAGGAACTTCTCACCTCCAGAACCTGGAGTGAATAAATTTATGTTGTGCTAGACAACTGCATGTGTGACACTGTTATAGCAACTCTAAGAAACCAATACACTGACCGACCACATGTACCACTTTCTGTGTAGTCCCACATAATGATTTCATTTCACCTTCCCAAGAATTCTAGGAGATAATTCTCAAAGCTGGGAGTGGGGGAAAGTCAGGATAAGGCCCATCACACACACACACAAATAGGGCCAGGATTTGAACCCAGATCTCCTGACTCCAGTTTTTCCAGAGCTTTTAAATCAAACTGTTGCCTCAGCATTTGGGTTAAGGGTCTTCTAATCCTTTTTAAAACTTTTCTGTTATTTTCCTTCCTGCCTACTTGCCACAGGACGCAATCTGCAGCTCCAACAGAATTCCAGATCTTGTGGTCAGGAGAGGCAAAGCCTGTCACAGCTGCAGCCTCTTCACAGATCCTGCCTGGGCTGCTGCACTTGATTCGGAGGTCAGTCTTTAAATGCTATCTTCACCTCCCAGTGTCATAAAGAGAGTCCATAGGCAATTAGGCACTTTTAATCACTTAATTCCATTTTAAATCTCTGCAAGAAGAAGCTAATAATTATAGAGCTCTGATCTGACTGGTCCTTGGCTGATTGTCAATCAACCACAATCCTACTAGATGTTATAAAACATAGTTTTAAAAAGACTCCTCCAAAGCAGCTGTAGACATGAAATTCAAGCCCTGGGCAGAGAGCTAAGGCCAGTGAACAATTTTGGTTTCTTTCTCCATCTCCCTTCTTCTTTATGTCCCCTATTATTAGGACCTGGATTATAAATTCCATCATGTGTGGGTGATCTCTCCCTTCACAGCTGAGCCCCAGGCTCCATGGCAAAGCCTGCCAGTGCACAACTGATTGGTACTGGCTGGATCAGAGACCCAACAAGACCTTGTGGCTCTCTGTGTCCAGCTCACTCCAAAACAATATTTACATACTGGCAAACAGAATAGAATTAGAAGGGAGCTGCAGAAGGCACAAATGAAATCTTGCTTTTCCAGAGAGGAAAAGGCTTACCGGGGCACAGACTCTTCTCCATCTGCTGAACTAATCCATCCTCTTACTTTCCTAAAGTAACAGCAGCAAGCTCTACATATTTCTGGCTTTTTATCTCTGGTTCTTAGAACTCTCCTGCCTTCAATACCCACAATGGTTATTCTGAAGAAGAACATTATTTATTCACCAGCTCTGCCCTCTGGGTATTCAGGAGTCACACCTAAGGCTGCTAATTGTCTACTTTCTGGGGAATTTGTTCCTGCAAGTCATCAATACATTCTGGCAATTTGAGAGGCTCAAACAGAGGCTACCCTAGGAACTATCAGGGAAATGAAATCAGCTGAATGGGTTTGAGGCTAATTTTCATTTTTGATTGGTTGGGTAATTTGGGGCATGACGGAAAAAACAAATCCAGCAGGATAAAGTTTATGGATGTTTAGGATATGTTCCTTCTTTCTTCCCTCAGCTCCCCGTTTATAAGCTGAATACACAGTGCATCCAGCACTGGGACTCACATGACAGGAAATGGAACAGTTTAGCAACAGTCCAACCAATTGATTCTAAGAATCTTCAGTAGCCCAACTGGACAGATTCTGAAAGATGCCTCAGTACCTGTCCTACCAG
Organism: Heterocephalus glaber; assembly: GCF_053883595.1. NCBI lineage: Eukaryota > Metazoa > Chordata > Mammalia > Rodentia > Bathyergidae > Heterocephalus > Heterocephalus glaber. Next base: position 42,837,718 of record NW_028258308.1, read on the forward strand.
CAGACTTAATTAAAGAATGACAAAAGAGGAAACGTTAAAAAAAGAGTAAAATGTAATAATAATTTAGTGTACGTGATGGTTTTATATATCAATTTAACTTGGCTAAGGGATGCCCAGATAGTTGGTCAAACATTATTTCTGGTGTTTTAAGAAGAGACTAGCGTTTTTGGACTGGGTCAAAGATCATCAGCAATACAGTCTCATCTTCCAATCTGCTGAGAGCTGGAATAGAACAAAAAGGCCGAGGAAGAGTGAATTTGCTCTTCCTCCACTTGAATGGGGCCACTCATCCCTTCTGCCCTGAAATATGGCAATCCTAGTTCACGAGTCTTTGCACTAACTGAATGACACCACTACTTGCCCTTCCCAATCCTCCAGCATGCATAGAACAGACAGTGGACCTGCTCTGGGCCTGCACAGTTACATCAGCCAATTACTGAAGGAAATTACCTCATTTACTGTATTACAAGATGTGTATATATACATAGCTCCATAGATACTCAATAAATATATATTTGTTTTATATATTTATATACATGTATATATGCTTTGTTTCTCTTGCAGTGAGTAGATGAAGAAATTGAGGCCTAAAGAAATGAATTGACTTGCCTACTATCACATGGTCTATGGTTTAAGGTCATGTGGTCAGGGTGAGAACTCAGGCACCAGAGGCACTGGTATGAGTGGAATAATATGATTCTTCTAGAAAAGAAAGTGACTTACATCCCAGACTGTGAATCCTCAAGCGTAAGTGAAATGAGAGCATGAGACTGAATATTCCATCCACTTGGAGATTCAGTCCCAGTTAACATGATCGCTGGGGCTGAGTGAGTCTCTGAACAGAATACCAACCACCAATAAATTCCACATTGACAGCATTCACAGCTTCAGTAAGTCCTAGTCCTCCCTTTCCATGTGACTTGGCCCTTCTGAGAGAAACACGTGGATGTCTTGGGTCTGTTCCCAGATCAATACAGTCAAATGACTCCACAACACAAATTCTAAGCATCTCCATTATTATTTTCAAAAGCTTTGCTTCTCAAAAGAAAATAGGCTCATTTTGAGAGTCAACACTCGGTTGATCATCCACAGAAAAGTACAAAAGTTAAAAATTATTAATGGGTATCTTCAGGCAATTAAACACATGAGCACTTGGGTTTCTCCTCTCTCTCGACACTGCCTGTCAGCTGATGGCTTTTCTGCTTCTAAATGATAACATGTGGCCTTCAGTGCAGTTGGGCAAATATTCTATCAGCCAGCAGGCTGTGGCAGCTTTGTAACAAAACATAGTAGTGTTCCTAACATGACTGTGGGCAAGATAGCTGCTTATGTTCAGGCAAGGTAGTCCTCATATAATGAGAACCCCAGGAGACTGGGGGAGGACATGGTGAAAACCTGTGTTCACTGTCCCAAGGAATCACAAAAAGCCTGTGATGGAATGTTTCAACATCACTGGCTAAATGCATTTGCTAGCTTAAAAAAAAACAAAACTAAGGTTGGAGGAGAAGGAGCTGAGAGTGAAAATGTGTTCAACAGAGAGCCAAGCATCAATTAGGATCAACCCAAAACAATGGCAAGATGTCACAAGAAGGACCAGCCAACTGACAGATGGACTTCATGCAGGGACAAAGTGAGATACCTCATGGTCTCTCAATCATGGAATTTAGAGGTTTGGACTTCAGCATCTTCCAACCCCTACTCCACAGTAGCCTTCCTGAGGCATTAAGCAAGAGAGAGCAGCCAGATCTGTCGACATTTCACTAAATAGTCTGTAGACCAGACACTCCAGATAGCAACAACTTGGTGCTCTACTCCAAATGAGCTTCCCAAATAACATTTGCTGGTTTTCTTTTCTTAAGACCAGATACACACACACACACACACTCACACACACCTATCCATTCTGTTATTTCTTCTACCTTCCCTCTCAACCCAATCACCAGCCCTAGAGGAAAACAAGTTTTCTACTTTCCACATATTTTTGTTGGACTTGCAGGGGGAGCAAAGATCTTGGAGCTCACACCTGGGGACAGTGGTGGTCTGTTCAGCCGAGGTGAGGACATCCTAGGTGCAGCTGCAGCCACTCTGGGCTCACTGAAGCACCTCTGAACTGCCTGGCTGAGGATCCATAATTAAAGTCACGAGGTGTTTGATCACCTCCTCGATGCAGAGTAATTAAAATTGCCTCACTATTTATTTTTTATTTCCTTTGATAAATGATGAAAATGTTAACAAGGCAAAGCAGCATGGTTCCACTTTACTCACCCTTGGCTTCCCCACCTCTATGAGTGTCCTGCTTATTCGGAGACTGGGCTAAATCAGGAAATGAAGAAGCAGGGATGAGTGTGGCAGGATGGTGGAGACCTGGCAGGATGCATGCAAAGGGCTCTGAGAGAGTATTGGGCAATGTCTTAGTTACTTTTCTCATTGCTTAGACAATTCCTGACACCCACAAGTTAAAGAAGGAAATGTTTATTTTAGCTAAGTTTGTAGAGTTTTTACTCCACAGTTGGCTAGCTCAAAAGCAGGGCAGCAAGGCAGAGGGGCATGGCACAGGAAAAGCAGTCCATGGCAGGGGAGACAGGAAGCACCACAGCTTCCTTCTTCTTTCCCTTTTATTCCATTCAGGCTGCAAACCTTTTGGTTGGTGCCACCCACACCCAGGATGGGTCTTCCCTCTTCAATAAATCCATCATCCACACCCAGAACTATGCTAAACTAATCAACTAAACCAGTATCACCACACCTGATCCAGTCACTCCCAAAAGCCCCACCTACAAGTGCATGAGGCTTTGGGAGTCATCTAGATAACAAGCCATAATAGGGGAGGACCTCCCAGGGGGAGGAAGCACTGTCCCCTCAATGGTTCCAGGGCAGAAAGGTCCAGGTAGGGCTTTGTTTTATAGGGAAAACTAAAACGTAAGATTGGACTGTTCTGTTTGGCTTCTTAAAGCACCTCTTCCTCTCAAGTCCTATTACAAGGAAGTGGGGACAATCTAGCTACCTAGGGGTTTCAGTCCCTCCATCTGTCCAATGGGGATATGATATAGTAGTGCCTTGGTTCATGAACTTAATTCATTCCACAACACTGAGGAAGATGGCCACGGTCATGTTCTTCACCCAGTGTGGAGTTTGTGAATAGAAGCAAAATTTTGCCCAGCACTTCTGTTAGCAAACCAAATTGTTCACAAAAAGCACTCATGAACCAAGGTATTACTGTAATAATAATTTCTGCACCAGTTAACACATGAAAGCATTATGAGAATTAAATGACCTACTATATATGAACTCACTCCTGTACCCACTATGTTCTGTGATGTAAGGAAGGTGCTGGCATTGTTTTTGCCTCCCTGAAACTTAGAGTGGAGATACAGCAAGGTTAGCTTGTTCCCAAAGAACTCAGCCTCTCTGGGTAGAACAAGGGATATGAGGAAGGACAGGGGAGTAGAAGATATGGGAGGGCAAAGTATGTTCAGGGAAATTCTACACCTTCTGTATCAGCATATAAGGTGTTTTTTTAGGCCTGAGACAGCCAACAGGCCTTGCATGTCACAGGCTGCTCTTCCCAGGGGCTGCACTCAGTTGCCAGTACAAGAAGAATATCCTTTCCTATAACTCCATGTTTCCTCTAAATGGGTTGTGAGGGAAGTGAAGGCAGCTGCAGAAATGACTTCTGTCCTAGAAGTTTTCCCTGGCATCATCTCAACCTCAATGTGGCCACTGAAATGCATGCACCAAGAGCAAGCTCAACCTTTTTCAGTCCAGACTGGTGCCTACTGGGCTCCAAATGAAAACTGAAGATCAGCCCCTCACTGCCTCTACAGAGTGCTAACACACCAGACGATCATGTGAAATCATTGTGAAACACTTGTGATATGGCCTCTGATTTCAAGCCCCAGACGACTTCTCAGACACATGGGAACCAGACAGCCTTCTAATGGTACATAACTTTGAAAGTAACAAGGATAATTCTGCAGAAAATCAAAGAATAGAGAAAGAAAGAAGAAGGGCTTCAGTGGCAGAAAATAACTCTTGAAAGGGAAACCAAAGCAAAACCAGGACTAAAGGAAGAACACATCTCTAAAGGCACTACATCCCCTCTCCTCTATTGGAAGTCATACTTTCCACTCCCCTACCTGAGTCTATACTGCTGGTCACTGCTGACCATGTCAGATGTTTCATCTGAGTATTCCCAGAAAATGTGTGAGCTAAGTCCCCCACTGGCATCATCACCAAACACGAGTGGTTAATTCCTGTTGTTTGGAAGATTCAGAACCTTTTGGTGGAGGTGAGGTAGCATGAGTCATGCAGCAGTGTAGGACAGAGTAGGCAAATGCTCAGACCTAGGGACATGCTGTGACAAGGAGTGACTGCTGACTTTGTCCTTTGGTTATATAGCTCTGCAGAAGTCAGTGAATCTCTGAGCCTCTGTTGACTCACCTGTAAAATAGGGACAGTAATAACCATATCACAGGGCTGGGGGATTTAGCTCAGTGGCACCATGCTTACCTTGCAAGCACAAGGTCCTGAGTTTGATCCCCGATACCAACAAATAAATAAATAAATAATAACCATATCACAATAGTGATGTGAGGAGAAAAAGAAGATAAAGTATTAATATTATTTGGTGCACAGTATGCACTCAATAAACAGTAGCTACTATTATCTTTATCATTACTTATGTTATTACTTCTTGGCAGGGTAAAAGATAGTTGTGCAATTCCTTCAATCCATTTTCTTCCTCAGTTCAAAAATCCTTTAACTATGGTTCCTAGCCTCACAATAATCAAGCCAGCACTAGTACCATTCCTGCCACCCCCACAGAACCTGCATCCAAAAGGGTTCCAGAACCTGCCCCAGGGAGGCCTCGCAGGTCATACAAACTGTTTCCGGCCTACAGCAAGTCATGTGGGGAGAATAGGCTGCTGGAAGGCTGGTGTTTCCACCCCATGCTGCAGTCTCAGTGGCCAGGTCAGGCCTGAACAGCCAGCTGGACAGAGCCCAGCCTGCAAGTCTAAAAAATGGCAGGGGTAAGGAATGTGGGAAAGGAAGAGGGGAAGCCTGGGTGCCTTTCCCCCAGATCTGCACTGGCCACATCTAGCCCTAGGCCACTGCCAATACATAACCTGTTTCTTTTTTTTTTTATTGTCAGTAACAGGAATAGAACCCAGGGTCTCATGATAGGCCAAAGCTCTGCCACTGAGCTACACCCCCAGTCTTGTTTTCATCATCTTTAAACCAAACAAACACGGCCAGACACTCCACAAGAAACAATCTTCCCTTCTGCTTTTCTGAGTACTTTCATTATTTACTAGTAATATATTTATAAGTAATGACATTTCTCCACCCACCTCTCTCCCACAGATACAGGAAGGAGGAGTAAGATAAAATGCTCTGAGCCTCCCAAGAGGAAGAGACAAAAGATGTTATATTTACATTTCTTGGGTCCCCAAATCTTGCAAAAATGGTTAGAAAACTGTGCCACCTGTCCCCTGAAGAACACACACCACCCTGATTATTAGATGTTTTCTTGTAACTTGTCATCTTCAACACACTTCCCCCCACAAAAAAAAGGATAGAAGAGCAGATAATTCACCCAGATGGCAATATTCTTCTGTCCTCTGCTTCTCCAGCACTGTGACAGCAGAGAGAGATAAACATGATTTTTTTAAAAAATTATTTGTATGTGTGCATCACATTTATGAAGATTTCTTTCAACATACAGATCAGCATCTTGCTTGCAGTAGGTTCTTGACCAATACCTGCATGTATGGTTTATATTCCTGGACATTCATAGGCTCAAATCTAACTTGAACCCAAGGAGAACTGAGCAGCATTCATAGGCTCACTGCCTCCCCAGCTTCCCCTCCCAGGAAATGGTCCCATCAATCACCCAACTGTTCAAGACAGAAACCCAGGAGGCCCCTGGATTGTTCTCTTCCTTCCCACCATCCAAGCTGTTAGCAAGACCTGCTGCTTTCACCTGTAATGCACTCTGGACCTGTCAGTCCCAATGGCTTCAGCAGAACACCAGGAGTTTAAGCCACCGCTCTCTCTGCTGCAAGGTGCGTAGCTCCTCTGCCTGCCTCTGTTTCACACCTTAAGGACCATCTTCTCAGGGCCAGAATGATCTTAAGTCAATGAAATCTTGTCTCTCCTCTGCTTAAAGCCCAGAAGCACTTCCAGGCAATGTGAACACTCCAAATTCCTCACCTGGGGGCCTTACCATCCCTGCTTCACCTGCCTTTCCAAGGTCATCTTCCTCCACTCTCTCCTGTCCCCTGCACTTCAGATGTGCTGGCCTTTCCCCATTCCCTCAAAAACACTAATCTTGCACCTGGAAAATGCCCACAACCAAGCCTCACGCAGACAATGCCCACCCCTCTCCTGTCTGCATCAGTCTCTAATTTATTTTCTCTCCTGTACAGCATTTACCAGTACTAAGCCAAAGCAACTTCTTTACTTAAGGGTTACTGTTTAACTTGTCTCCCAGAGAATGTAAGCTCTTTGCTGTCAGAGACTCCCTGTATTTTATAGGAAGCTGCATCCTTGGTGCCTAGAACACAGCCAGGCACATAGTACGTACTCAGTGAACATCTGTGGGCTGCCCAGACTAACTGGCTTAATCAAGTGCTGTCTCCAATACTCAAGTTCCTTCTCAGTGAATTTTGTTTTGCACACTCATGTATATTTATAGACCACCCTGAAGAGGGAGAGTGAGTAGAACTCTCCAGAGACATTATATAAACCTCACCTTCTAGCTATCCTTACAGCCTAGCAGTTTGCAAATGCAAACATTCTGTTCTTGTAAAATATTCTAGGTCAGCTCTTCTCAAACGTTTTTGTACTCAGGACCCTCTTGCACACTTCAGAATAATTGAGATTCCAAAAGTTTTTGTTCATGTGTGTCATATCTATCAGTATTTACCATGATCAGAATTAAAACTGAAAAAATTTTACATACTTATTAACTCCTTGAAAATAACAGTAGGAAACCACTACATGTTAACATATATAATATATTTACATACAATAAACTATATTCTAAATGCAATGTGGTGTCCTAGATTGGATCCTAGAATAGAAAAATGACATTAATAGAAAAATTGATAAAATCTATAATCTGTAAATAGTGTGTATTGTGTGAATGCCAGTTTTGAAAAATATAACACAGTTATATAAGATATGAACATCAGGAGAAAGAGTAATGGGTATATAGGAACTATTTGTACTACACTTGCAACTTTTTAAAAATGTAAAATGAAAATAAAGTTTATTTTAAAAACTATATTTTTTAAAAATCATAAGAACAATAACATTGTTTTCAGATTTTAGCAAATCTTTTGTTCAGTAAACAACTGCTGAATTTTCATACATGTGTCTTCATTAAGTCAGTTGTGCTGGGCCATTTCAGTTGACATAAATGAAGAAAATCCAGGTTCACATAGAAAAATGATTGGAAAATATAACATTTAATAGCCTTCTGAGATAATTATGGATATTTTTTTCTTGACTACTCAACCAACATTTGACAAGGGGAAGCTTCTTAAGGGCTGGTTGTAATGGGCTATCGACAAGCATGCCAGTGAACTTCTGTACCCTGATACGTGACACTTCTCCTGGTCACTTTGTACACTGGATATCTTTTACCTATCCACAATTTTGCAACATCACACTTTGGCTATTTGGAAAGCTGCTCACTAAGTCATACAGATCATCCAAAATCTGATGTGTTTCATTATACAACATCAAAAAAGAACATTCATTAATATTTAAGGTTTGGGAAGCTGCCAAATTCATCATGGTGGATACAAATTTTGAAAAATTCTAATTTCCCTTTAGTGCTAGGATTTTATCATTGGAAAAATAAAATAAGAATACATTCAGTCAGCTGTGTTCTTTAAAATAGGAGGCTTATTTATTGAATTTTTAAAAGAAAATCTTCCAAATATTTAAAGCTGAATAGATGTAGTTTATCTACCACTTCTTCAAATCAAAATGATATTCCATAAAAGAAGTTCTAGGTCAGTTCACAACCCAAACCTCTGGAAAAGTACTTTTTCTGAAGTCAAACTTTGGGCTTTGGAATGGAGAAGAAACCCTCTATGTATGCCTCCCATTTTGTCACTCAGTATATTAAAAACATGTATTCAAGGGTTGTATCCAAAACAACAACTTCTACAACTTCAGCAAGGGCATTCTTAAGTGAAACTGGAAGATTTTTTGGAGGAGATTACTTTTTTTATTTTTAACCAGCACATTTTGAAACCACTGATATGATTTGGACTAAGACACCAACAGTTTTACTAATCTGCTTTTGCCTCATCAATCTGAGTTTCTAAGTGAAAAGGCAAAGAATGTCTTAATATTATTATGAAAACAGTTCTAACCTCAGAGACCCTCTGAAAGAGTCTTAGGAAACCTCAGTGGTCTGCATATCATATTCTGTAAAGTACTATTCTGAATGATTTACCAATAAAATGCTCCAAAGTTCAAACATGTATAACATACTGGCTATCTGTTGACGACAGTTCTCAATTCCTGTGGATAGTAAAGGCAGAACAGCACTAAAGAAATAAAGACAAAGTCCCTTCCCTAAGAGTTTATAAATCTGATGGCATAGATAATACATGCACAGCACAGCCCTGGATAACAGCATCAGTGAGAATGGATTAGACAAGACATGGAAATTCAATGTGGTATGAAAGTGCAGACTGTGGACCTCGGAACAGTAGGACTGGGAAGGTCAAGATTCCTGAAGTCAGCCCAGTGACAAAACCAGCGCAGGCTCCTAGCTTTCTCCTCCCACCTCACACCTAGCAATGGTGCTTTTACCTGATGAGAATTCTAAAGACCAGAGTCTCATCCCGAAGCCTGCAGGCACAGCCTGCAGCCTGGTGAAGACAGAGAGGCGGGTATCAGCAGACGTGTAAAGGTTTCTGGATGCTAAAGCAGTATGGGAGAGACAGGCAAAGGCCTTGGCTAGATATAGTGGTGAAGTCCTAAAATCTAAAAAGAGAAAGGAGATGAAGTGTGGTGCTGAGGTATGCTCTAAGGATTAAATATTAAAGGACTTATTTTTAGGAAGCAAAACTTTTTAAAGGCCAATTACTAATCATAAATAGCTAATTGTTTTGGATAGGGCTAATTGTCTTTAAGAAGGGCTAATTATACTTTTAAACACACACACACTGCACACAAATCTATAAAGTGGCTCAATGCAAGATCAGACTGCAAAGGACAGGTAGGCCATTTTAAAGAGGAAGCCTGTCCCCAGTGAGTACTATACACCATAGTCTCAGAAACTCCCACAGCTAATCTGAACACACTGGCATTCATGGTTTCCTGCCATCCCCCACTGTTTGTGCTCACTTCAAATGACACTAGACTTCAAAACTTGGCCACCTGCCCACTGAACTTAGGCACTCTGTAAATGGCCTGTCCAGACCCAAAGCCATTTGAGCCTGCATTATTTTTCTGACAAGCTCTGGTGTTTCACCCTGAGGAGCCAGGATGTTCTGAATCCTAATGGAGCCCACTGAAGCCCAACAGAGGTGGTGTGGGCTTTTCTGCTGGCTGCTTTTGGCCCTGGTGCCAAATGACTCAAACCGCCCCCTCCCCCCCCCGGCTCTCTGTTGCTAAGCTCTGATGATTCCAAGCAGAGAGCCCAAGATAACTTTAGCAGACATAAAAACTGATTTCCTCTCAAAACCACAGGCTCAATAGGGGTGGGGAAGCAGAGCCCTTTAGTACACAGCCAATGGACCTCCATAGAATCAGAATCCACTCTCATGGAGGTGGGAGCATTTTCCCAAGCACAAGCAGCCAGGGACAGATCTAGATGACAGTGTACCCTGCCTTTCAGGGGCACCTACCACACACAAGTGTCTCCCTTCCTCCAGTATCTGTGCTGCCACACTATCATGACAGGTCTTTAAAGTGGATCCCACTTCCTGATCCCTTCCTCTAGACCCCTGCACACTGAATTATACATGAGTCTCAGTAAAGTGTCCTCCACAGAGGCTACGTGGGACAGGAAGAATGGATGAAGAGGCCCAAGTTATGTCATTACTGAGCTCTTCGTTTGTGTTTGTCTTCTCTCCCTAGATGGTAAGCTTCTTAAACTGGGATTTTAGGAAGAAAGTGAGCCGCAAAAGAATCTAGAAATGCTAAGTGGAAATCAGAGGAAAAAGAGAAAGAGGTTTCTCACAGGAAGTAGAATTCAAGATTCAATGCAAGATGAAAAGGAATAGAAAAAAAGAAAAAAGGAAGAGAGAGCATTCTAGGTGAAGAGGCACATTATGGGCAAAGGCATGGAAAAAAGACAGTCACACAGTGTAGTAGTACGTGAACCCTTTGGGCAAGAGGACAGGTGAAAGCATGGAGAAAAGTAGGCTGAGGCAATAATGAAAGTAATTGAATGTTAGACTGCTGGGCAAAGAGTAGGGGCACAAGGATAAGTTTAAGTACAAAAACCTAGAATGGGTATGTGGGTTGGGGGATAGGTAGGAACATAAATCATGGAGACAACAAGCCTATAACCTTGTGAGTGACAGATGCTGGAGCATCTTGGCCCAAAGGTGCCATATTTCCAGGCAGACACTGAGAGGGGCAGAAACACCCTTCCCAGCAAAAGCAGGGGCCTAGGCTTGGAATAGCACTTTGCATTCAGAAAACAGATCACTAATACATGGCTGGGAGGGTGTATCAGCTAGTGCTTACTAGAGAAACAAATTTCATGGAAGATATACAAATATGTTAGAATTTACAAGATTGGCTTACAACAGCCACTCATAAAGTCAGGCATGGAAGAGTGCAGAGGGTCTGTCTATGCACTAGAGATCTGAAGGATCCAGTCAAAGGCCTGGAGGTCACTGTAATGTCCTGTGTGAGTCCCTATCAGGATGATGCAGTTAGAAATGGAGGCACTAAGTGAGTCACCTTTCCCTTCATTCAGCTGTGAACACAGCACACATGGTGACTATCCATGTTTAAGCTTAGAAAGTTTGATGCCCAGGGTGGCAGATCATCCACACCAGTGAGACAGAAAAGGAGGCACGTAGAGTCAGAAGCATCCAACCTTTTAAATACTGGAAGCCTGAGTTATATCAAGGGTTCCTCTTTCTTCTCTTTTTTTCCTTTTGCCATTCTGCCTGTACCTTCTGCTATTATGTCATGATCATCACTAAACGTAGCTACTTACTATGAGGTGTGCATGTTTGGCAATTATTTCCTTGTCATACACAAGAATCTGGACTATTTTTTTGCCCATTCAACTGTAACAAATAGGCTCAAGGATCTTAATAGAAGCCAGGAGACAACATCCAATGTTAAGGTGAAGAATGGAGCTCCTCCAAAGAAGCAGAAGCAGCCCTTCCTTCTTTGTTTCTCTTTTATTCCATTCAGGTGACAAGCCACCCTAGGCTGGGTCTTCTGTCTTCACTAAATCCCATCAGCCACACTCAGAACTATGCAAATCCAATTTAGTTGGGTGTTTCTCACTCAAGTTGACAAAATATGTTAACTATCACAGTCCACTCCTTGTCAACTTAACGGCCAGACACCTATCTTTAAAGCAGTTTCCAGATACAAAGGCAAGTTATTTCTAACATGTTATAACTATCCTGCATACAAACAGAAATGCACTAATTCCCTCCCCAGAATAGAAAGCAAGTTTTCTTTGAGTGATGCTTACTCCTAACATTTCATAACTTGAATATTATAACATAGATTTAACAATACTTAACCAATATTAAGTCTAACAATACTTAAGAACCAATATTAAGTCTATCGACATTATATTAATTTGGAAGCATATTAGGAGAGAACTATTATAATTACAATTCTCATTTCTGTAGCTGATCACAGGGTCATAGCTGGTATTTAGAACTACCGTCTTCTGTTACCCATTCTCTATTCCCTTGGCCTTCAGCAAGCACCGAAGCAGGTTTCCCTGGTCAGGTGACCCATACCTTGATTCCTGAAGATTCTGGGCCATTTGCCATTATGTCTGCATTGAGTTCTTGTAGTTTCCCACTGACTTTAATAACAGGACAAGGTAATACAAGGAGATGTCCTAAGGAATTTCCTGCTCTGCATGTATATCCTTCCTTTCCTCCATTGTGGGGTAATAGTCCAATTTCCCCTTGATAGTCTGAGTCAGTCACTCCTGCTAACACTGTAACTCCCTTTTTAGCTTATTTCTTCAGAGGCATGAGGAGACCAAAATGACCTGGGGGGAAGTCTTAGCTTCCAGTTCACTGTTATCACTGTTGTGCTTCCTTGTTCAAGCCTTCCCCTCTCTGGAACTAAGACTTCTAAGCTAGCAGAGCATAAGGTCACAGGACCAGTAAGCAAAAATTTTGCTACTGGATCATTACAGATAAAGGTGAGTGTTACCATTTCTACTTCTACCCCTTGATTCCTGGACCCATGAATCCTGGCTATAGGAGACCCAGTACCTTATAGTGGACATTAATTCAAAGCATACAGAGCCTTTTGAAGAAACTTGCTCAAGCCCTGCAAGCTATTCTCACCTAACTGGTGCTGTAACTGTGTCTTTAAAAGACCATTTCACCTTTCTATCAATCCAGCTGCTTCTGGATGAGCATGACCCCATTGCCTCACTTCTTTGGCCATAAAATCTGTTCCTTGGTCAAAAGCAAGGCTGCGTGGAATTCCACGATGGTGAATAAGGCATTCTGTGAGTTCATGAATGGTAGTTTTGGCAAAATTACTTCATGTAGGATGCAGGGAAGGCAAATCCATATGCAGAACAAGTGTCTATGCCAGTAAGGAAAAGTACTGTCCTTTCAATGGTAGAAGTGGTCTACTACAATCAACCAGCCTCCAGGTTGCAGGCTGATCACCCCAGGGAATGGTGCTGTATTGGGGTCTCAGTGGTAGTCTCTGCTGCTGCCATACTGGGCATTCAGCAGTGGCTGTAGCCAGTTCAGCCTTGGTCAGTGGGAATCCATGTTGCTGAGTCCATGCATAATCTCTATCCTTGTCATCATGGCCAGTCTAGTGTGTTCATAAACCCACTGGGCAATGACAGAGGTGGCTGAAGAAAGAAGCTGACTGCTAAGTATAGAACAGGTCATCTCATCCACTTGATTGTTAAAGTCCTCTTCTGCTGAGGTCACCTTTTGGTGATTACTTACATGAGAAACAAATATTTTTTACACCCTTTTTCTGTATGGAGAGGTCTATCCACATACCTCTTCCCTCAAATACCTTTGTCACCAATTCTTCATGTTTCTTCCAAGTTCCTGACCACGCAGCCAGACGATTGGCTGCAGCCCAGGAATCAGTATACATTCACACATATGACCATTTCTCCTTCCAGGCAACATGTATTACCAAGTGCACTGCCCAAAGTTCTGCCCACTGTGAAGATTTCCCTTCACCACTCTCCTTCAGGGAGGTCCTAAAAGGGACCTGCATGCTGCAGCTGTCCACTTGTGGGTGGTACCTGGATAATGGGCAGAACCATACATAAACCAAGCCCTAACCTTCTCTTCCTCTGTCAGCTAATCATATGGTACACCCCATGAGACTACAGGTGAATGCTGGGAAGCAGAAGGAAATATAGCAGGAGTAAGAGCCATGGGCATATGGGGAACTTATTCATGTAACTTACTTGTGCCCTCTGGACCTGCTTTGGCTCAATCAAGTATATATCACACAGACAGGTGGCTGTTGAGGAGGGTCTGGTAAGTCAGCGATCTCCACATGTACTCCACAGAGCACAAGAAGTTTCCCAAAGGAAACCCAAGGGCAAAGGAGAGCAGGATAGAGTGAAACAATCCAGGCCCAATATCCCCAAGCAATCTGCTCTCAAGACAACATATATTTATGATGTATTTAATCATAAAAAATTAATAGTTGGAAAATCCTCATGGGTGTTAGTTATTAATGGTTTTCAGCAGCAAAGGACAGGGTGACCAGGGAGCTATTTGAGCTATTTGCCTGAAGGGAGGCATGGCTGGGTTCAGATGAGTTGACTGAGACAGGGTAAAGAGTGAAAAATTACAAAACATGTTGGGGGGTGAAATTAAGGGACAGTGTCATGACAGCTAATTCTGCATAAGGACCCATGGTGAGTTCCACATACACCCACTGGCAGAGTTACAGTTCCAAAGGCTAACAGTATCCAAGGTGGGGAGGGGATAGAGTCTCCTGAACTCTCATGCAGTGTTGGGGGAGGTGAGAAATAGTTCCATCCACTCTGGAAAACTGTTTAGCAATTTAGTTAGCATTAGACATACACTTACAACTCAAATATTTCACTCCTTATTTACCCAAAAGAAATAAAAACACATAGCTTACACACACACACACACACACACACACATATATATATACATATATATTTGTATAATATACATCTATATACATGCATACACATATATATATACATATATACATATATATGTGAGAATGTGTGTGTGTGTGTGTAAAAAAACTAGAAATAGCCCCTGCATCCATCAACAAGTAAACAGCTACATTTTGGTATAGTCATACAATGGGACATTTTTTTAAAAATCAACAATAAAAGAATGAACTACTAATATGAGGGACAAATCTCAAAAATCATGGGGGAAGATGAGAGGGGATCAAGGGAAAAGATAAGTAAAGAGGATCAAGGTGTGCTATGTAAATGTACCAAGTCCCTATGAAGCACACATCTAGTATGTATCACAAGCATAGGAAAACAATTTACAAATTTAAAATATATATAATTGAAGCAAGAGAAGCCAGATATAAAGGAGTGCATACCTTATGATCCATTTATATGAAGTTCCAGACCAGCCAAGATGACTCTATCTGAAGAGATATGAGGAAGGGCACTTACTGACAGAGGCAGGGGAAAGCTTTCAGAAGTGTCAGAATGGAGTTGTACCGTATTTTCATCTGGGTGGCTGTGACCCAGTGCAACTAGATGGTATAACCTACTGGACTCTGCACTTCAGATCTACACATTTCACTGCTTTGAAATACAGCTCAGTAATTTTTCCATGTGAGGGGCCTGAGGGAAGAAGGCGTCATGGGTAACTCAGGAAGGCAACTGGACAGACAGGAAGAAGACATTGCTCATTCATAACCCGGGGATGTGGACAGAGGATGGAGCAGTGCTCATTCCACATCTTCTGAAACTGACTCTCCATACTGTGCACAACTTGTTTTTCTCTTTGGCTTCATGTTAGATGATCAGCAGCCTAAAGTCTCCTTAGTACAAGGCCTTGTACAGAGCAGGAAGTGGGTACCACCTTGGAATAGAGATCAGGAGATAACCTTCTCTTCCCGCTGAATCCTAAGACTGGCAGGTTTAATCAGCTAGTGCATGCCCTCATTAATGAATGATGACCCCTCTGGCTGGAAAATATGTTGTCCTTTCTGTGGTCTGTGAGAGAGTCAATGCCACAACCCTGAAAAATGACAAAGTGGAGCTTTCAGGCTCTGTGCAAAGTCAGCACCAGCAAGTGGACAGAGGACTTCCCATGGCCCTCAGCTCAGATTTGCCCCACCAGTGAAGTTATAGGCACTTCCTTCAGTCTCCAAGGTACCCCAATCATGCAGAAATTCCTGCACACAGCTTCTCCACTATGTTCATCTTTCTGCCCCTTGGCCTCCTTGCCAATGTGATCAAACTTGGGAAATCTGTTCACAGTCATTATATGAGTTTTTGCCACTCACTTGCCCTAGGAGACAAAAGGGATCCTGCAGGATGACCATGTATCTGACCAGTGAAGTGTTTCCTGTCTCTTCATCATTACGATGCACCTTTCTTGCACTTAACTAAACTGGGGAGACTCCAGAGGCCCTGAGAAAGCCTTTGTAATTGCCCTTGAGGACAGAATAAACGTGACTCAAGTGCTGCTTTCTCCCCCAGGGCCACCAGTACCTGATTTGCTGATCCTGACCTCAGCAACTTCAAAAAGATTGTGTTTTCATAGGAAATTAGATTTATGGAAAATAGACATGAAGTTTTTTGCTGGCCTTTAAGGGCTCCCTGTTTTTTCCTCTTGCCTCAGTGAGCCACCCCTGGTAGCCCTCGCACACAGCACAGATGCCCCTCACCATCAGGGGATGAAGGTGTTTATGAAGGTAAAGCCAGTCCACGAGGAAAGAAGGATGATGCACCTTCCCTCACTCTCTCTCCACAAGTAGTACATGCACGGAAACCCAAACTGTCAATCCCTGCAAATCCCTGCTAGTGGCAGCAGGCAGGTCTAGCAACACCCACACACACATGCCCACCACACTCAAGCACACACACACAATTTAAGGGTTCTGAGTTTATTGTTAGACAAGAATTACAAGGCCTAGATATTGCCTGCAGCGGGGGGTTAACATAAACAAAACTTCCCTGATTAAGAGCAGGGACTTGGGGTAAAGGGCAGGATCTCCCCTGCCACTCTTGGTGCCACATCAAGTGTCAAAGCAGAAGCTGTGTGCACTTGTGACAGTCAGACTTGTGGGGAATATAAACTACCTGAAGCAGAACCCACCTTCTAGAAGGACTCTTCACAATAAGCAGCCAGATCATAAGAAGTAAGCAGAACATGAAGGCAGAAGGGGCTCTAGGGGTGTGCTTGTCAATACGGTGATATCATAGAACCTCCTGCAACATCTCCCAGGTCCACCTCCCAGCCTTACTGTCAAGCAGTCTTAAAATCCCAGTGTTCTGGGGTAGCTCAGTGTGAGAGCCACCCTTGCTGTGCAATAAAATGAAATTCAGAGAAAGAGGTTGAGGCTAGTCTGAAGAAAGAGGCTCTTAACTGTATTTAGTGAGAAGTTACAAGCTTATAAATACTCTGGCATTGAAAAGGATTCAGTGTGGTCTGACCCATCCAGGACTAATCTCAGCTCTGGGATCTATGCCTAAGGCAAGTCACAGATCTTTTCAGCCTCAGTAATGTGCGTGTGTGTGTGTGTGTGTGTGTGTGGTAATGACACCTGCCACAAAAAGTTTTTCATGGAGATTGCCCAAGACAAAAGGAACCAGGACCCAGGACCACTGGCATGGATGTAGCCTGAGGTGAGGCAGGCAATTCATCACTTCACCAGCAGCCCAGCTGAAATCAGATAGGGGCCTGTTTACCAAGGACATTATCACAATCCCTCCTCCTCAGCCCCAAGAATTTCCATGTGTCACTAATTTGTCAATTAGGACAAACATGCTCTCACCTTATTACAATAGCAACATCATCTCAGGTAGCATAACACTGGTAATACCACACAATGGCAACATCTCTACTTGTTTCTGAGACAGCCTCAGCCTGAGAGTAATATAGCACTGGAGCTGTGTGTCTGCCACCTTAGGTATTGGGATAATGGCTCCCAGACCTTTTCAGGCCAAGGAGAACTTCAGCAGAGAACACAGACCACAAATGATAACCATCTCTCTTGCCTTTCTGAAAGGAAGTTCCAGCTTTACCCAAAGTTACCAGTAGATACTTAGGAGAACCTGCTTCTGCACTTCAAATAAGTTCTTCCCATGTTCCCATGGAGTTTACACTCCAGAAATGGGGAGGTGGCTTCTATATAACATAACACATAATCTAATGGAGGAGGTACCTTGTGCTGCATGAGGCCCACCCAGTCCATTTAAACCACAATTGACAAAGCCAGGACAAGCTTCCCAGAAGAAGCTGTGGGAGAAAGAGCCAAAAGAAGAGCAAGTCTCAGGGTCAAAGTCACTTCCTCAAGGAAGCTCTCCTTGACCACCTTCCCTATTGAAATTAAGTCCTTTGGACACTGTCTCACAAGTCCCCTAATTATCACCATTTGTAGTTACAGATTCATAGTTAATATTCTCCCCTTCACTAGTTCTAGGAAGGGAGAGGCCATGCCTGTTTTGCTTACCAACTCTTAGCCTAATACCTGGCACATGTTGAGTGCTCTGTACATAGGTAGAGGCTTGAGTTATGACTGTGGAGATGGTCCTGGGCTGGAAGAATAGCAAAGAAGAGACTGAGGTGAGAAGCATGGAGGCAGTCAAGGAATAGGGAGCCATTTGGGCAAAGCAGGGATCAAGGAGCTCAAGGGCAGTAGCAAGAACTGAGTCTGGAAAAGAAAGCAGGGCAGAAACCAGACAGTCCCATGTAGGCCCCATGAAAAGGACATTCTCCCAAGAATGAGGTGGTTCTTTGATGAGCTTCAGGGAGGGAAGAGAGATGACCGGGTTTGTGTCATGCATGCTGCAATATGAAAAATGTTTAGAAAGCACCAAGCCTGGAAGTGGGACTTCCAGGTGTCTACCCAGAGGAAAAGAAATCAACGAACCACAGACACCACCACATCCATGTTTACAGCAGCTCTGCTCACCACAGCCAACTTACAGAATCAGATTCAGTGCTGATCAACAGATTAATGGGTAAAGAGAATTTGATAGAGATGCATGATGGAGTATTATTTGCCCATAAGGAAGAATGACATCCTGTCATTTGCAGCAAAATGGATGGAACTTTAAGACATTACGTTAACTGAAACAAGCCAGACCCAGAAAGACAAGTACTACATGTTCTCTCTCTCATGTGGAAGCTAAAATATTGTCAACTTAGAAGTAGAATAGTGATACCTAGAGATTGGGAAGAGTGTGGGGCTGGGGATGGTGGAAAATGAAAGTTCAATTAATCAGTGTATGCTATCTACATGTATGGAAAATCATATTGTACTCTGTTAATATACATAATTAATGTGTCCATTTTAAAAAGTATTTTAAATAGACTAGAAGTTAGAAAATTTGTTAGGAGTGTATGTATTAAACCAGGTGAAAGTGTGTGCTGTTATCGTGTGCTATTCTAGAACTGGAAGATAATTTGGAAAAAAGTAGAGGACCAAAGAAATCAGTACAAAGTAGAATCAGCCTGTCTCGGGCATCCTTTGAAAGAGCTAGCTAAAGAAAAGGAAGAATGAAGAATGGTCCCTGACATTCGGTTTGAATGGAGGTGCCTTTCACAGTGGCAGAGAACAACCCAGGACAGTAGAAATTGAGGCTGTGAGTGAAAGCACAGATGAAAGATTCAATTTATGACTGACCAAGTGTGAAGTTTCTGAGTAGTTTCCAGGTAGAAATGGTCAACAGATAACTGAGTGTACTGGAACAAAATAGCTCAGAGCAAGACTAAGACTGAAAATATAGATTTGAGGAAAATCCATATAATGAGTCATTGATATAGAGTAATAGGTAAACCCTCCCAAATTAATCAGAATAGTATCTTTTATGAGATACTAATTATGGGAGACCCTGTAAAAATCATGAATTTATGTCATAAACCAAGATAAAGCTATCACCAATACTCATGATCCAGTACTCATTTAAAGATTACATATGCAGGGCTGGGTATTTAGCTCAGTGGTTCTGCCACCTGCCTTGCAAGCGCAAGGACCCGAGTTCAATCCCTGGTACCAAAATAAAATAAAATAAAATAAAGATTACATATGCATACTTATAATTTTATTGTAACACTTACCTATATAAAATAATTGTCACACATTATTACACACTTAGTAATTAAATCATGAAGTCCTAGAAAATAGGAATTAATCTTTGTCCAGATTTTATTCATCTTTATAACCTGTGCCTTGGATGAATCCAACATAGAAAAGGTACCCAATCACAGTTTATGCTCTGCATGGAACAAATTCCTTGATTAAAAATCTTTTCTAATTCATTTTCCAATTAATGGATGTATCTGACTTTTGCTTGGATGGACATAAACCAGGGCTCTGTTGTCCTACTTCAGGAAATCTGGACCATTTCACTTTTGAGCAGAAAGGCATATGCCAACGCTATAAAAATCAGCATGAGTGATCCAGGTTGAGAGTCTTTCTCATGCCCACAGACCTCACAGGTATCCAAATTTTTGCATAAAGGGGAGGGTTTGCATTTCTTAAGTCAGAAATTTAGTAAAAGTATACCTAATGCTGAGTTATCAAACAAATGGCTCTGGGATGGTTAGCCATGATGGCACATCACAGATCCTCTCTATACAGCTAGGCAAAGGAGATCCAGAGGGGAGAGGAACTGTGTTGGCAGGGACAAAAGAGGGTAAGGGTCATGCTTACCCTGGACAGTGTGGGCTCTACCTGTTTATGGCAGCCACAGGCTGGAGATGACATCATTACTCCAGGTCCCACAGTCAGTACAATGTGTCAATTTTAAATTCTTTGTCTCTGTGACTACAAGGAGGTCATGACTTACCCAAGTGACTGGTATTTTTATGCACTGTATGGTACATGTTGAATTTTAGCAAAAATATGGAGACAGCCTCTAGCACATTAGGAGATGGCTGTAAAAAGTCTAACAAATTGTATTTCTCAAAAAATGTGCTACATGTCACAACATATCAAAAATTGAAAATGTACTGAAGCTGATTTGGATGATATGAAATTCCAATATATATGAGGTATAGGGTTGCAAAAAGTATAAAATCCTGAACATTTTATTGCAAAGTTAATTGGAATTCTTCCTCTATTTAGGAATTCACTTCTTTAAATAGAAAAATGGCATTGTTCAAAGCACAGAATTTTACTGAATGAAATCTGAGCAAGGTCAGGGGAAAATGTGAAATTAAATTATATTGGCCAATTTTGACAGAAAGTTCCCTTTAAAAATGTCTTTGGTTTTCTTCTGGTCATGGTTCCCTCTCACCCAAAGATATGGCTGAAAAATCATCCTCTTGCTGAAATCACACATTACCAACAACCTGTAGCAAGAGTGACAAATGCAACTTTCCCCACATCTGAGCTTTACAGGAAGACCATAACAAAAGGAGTCCTGAATGCAGAATCAAAGGTGCAAATACAAGCCAAGACTGATTTCCCTCAGAAAATGTCCCTCCAGAAGAAATCTTCCACACAGTTTCACCTTCATCACCATAGTGACAGGTGGACAACTGCATGTATCACACTGCAGAGAGGAACCAGGAATGTCTAGTGGCACAGGTTCTCCAGGCAGGGTGAGTATTCAGCCCACTGGGGCATCCCTGAGAGTGACCCTAGGACCTCCTCATGCAGGATGAACAAGAACAGATGTGGCCCAGCATCTTTTCCATGCTAAATACCCAGCTGAGTGATTTAAACACATGGTTAGCCTTTCCCCAGAATCAGTGCTAGGAGGTATTACACCTTCATTGTCAGTTATCCTGGGACTCACGGGGAAATTGGAACTCAGAAAGCTCAAAACCTACAATTTGAAATTTATAAAAGTGGACTCATACCCAAACTTTGGACTCCACTGTATGCTTTTGTTCTGCACCAGGTGGGTGCAATGGAATATCTGGGTGCAAGAGACACCTTTCCTCTTCCACCCAGTTGCTAACCATGTACCTGTTATTGCCAAGGACATTCTAGATTTTGAAATGTAAAACCAAGTAACCTTCCAGCAGCTAAAGGGGTCTGGATGGCTTCACTGCTGAATTCTACAAGACATTTAGAGAGGAACTACTGCCACTACTGTTTAAACTCTTCAATAAAGTTGAAAGGGAAGCAATACTCCCAAATTCATTCCTGGAAGCAAGCATCACCTTGATCCCCAAAGCAGAGAATGACCCAACTGAAAAAGAGAACTATATCTTACTAGTGAACATAGAGGAAAAAATCCTCGATAAGATCCTGGCAAACAGAATGCAGAAGATCATCAAGAAGATCATACACCCTGACCAAGTGGGATTCATCCCAGGGATTCAGGGATGGTTCAACATATGCAAATCAATAAATGTAATACACTATATCAATAGAGCCAAGGACAAAGACCATATGATCATTTCAATAGATGCAGAAAAAGCATTCTACAAAATCCAAAATGCATTTATTATAAAAACCTTACAAAAAATTGGAATACCTCAATCTAATAGAAGCCATCTATGAAAAACCGACAGTCAATATCATACTAAATGGTCAAAAACTGAAATCCTTCACACTAAAATCAAGAACAAGATAAGGATGTTCATTATCAGCACTCCTGTTCAATATAGTTTTGGAAACATTAGCCATAGCAATTGGACAAGAGAAAGAAATAAAAGGAATAAAGATAGGAAATGAAGAAGTCAAATTGTCATTATTTGCAGATGACATGACACTCTATATAGAAGACACCAACAACTCCATCAAAAGTCTTCCAGACTTAATAACCAAATTCAGTCAAGTAGCTGGTTACAAGGTCAACACACAAAAATCAATAGCTTTCCTCTACACAAATGACAGACTCACTGAGAGAGAAATAGGGCAAACAATTCCTTTCACAATAGCATCCAAAAAAATGAAATACCTAGGAATCAACCTAACATAAGAAATCACAGACCTCTTCTCTGAAAACTATAGCACTCTGAAAAGACAGATTGAAGAGGATATCAGAACATGGAAAAACATCCCTTGTTCCCGGGTTGGAAAAATCAATACAGTGTAAATGGCCATACTTTCAAAACTGCTATATAAATTTAACGCAATCCCAATTGAAATTCCAGCAGCATACGTCACAGACCTTGAGAAAATAATCCAAAAATTCATTTGGAACAAGAAGAGACCTAGAATAGCAAAATCAATTCTACGCAACAGAGACATGGCAGGGAATATCAGAACCCCCAACCTGAAACAATACTACAAAGCTAGTGTTAAAAAAAACAGCATGGTACTGGCAAAGAAACAGGGTGGAGGAGAGTGGAACAGATTAGAAGATGCAGAAACAACTCCAGACACTCTCAGCCACATCATCTTTGACAAAGGAGCCAAACACCTTCACTGGGGGAAAGATAGCCTCTTCAATAATGGTGCTAGAAAAATTGGGTTTCAACTTGCCAAAGATTAAAACTAGACCTATATCTCCCACCAGGCACTAAACTAAAATAAAAATGGGTTAAAGATCTAAATATTAAAACAGAAACACTAAACCAGATGGAAGAGAGGTTAGATAGAACTCTTGAAGACATTGGTGTAGGAAAATATTTTATGAACAAAATCTCAGTTGCCCATAAACTAGCACAAACAATCAACAAATGGGATCTCTTCTTATTAAAAAGCTTCTGCACAGCAAGAGAAATGACCAACAGTGTGAAGAGACAACCCACAACGTGGGAAAAAATTTTCACCTGCTGTCCCTCAGTCAAAGGTATACTATCTAAAATATATAAAGAACTTAAAAATATCAAACTCCCAAATTTGAAGACCCAATCCAAAAATGGGCATCTGAAATGAACAGACATTTCTCAGACAAAGAAGTAGAAATAGCACATAAACATAAGAAAAAATGTTCAACATCACTGGTCTTTTGAGAGATGCAAATGAGAACAATGCTGAGATTCCACCTCACTCCAGAAAGAATGGCTGCTATCATGAAATCAACCAATAACAAATGCTGGCAGGGCTGTGGGGAAAGAGGAACCTTGCTCCACTGCTGGTGGGAGTGTGGACTGGTGCAACCACTGTGGAAATCCATATGGAGATACCTCAAAGAACCAGAACTGTAAATCCCATTTGACCCAGCTATTCCCCTGTTGGGTATCTTCCTCAAAGAATTAGAAGAATCATACCACAGTGGTATATGTGCACCCATACACATACAACAGTACAATTTGTAATAGCTAAAACTTGAAAGCAGCCCAGTTGCCCATCAACTAGAGACTGGATAAAGAAAATGTGTGTTTTTTTTTTAATTAAAATGGAGTACTACTCAGCCATAAAAAATGAGAAATTAGAGACATTTATAGCTAAATGGATGCACACTGAGGTGATACTCTTAAGTGAAATAAACAGCACACACATGTGTAAATACCAAATAGTTTCTCTACTGTGAGAAACTGAAAGTATAAATAAGGACTAAAAGATATAATAAATACTGTGAAAAAGGAAAAAAAGGGGCAAAGGGGCAAAGGGGAAGGGGAAATGGAAGGGAATGGAATTAATATGAGAAAATGGAAAAATGGAAACAAAGTCTTTGTAAATAGGGAGGGATGGAGGGGTTGAAGGGAGGGCAGGGAATGGGGAAAAAATAAGAACCAAGAAAGATTATGTAAAGGTGCAAATTTCCAATGATAAATGTCATTATATTGTATACCTAAAATGTACCAATAAAATTAATTAAAAAAATAAAATAAAGGGGTGACTTTTTGTTTGTTTCAGAGGGTGGTTGTTGTGCTGGTGGTGGTTGTTGTTTTTGCTTTGGAGACATATTCTCTCTGTGTAGTTCAGGCTGGCTTTGAATTCACTATGTAGTCCAGCCTGGCCTCTAACTTGAACTTGCCTAACCCTCTTGTCTCAGCCTCCCAGATGCTGGAAATGCAAGTGTGGACCACCACACCCAGATCCAGCTGCTAAAAATGAAGAAATGTCAGCTCTAGGAAGCAGCTCAGATACACCAAGTGTCAAACGGGCCTGCTGCTTCTGACTGTCTCAGGGCTTGAAACCATGAATCATCAATATTATTTTTCTTCCCCAAATATAGTACTGCCACCCCTGACTTCTGGGAGCCCCCCCAAAAGGGATCCCCTTTAATTCTTCCTCTTGAACCAAATCCATGCTACTCCAGGATGGTGTTTGCAGCTGCTTCCTGTTTGTCCTTTGTCATGCCTTCCTGCTTCTAAGGGCTGGTGGGCCCCCGAGCACTAGGGCTCTGCAGATTGTACGGGGTCTCAGAGGGGGTCCTCCAGTGTCCCACCGTGAGAACATCCATTTCTGCTAATGACCGGTGGATGTGCATTCGGAGCCTGCTGGAACCCCAGGCACATTTCCAACTGACAGTGCAGCACTTGGGGATCCATCCTCACCCAGCAAGAATCACTTAGCTTCATAACCCTGCCCCGATTCGATTTTAACTTTCCATAAAGCATGAGAGATGAGTGGGGAGTGCTGACAGATTACTGATGAGACTGGGCTCACATCTGGCTGTTTTATCTTTTTTAACATAAGTTCAAAAAAGAAGGGGGTTAGGAGAGGAAGTTCATGCATAATTAAGAGGAGGGCAACACCTGCAAAATGTGCAACCAAAATGCAAAGAGGGTTTTTTGTTTGTTTGATTCTCTCTGGTGTGTGAGTAGCTGATGAAGGAGTACCTGGGGAGGCTGGAGACAGTAGCCTCAATGGATTAAATGCTGTAGTTGTATATGCACAAACCTGTCCAAATAAGTAGTCACACATGCACACATTTATACATATGGCACACACATGGAGACTCAGTCGTACAGTTCAGGGCCTGGCTTGCATTTACGTGACACCCCTGGGACACAGTGTACTCAGAGTACATTGTGTGGTCTGCACTGGTGAAATGGAAATGAATGTTTTCATGGTCATCCTAACTCTTCTAGTCTACTATCTTCAAAATACATCCAGCCTCTCACCATCTGCAGCACCTGCTGTCAGAAGGCACCACTGCCTCAAACCACATTAAAACAGCTTCCTCCCTGGGCCCTCTGTGTTCTTCTCCTGTCCTCCACAGTCCATTTTCACAGCACAGCTGAAATGATCTGGACATACATAAAGCAGGTCATAATGATCTCTGTGCTTAAGCCTCCCCCATGGCCTTTATTTCTCTCCAAGTAACAGCAAAGTCTTCACAGTAGCTACTGCATGATCTCCACTCCTCTACCTCTTTGCCTCTTTGTCCAAATCACCTTGGTCCTCAGCTCCAGCTACACTAGCTTCCAGCTGTTTCTCAAACTCACCAGACACTCCACCAGAGGGCCTGTGTACTCACTACTTTCTCTAACTAGAAGGCTCTTCCTCTGTATCCACATGGTTGTTCCATTCACTGCTTCAAAACTTTATTCAAATGGCAGTAAATGCATGATTGCAGTCTTCTCCTATGAGCTTTCCCCCAGCATTCCCAAAACCTCTTACCCTGTTTTGTTTTTTCCCCTTACATTTATCATCTTATGAAACAACATGGAATTTCCCTACTAGTTTTTCTTGTTTGTCTCTACCTAATAGACTGTAAGTTCCATGAGGGCAGGGATTATGGTCTTTAGCTGCACCCAGAGACTAGAAAAATGTATAGCATACATATATTAATATATCAATACATCTGTTGAATCAAGAATGAAAAATAACTTGCTTTCATTTGCAAATGTATGTACAGTATATGAAAAAATAAAACCCCAACTAGCTCTACACATATAAATGTCTGATGTTCAAAATAGTTAAAGTCAGGCAAATTTGAAAGGGTCTTGGGATACCGGGGGACCAGGAGGCAAATAACTTCAGGCCATCGCTTTTGGAAACCCACATTATATAAGGAGATGGAGTCATTCTCCTCCATGCCTGCAGCTCCCAACAGCTCTGTGATTCCACTGCAGGAGCAACCAGGCTCTACCGCAGAGCCACTGGAAACCTGGTCCACCTGCCGTGGCATGCCCACACTGGTGGAGGGCTTACTCCACCATTTTTCAAGATACAACATCTCCCTGCTGCAACTACAGAGTCCAGACAGCCCATTCACTGCAAATGGCACTGGGATATCAAGAAAGTAACAGGGCCAAGCCAAAAAAGCAGAAGGAAAGGAAATGACTATGCTAGAACTGCTAAGGAAGAAGAGTTCAAGGTCATCTGACCTTTCTACCCCTTCTCCACCTTCAAGCCAAGACCATTGCCAACACCACTGGCTCATAAAGCTGACCTAAGAACTCTAAGGTTGAATTCTTGCCTTAACAAGCTTGTGAGGAGTGCCTGTCCATCTTTCTCCACTGCCATAGTGGCCACCAAGACTCAGCACACAGCCAGCTTCCTGGACCTCAGCTCTGCTCTCCAGTCCACCCTGCACACCACTACCAGGTTCAGGATATTCAAAATCCTTCACAGAAGGTAGCTTCCTTATTAGAAAACCTGCAGTACAGTATTACCTGCTCCACAAAGCTAGCCTCGAGGCCCACAGACGCAGGTTTGTCTCAGCCTGTCTGACCCATGTGCAGTAACTCCTCCATCAGAAGCCCTGGCTGACACAAGTTCTTCATTCATCACACCTCATTGTGACAAGGGAACTCTCTTGGTCTCTGCCCCTGTGTTCCTGTTACTCCCTTTAGCTGGTAGCCCTCCTTTTTTGTCTCCCAAGTATTTGTAATGCTTCTAGAAGACCCAACCTAACTTTCTTTTGCAGATAGAAATCCTACTTCTCTTAAAGGTCATAGCACACAGAGTCGGGGTAAAAGCACAGTGCTATATAATGTTATGGACTGACTGCTGTGAATTCAAACTCCGCAGTGACGATTCACCAACAGATCAGCATCTATTTCTCTTATGAGAAATTTCTCTGATGTCTAAAGGGGTTTTGAGTTTTGTTTTACTTTGGTTTTTGTTTTGCCTGTGAAGAAGAAATATTATACTGGGGTTTGGTATCACATGGACCTGGAATTAAACCTCAGCTTGCCACTTGCTATGTCTGAACAACTTAGCTTCTCTCAGTCTCAATTTTATTGTCTATAAAAAAAATGAAAAACATATACCTTGCAAAGTTATAATGAGAACAAAATGAGAGAATCCCAAAACTCTACTAGGGCACAGATTTACCTTATTAACTTTGGTGCCCAGGACAGTAACACACATGTGGTCATCAATAATCAAATGTGATTATATTATGTGCATAAAATTCCTTGTACGATGCCTGCTGTGTGGTAGATCATTAAAAAACAGCCATCACTGACAATCTTGTTCTTTAGCCAGCTGAGTGTCACTGAGTGGCCCCTCATAATGCCTGACAGGTGTCACAGACCCCTGCCACCTGCTCTGTACCTGGCCACTCCAGCTCCTTCTCATGGAGCCTGTTTCCTGGCCTCTTCTTCCTCATCCTTAAAAACCCTTGCCTTCCCACATGATGGCCCAGGACACACTGCCCCATGCTATAACTGTAGGAGACCAGATAAGCCACCCCAAACAGGCTTCTTTGGCTTATTTTAAGCTGCTCCTTCTGAGAAACCTCAGACACTGGAGTAGTTTGGAAAAACCATCCTTTTCTAGGACACTTTCTATCTCTACAGGAAATCAGCACTACTAAAGTGTCTGAATCAAGAGGAGGACTGCTCCAGACCACTTTTACTACTGGAGAGGCTTTTTATCTGTATAAAAAGACATCTTTACTCACCGTGCATTTCTTCCACTCATCCTCCCATAGCTCGTGTGGCCACCTTCCACCTGCCAGAAACCCCTAAACCTGCCCCTTTCTGTAGCTCTGGATAGGATACAAGTTTACAAGCTTCAATCACCTGAGCCTTGAGGTTCTTAGTTTATGAAGCTCCTGTGCCTATGCATGCAATCAGCATGGCTCATCTGTCTCAAACCTATGTAATTCACAGTCCAGCTAACAAACCTGGGAGAGTTCAGGAAGCCATTTTCTCCTCTCTTCAACATACAACCTAAAAAGTAAAAAGTCTAGTTTATTCTGGAAGGGGAATCCTTCCCTATTTATTTCATTTGCATCCTTTTTGTGTTTGTGAAGCTCTCTGTGCCATTTTTTCTTTATGTCATATGTTCTCCTTCCAGAATGGATTCATGGGGCCACAGAAGACTTCTCACTTATTTGTCCTACAAACACCTGGCACATAACAAATGTTGAAAAAACACAGATGAGTAATGAGCCAAAGGGCTGACTGATTAAATAAAGGTGTTTTTACAACCATGGATCTTAAAACTGTATGGAAGAAGTAGGTCTAAATTGTGCTCTTGTAAATGAATAGATTTCCTTCCCCAGGCAAAGATGCTGGGGCCTGCCATTCTGAGGAGTGATTTCTTTCCCAGGAGAGATGCACCTGTCCACTTGTACAGCTCTCCAGATACATGTGGCCACCCTTCCTTCTCCTCCCCAGTCCTATTGGTATTTTTAAGCCACTGGTTCTATGAGGAGGCTGGTTCATGAATGACATGGCTCACTTGAGGCATCCTCCACCCATGAGGGGAAAGGCCACTCACAGGAAATGGATCATGGGCCTCCATCCACTCCTTCAGGTAAACAGAGCTTCTGTATTACATCCCCACAAGGACAATAGGCAAGAATTCCTGCTTGACAAGAGTTGCTAAATACAGAAGTTTCCATACTATAGGGAAAAACCAAAGACACAAAAGAGAAAGACTCCCTTGAAGTGTCCACTCCTCCCCCTTCTAAGAGGGTCCAAACCCTACAGAGTCCTTCCCACTTTTTATTCCACCTTCTCCTTCTCTTCCTGCAGAACCAAGGTCCTTCATGTCTTCCCCAATCTATGCCATCCACTCTCACATCCAAAGGGCTGGAGAGAAAATTCACAGGATCAGGAGAGACTAAGAACACCAGAAAAAAGACCAGCAGATTTCTCTAGTTTTTTACTAAGACATCTCAAAAGCAAGAAGTCACAATATACAGAAAAGTCTGAATACATCCATCAAGTTGTGGACGAGGTTGAAGGGGAGTTAAGCAAGGGAGTGGTGGAGATAAACACAGGGAAAAATTTCCTGAGCAGTGGAGGAGGTGATGAAGGACACCAGCAATACTAATTCATCCCTCCCAAGGAAGAATGAGAGGACCCACACCAGCCAGGGCAAGGCCTGCCCTTCCACTGAAAGCCTTTGTTTTCTCAGGCTCTTTCCTTCTTGGCAAGAGGTGTGTTCTGAGGAAAAGATTTGATAAACTGCTTCCTGAGGAGTCTAAAATTTTACGCACTTGTGAGTTACCCCTCATAAATACATTGGTCTTTCAGCTCAGATTAAAGGCTAATTTAAAATATATTTATCGCAAATTGTGGACTTTGAGAGGAAAAAAAAGTGACATGATTTCAAAGCAGAACAGATTATTTAAAATCAAGGCTACTCTGGCAAATTACGGTGTTCTGATTGCTGCAAGCAGTCTGCTTCAGGAGAGAAATTTCTGCTTGAAAGTGAAAGGCAACTTCTGAGATCTCTTCAATCACACCAGTAAAGAGGCTGCTTCTGCAGAAACTTTGTTCACTACACCTTCAGCATGCTTATGTGTGCACAGGGTAACACAAACACACGCATACCCACTCTCAGTCGGAAGGTGGCCCACAGGCAGGAATCTGAAGGGGCAGCCATAGAGCTCTGCCACTAGCTCACCAACTGGAAAAGAGGCTCAGGGAGGCTCTCCAGGTGCCAGCAGGAAGAAACATCTTTCCTTCAGATTCAAGTCCTATCACAGGATGTGGCTGTTGCTACACAATAGTGATTCCCCTCCCTTCCTGCCTCCCGATTCCCAGGCCCTCCTATCCCAGAGACAAAGAGCAAATACCTCGATAGCTGCTTCTGGTGTGCTTGCAAAGCTCCACTCATAAGATTGCAGGCATCTGTCCCCTTGGCCTGCGCCTTAGCAGGCTATGAGAAGGGAGCAAGCACGGAGGGCAGTGCAGGGGCACAGGCGGTCATGACAGGGTAGCATACCTCTGAAGCGTTTCACTCCATTCCCACTTGGACAATACCTGAGCCAATGCCTGCAAAACTAGGAGTGTCCCTGAAATTATAAGGCAGTTGTCAAAACTAGACTTGAATTTGGAGACAGGGTAATGCTGGTTAGAGTGAGGGGTGGGGAGGGATGAAGGGATGTTGTTTGCTTTTACTTTAGATAGCTGTTTTAGGATTTAAAGGGGCCTTGTTAGTCCTTGTAGCCCTTAGCAAAGCCAAGTCACTAGAGCAATCAGCAGGGGCCAGTCAGCTGAACCCTCTGCGGACCAGCACAGCAGAAACCATGACCTCCAGGATTTTAAATAATCAGGGCTTGTCAGTACCAATAAGCCTCAGTCTCTGAAGCCCCATGAGGTTAAAAAAAAAAATCTTCCATGCAAGGTGACAAAGAGATTTAGATGAAGACTCCTTCAGAGGAACAAAGGGGCAGACACAACTTTGAAGGATGTGCTGCCTTTGGTCCATCTGAGAGCTGCCTGGTGTCACCTGACTGGCAACCCAAGTCCCAAATCAGCCTCCCTTGGGTGCACCGGCACTTGTGCTCAGAAAAGATAATGCTAATGCCACTTTTTATTTGTTTTTCTGTCTACAAAAATGCCCACTTATCAGGATTTAATGGCTCTCTGAAATAAAGCTATTTTAAAACATTACCTGAGATGTAAATGAGTCACTGAAAACTGTGGCTATGTCCTTTTCCTATACCTGGATAGACGTTTCCAAATCAACATCAGCCTTTCCTGATGGCCTACAAGAGGGGTGTCCACCCTGGCCTTGGCTTTGGTCAGTGGCAGACCCCAGAGAGATGTAAAGCCCCTTGAAGGGCCAACCCTGTATTTTTACAGGGAAATCCCTGAGCTCTTCAACATGCTTTCTCCTTCAAGAAGTTGTCCCTGAAGTCACACAGCACCCAATGAGAAAGCCAGGTGATCTGGTAATCCAGAAAGGCACATACAAAGAACCTGCCACCGGAAGACACAGTTACATAAGACCTGGCAGACAAGGTAGCTCAATAAGTCCCAGAAGGTCTTGAAATACTATGAGACTACTGAGAGGAAATGTGAGTCCATTCTTTCTCACTTCTGTTGCTTTTGATGAGGTAAATTTCATTTTGACAACCTGAGTTTCACCCTCTTTATTGGTCAGCTTTCCATTACTATGACAAAAAACCTGAGACAATGCCACTTTAGAAGATGAAAGGTTTATTTTAGTTTATGGTTTCAGAGGCATGAATCCATGGTTAGTAGGTCCTGTGGTTCCCCCATTGGATGCCACCCCCTAACAGTACACAGGGTACGTAAGGGGACAATTATCCAAACCATAGCACCTGTGATCTTGGTAGAAAGGGGTGAGTATTTAGTGTCAATGGACTGATCCCGGCTTGCATGATCATGTTGCACTCTTATCACAAACCTATGCCTCTCATTCCCAGGGCAGGAAAAGGAGAACACAGGTGACATTTGACCTGCATGCTCTCAGATCCAAGGTCCTTCCCTCCAGGTACACACCCATTCCCACACCAGACACTGCTCCTTATGGAACACTTGGACCAATTAGCAGCATTTTCACATCTTTCATATTTTAAATCTCCAGACCAAGAGCTACTCTATACTTTTCCTTTACCCACATTTCCCAAAGATACCCCTCTCTTCCTCAGTCCCTCCCTCCATGCAGTGGAATGGTCTTACCTCTCTGGGAGGCAGTAATAGCGGTATGGTTAAGAAAATGAACTATGCAATCAATACCCTTGGTATTATTCATATCTGTTCCTCTATTTCCCTTACATATAGGGGAAACTCATAGTTGTACCTATGACTTGGATTGGAGAGAAAGATTAAGTGAGGAAAATGCCTCGTGGTTAATAAAAGTTATCATTATTATTATAATGTAGTTTTATAATAAAAAATAATCCAGGAGTAAAAATATATCAATAATTCCCTAATTTGTCTCAATCATTAATGTCCTAATCTAGGTCATCATCATTGCCTACCTGGACTATTACCAAATGAAAAACCTTTAGTCTCTTACTCCAGAATCCCCTCTCCGATCTCTCTCTCTCTCATGATACCTAAGGGCTCAGTCATTAAGTTATGTTATCCTTTTTCTTTAAAACCTTTAATATGTGTTTGGTTTAGATTGAAAACATCCTCCAAAACCTCATGCATTTGGAAGGTGATTGTATCATGGGGTGCTGTAGGTATCCGTAGATTCATCCACTGATGAGTTCACAGCTGAATGTGCAGTTAGGGTGTGGGGCCTGATTGGAGGAGGGTTGCTAGGGGCGTGGCCTGGAAGGATGCATTCTTATCCTTGGTTCCTCCCTTCTCTCTCTTCTTTCTGGATGCCCTGAGTTAAGCACCTTTTCCTCCACCATGCCCCTGTGCCAGCCTGTTTCTGCCTTGGAGCCAGCTGACCATGAACTAAAACCATGAGCCAAAATAAACTTCCTTAAAGTTTTAAGTTTTGGGTACCAAAACTACAACGATGAGAAAGTGAATAAAACAGTGTCTATCTGGTACATATTGAGTGGAACTCCTTGTCATGGCCTCCAAGGCTCACCTTACATGGCTCTGATCCCACCTTCCCTGAACAGCCTTCTCACCAGACAAGGCCACCCTCATCTCCTTCCAAAATCTCCTCTGGCCCAGCCAGGTAGCCGCTCCTCAGCTTCTTGGACCCAACTCTGCCTATCACTGTCTATGCACAGCAGTGTCAATGGCAGGACCTGGATTTTCCTGTGCCTGACATGGCATTGGCACTGAGCAGATGTTCCTTAAATCCTTGTGCAGTGGAGAGTCTCCTCTTGCAGCATGGCAGACATAAGCAGGTTCATTGTCAACAAATCCTCATCTCTGGTACAATGCCACAGGGAATATTTTAGCACTCTTCAGCCTGGAATGCTTTTAGCCAAATCTTTCTACCAATAAGAGGCCATTCTGACCAGAAGCCTTTAAAGTCCAAGGCCATATGTCAAGCCACACACATATCTTCCTCCTTCCCTCTCGCCCCCAGCCTAATATTCCCAGAATCCAAAAGGAAGATTCAGGTTTTTAACAGTACTCACGTTCTGTTGGCATACCAATTAACACTAATTAATCATTTTCATTAGATGTGATAATGGCTGGGAGAGAAAAAATTAGAAAAAGATTTTGCCACCAAAATAATCCAATTCCATATCAAGAGTTCTGGTAGCTTATGAGATTGGCCCACCTGAGATCAAATCAGCCCTGCTCCACTGGTGACCTGTCATGAACTTCTGGATGGTGTCAAAGCAGCAAAAATATCCAGCTGGAGAAGCAGCATGATGACCTGACCTAAACAATCATCATGGAATTAATTGATGTCCTTCCATAGCAGGGATTCTTGGTAACCATAGCAGTCCCTGAAATATGATGCATCCATCAGTTATAATTCCTGGGTGCCCAAGAGGGTGGCAAAGATGAATCATGCCACAAACCTACTTCTCAGTGGCTTTTAGCCCAGGGACACCAGTCTGAACTCTGTTCACCCACTGCCCCAATAGGGAGCATTCTTCACTATCTCTGGTTGGGCAAGTCCAGGCTTCCACTCAGTCCTTCTAGCCAAAGTCCCTGCAGTTATTCTAAATTCCCTGCCTCCTCACACACTTCACATCTAGTCATTAAAAGCAAAACCCACCATGCCAGCAGAAGTGTCTGCCTTCTACCACCTCCACCCACCTAGACTACTGCAAGAGACGTCATTGGTCTCCTGACCTTCCTCACCTTCAGTCTATTCTAAGCACAGCACTCAGAGCAGTTATTTGCAGAGTAAATCATACCACACCACTCTTCTGCTCACAATCCTGCAAAGACTTTTTGTCTCCCTATTCTCTCTCCCTTTCCACTCTGCTGTAGCAGTGTAGGCCTTTCCTGAACACACCGAGGGGCCCTCGCACTCACTTTACATACACCACCCTTTTTGAGGGGCAAATTTAGAGACTTACCTATTTAAAATCACAACCCAATGACAACCCTACTACAGCATTCCCAGCCTCACTCTCCTGCTCTTCTGTTGTTTTTTTCCAAGCAGGCATTACCTTCCAATATTTTACATAATTTACTTATGTGTTATTTCTATTATTTGTGACCTTGTTTCCCCAAATAGAATGTAAGGTCAGTGAGAGCAGAAGTCTTTGATTTGTTCATTGATTTACCTAAAGTACAGAGAATATCTCCTAGTACATAGTAAGTGCTCAATTAACCTTTTACTAGGAAGTAGTGAGAACAATAAAGACAATTCCATACCAATGACTGTGACTGTCTCCTAAAGCCTGAGTCAGGAGGGGAGAAAAGACAAGCAGAGGTTGCTCCGAGGACACAACCTGTGACCAAAACCTTGAAGGACAGGGAGGATGTGACCCAGGAGTCAGGGAAGGTTGTGTAGATGGATGGACCCATGTGTTAGGACAAGGGGTTCCTAGAGAAGAGCAGGCTGAGTACATTAGACACACAGTGGACAATGACAGGTGTGTGGTGAAGAAGTAGGTTGAGCAAGTAGCTGGAGGGCCAGGACAGGGACTCTGGACAGCAGGTGTTGGGGACCCTGTGACAGGTTGGTGTTACTGGCTTTCCTTTAGCCAAGTCTGTTCCACAAAATCCAAACAGCGACTATTCTGCAACACATCATTGAGTTTTCTAGGCTGTAGGCCAAGAGGTGAAGGCAATTCTCCACACTCAAGGCTGTTGGGGGCCTTGGCTCACATTACCCTCCCAGCTCAGGCCCTCATTCCCCAGCTCTTCCTTCCTAAAGACTGCTCAACCTCTCCTTGCCTTGTATTTGTGGGCTTCTCTGAGCCCATGCACCAGTCACCCCTCCTGAATATGCTCACTGTATGCTCCTGCACTGCACTAGACCCCTCCTTGTTCTCAGATCACTCAGTGTGTGCTGTCTCACCGTATGGTATGAAGCTCTGTAGACTGCACCAACCTTAGGGTTTTTTGGGCTTCAGCACTTCTGAACCCCAGGAAGTGTCCCAATAACTGGTGGACCTGGGTGCTCTCCCAGAGGCTGACCTGGCTAGGCTGTCACAGCATCCCTGAAGACCACAACACTGTGTCAAGCTTCTGAGGTCGCCACCTTGGGGATTCTTTGGAAGAAAAGAACCTCCTGAGAGAGCAAGAGTTCAATATTGGGCTTCCCAAAGCAGGGAGGAGTATTTGGTAAGAAATGAAGAGTGTGTTTGCTTTACATGTCAGTTAATAAAGGCAGTGCACATGGCAGACCCCAGAATGGGTGTGAATGTCAGCCTGCACCTTAAACATTTCCTACTCTGCAGCTGGAATGATCCATCCCACTGAAGTATGCAGCTGGAACACCAGAGAACAGTGGTTCCCTCAGCCACACACCGTGACTCTTTCCCATGGTTCTCCTCACTCCAATTCCAGGGGGAAGTCACCAAGGCTCAGCCTGCCATGTGCAATCTGTTCCTCTGCACCCTCCTGGATAGCTATGCATACCTACCTTAAGCATTGTTTATTGATGGCTATGCTTTTGTGCATGAATTCTTCTTGGCTACTGGATCTATTTTCTGGAGGTTTCCTCCATTCAGAGGCTCAAGGCCTTCCTTCATTATAATTTGCTCTGAGCTGATTGGACAGCCCAAGTGTGACTTCAGACCTGGTTCATCTCAGTAAATAAAACCAGAGAAGGTAGTTGCAGGTGTATTCATAACTCAGTGGAAGAAAAATGTCTCCCCTTCTTCTCATTTCCCTACCTGATTTCCCATTAGTAGTACATGGTGCTCTTCAGAATGTCATGAGCGTGCACAAGAAAGACCCCCAAAACTGCACCTGTGCCAGTCGATCATCCACATGTTGTCTTTGTTTGTGCCTTACATGGGAACTGGACAACACAACCTCCTGCAGCACCTAAGGAAGGAACTGGGACAGCCAGGGAAGAAGCTAGGTCCTAACTTCTCCCTCCTTGGCCATCACAGACATAACTCTCCCTAGGGGAGTTCCAGTTCCTTCTGAACAAACATAGCTGACCCTTGGGTCCTTGCCCATGTCACCTCCTATAGGACACACAGAATCTCTTATTCAGTTGTGTATTCTCAACACAGAGGTATCCCTGGATGTGAGTTCTGCCCCTGCCCAGCACCATGCCCACAGTTATGAGGACTGGGCTGTAAGAACATGACAGAGGGAAGACTTGGAAACATGCAGGCTTACTTTGTTTAGGACAAGAGAATGTGCCTTAAAACATTAGATACAGTACAGACTATTGGTGCTTGCTTGCTGTCGACTGGTTAAAAAGAAACAAATGAGCTCATGTCTGAAAAGAACTGGATATCAGTACAGGATCCCCAGCCTCATGGCATTGAATCATGGATTTCCTAGTTAGAAAGAACCAAGGGAAACACGTAGGTATGAAATGTGGTGTCTTCAGGGGTTGTGGGGGTACAGAGTGGCAGAACAAGCAAGCCCAGGCAGGAGCTGACAGGCAGCTGGGCCCCTCCTTCTCCAGAGCAGCCTAGAATCCCTGCATGGCTGGGTGGCAGGGGAAGGCTGGGGGCACTGATCTGTACTCCTGTGCCTCTAACTAGAGAGGGCATGACTTCCTTTGCAACTTTCCTTACAGCTACAGACTGACCACCGATGGCTGAGTGCAAAGAATCTTCTACCACAGGCAGGCCAAGTTGTGAGCAGTAAAGAAGATGGACCTGT
The DNA here is from genome assembly GCF_053883595.1 of Heterocephalus glaber. NCBI lineage: Eukaryota > Metazoa > Chordata > Mammalia > Rodentia > Bathyergidae > Heterocephalus > Heterocephalus glaber. Next base: position 42,874,773 of record NW_028258308.1, read on the forward strand.
GGCGTCCTTGAAGCAGTCACTAACCCACATGGCTGGGGTGATGACTGACTGTTCTCCATTTGCTCCACAGAAGATGAGTCTGGCTATGATGAGAGGGGTGGGTTTAGCAGAATTAAATTTGAAAGTAATTTGAATTGTGAAAATTCACTCCTTAGTAGGAAGAGGGAAAGAAACTCCATGAATCTGGCAATTTGGGATGGTTTAAGGAAAGTTACTCTCAGAGGTAGAATTACCTAAGACTAATATTACAGGTTGAATTGTGTGCCTCTCAGAATTTACATGTGGAAGCGCTAATTCTCAGTGCTCCAGAATGTGAGCTTGTTTGGAGATAATGTCTTATCTTAAGAAAGGAGTCAAATTACTATGAATAGATCTTTGGGGGAGGGTTGTAATCCAACATGATCTGACCCAAGTCCTTATAGAAGAAGGAATTTTGGACATGGTGACAGAGACATACAGAGGGAAGACAATATGAAAAGACGCAAGGGGAAGATGGTGATCTACAGGCTGAGGAGAGAGCCAAGAGATCCTTCCCTCAGCCCTCAGCAGGAACCAGCCTGAAGACTCCTCAGCCTTGGACTTTCAGCCTTCAGAACCATGAGATGGTAAATTTCCATTGCATAAGCCAGCCAGGCTGTGTGCTTTATTCCCCTAGCCTAGCCACTAACATACTGGCTAAAGATCTAAAGATCTTCTTCTCTACAACCACAACTGAGAGCCCCAGGAACATGGATCACATCCTTCACACTTTATCCCCAGCAGGCCTAGCATGATTAGTTGCTGATAAAGCTGCTGTCATGGCTTATATCTAGATGTCCCCGCAAAGCCTCCTGCACTCTTAGGTGGGCCTTTTGAGAAGTGACTGGATCATGGGGTTGTGGCACTTCATTAGCCCACTGATGTTTATAGCTGGGTATGATGTTGGGAGGTGAAGTCTGGTGGGAAGAGGTAGGTCACTGTGGGCGGGGTCTGAAAGGATATGTAATATCCTTCCTCCTCCCTTGTTGGCTTCCTGCTTACTGTCTACCCTACTACAGACTGTTTCTCCTCTGCCATGCCCCCCTCAGAGCCAGCTGATTATGGATGAAAACCTCTACAAATTGTCAGCTAAAATAAACCTTTCCTCCTTTAACTTGTGGGTGCTGGGTATTTTGTCCCAGCAATGAGAAAATAACTTAGACAGCTGCCCTCTTGCTGGATTATGAGTTTTTTTGTTCTGTTTTGTTTTGTTTGGGTACCAGGGATCGAACTCAGGACCTTGCCCTTGCAAAGCAGGCAGCGGAATCACTGAGCTAAATCCCCGTCCCTGGACTATGAGTTTTGATGATAAGAACTAATGTAATTCAGCTCTGTGCCTAAGCTCGGTAGAAATCCAATGAAATTCTTTTTTTTTTTTTTTCTGTAGCTATTGGAAGCTCTTTAGCTTCTTTTTACCTAATTGTCAAAAAGAAAGAAACAAACACACAGATGGATTTGAGTACATTCAAAAGCTTTACTTATGTTTAGTCATATAACTATAAACATGTCTGTATGTGTGCTTGTGTGTGTGTTTGTGGTGTGCACACGCACACACACAGGTAGAGAGAGACGAGAGAAAGAAAGGGAGACAACAAAAAAAGAGAAAGAGAATTTTTTCCCAAGACTTTCAGTGGGTGGCAGGAAAAAAAATCCACATCATGCCAGCATGATAGCTGATGTTGGGTACTATTTATAGAGCTGGCCATGGTCATGTCAGAGCTTTAAGAGGGAAAACATCTGGGTGCATTCCAAAGAGATAGGAAGAGCCCAAGTCACAACATATTCCACAGTGGAAATCTGCATCTTTGAGAAAGTTGCAATTTACATTTGCTAAACATACTACTGTGCTTTGCAGGCCCTGGGGTAACCTCACTCTGGCACCCATTATAACAAAAGAATAACACAATAGCCATCAGGTCTCCAAGTTTGAAGTGAGTTCTGCAGGGAATGAATGGTTGCCGAATAGCAGAGTGCACACAGCAGCTTCTGCAGGCTGGTGGCCAGTCAGTGACAGTCTCTGCCAACTGGAATGTGTCACCAGCATTCTCGGGACCTCTACACTGAAAGGGGGAAAAGAATCACTATTTCTACAATATTTTGCTGACATAAAGCAAGTGTGCCCTACTTTTGACAAAAGCAATACATTTAAAATAAAAATCCAGATTCTGAAAACAGATCTATCAGAACAAAGCAGTCCAACCTAAAAAAGGAGCAGGCCATGCAAAGGCCTCTCTGCTTTTTTCAGCAAAGGATGCCCAGCACACAGGCTAAGACCCAGCAGTCTGCCCCTCCTCCAAAGACACATGTTTCCTAAAGCAGCTCTCTCTGTTGGCCAGTCCAACCTCTCTACTGCAACGTCCTACAGGGTTTCCAAACACTGCCTTCCGGTGACGCCCCTCATCAGACAGGTGCTGCAGTTGAGGAACATCTGTGATGCAGCCTGGCTTGGGAGAGCTGTTTCCTCGGAGACACCATATCCGTGCCCCTTGTCTTTGCTGAGTGTTTTCCCACATCACCCTGCAACTCCAGCCTCCACGTTCTGTGAGTACTGCATTGGCAGGACTGCTTTTCTGTTTCTACGAAACCTCTTCCTGGCTTCCTGACAACCCTAAGGAGAAGGAGCAGGGTTTTTAGAGTGGCTGTGCCTTTGGTAGTGACTAACATGTGGGCCATCTATCTTGTCTGTGGCTTCAGGAAAAGAATGGATTTCAGGACAGGGAGAAAGTGTGAGCAGGCTGTCCACTTGCTCAGCGCCATCTCCAAAACATACCCACTTCTGTGTCTTCATTCCACGGTGTTCCACAGTGTTCTATTCCCAAAATGTTTGTTCCTTCCATATGGGTCACAAAGGAGTGAGTGGTGGGTCCATAGGAAGCCAGAATTGCAGGGAAGCCTTGGCAGGCTGACCCACAGACACATACTCACTTTCCTAAACAGGACAAATACCTAATCCAGCAATCCTGGGTCCAGCTACTGGATCTCACTGTTTTTGTATAATGTTTATTATTTGTGTTATTAAAAATCAATAAAGGCTCACTATAAAATATTTGAAAGCTGCAAGAAAAATATAAAGAACAAAACAAAATTATCCATAATCCCACCATCCAGAGAGAAACTCTATTTCCATTTTGGTCTATTTTACTCACTTTTCGGAAATACATATATATTCCTTTAGCTGCTTAAAAGGACATTTCACTTATAGCTTCGTAATCATTATTTCATGTCATTAACATTCTTCAAAAACCTTTATACAGTGGCCAACTATTGCACTGTATGGATGTACCATAATTTACTTAACTACTTAATCCCTATAGTGGGAGAAGGTTGAATTCAGTTTTCCAGGAAGAAAAGTAGCACTACAGTGAATGATACTGTGCACTCATATTTCTGATTATTTCCTTAGAATAGAATCCTAAAAATAAATCAAAAGGTACAGAAAAACCTCAAAAGCCATGCCTTCTAAAAAGACTGCACCAATTACAACTCCATGAATAGGACCTTATACCATCTTACTGTCTCTCTGTGACACCAGGCAAAATCATTTTTAACCTTCAACAATTAATTTTCTAGCTGGAAAATGGAGCTTCATTTCCATTTTAATCAGCATCTCTATGATAGTTATCATTGGAATTGTTGGTAACAGGGCTTGACTTGAATTACCTCACTTTACCACCACACAGCATCCTCTGATGCAGCCCCTGTCTCATCCTCCTCCTCAGAGGCAGAACGAAGGTCCAATGGTGACTCGTCCAAGGTCACACAGCTAAAGCTGGGTGCCCAGGCCTGATCCCACCTAACTGTGACACTGTGCAGATGACTCACAGGGTCGAACATCTTTCCATGTATGTTCAGCTGTTGTAGTTCTCTTTCTTCTGATGATACTAAAGTTTGTCTTCTTGTGTAGAAAACCACTCTTGCCCTGTGGATGTTTTGATATCTTTCTGGTGCCAGGGTCCACACATCATCCCAGACTCTTCCCCAGCTCAGTCCAACCAACAACCACTTCCCTGCAACCATTAACAATGACACAGTGCCTTCCCAATACATGGGAAAGAATTTAAACTAGCTTCACCTCACACTTCTGGAGAGCACTCCAAGTGTCCTACAATTTGTGTAAACCTTGCCTGGGAAATATTGGGTAACTCAAAGAAGTGATCCTTAGGAGTGGCAGGTGGGGCCCAACAATCCAGGCCAATGAGAAAAGCACAGCTCTCACAAGGGCTCATTCTACCCTCACATCTGTTTCTTCACTTGCCGGAGAGTGAGCGAGAAGTCAATGTGTCCTTCTCTTCATGCAGAAATGGAAATAACTCACAACCAGACAGCTCTGAGACAACACAATGCTTAAGTGCATCAGCAGGCCAGCCACTGTCCCTCAAAGGCCAGAGGAAATGTACCACAGCCCTCCACCCCAGGGAGCAGAATCATCTCAAAGGAGGGGCTTCTTAGAAGCCCAGAGCTGCTCCTGGTCAGGGCAACACAGAACCCTGCATGGACCAGGGAGGGAGCCCAGGGCTGAGGGATTCTCAGTTTTAAAGTCATCTGCTTCCGTAGGAATTTGTACTGCAGAAAAGTGCCGCAGGATCATAAACCAGCTTTGTGCCTGCTTCAGAGCTCACTCTGCAACTTGGAATGATCACTTGCTTGATTCAGCTCAGGTTAGGGAGATGGATAGGATTTTCCCACAAATCACTTGATTAGTATGAGAAATCTATGTTCCTGCTGTCCTAAACATTGCAGGGATTTTTGGTTCCCTTTAAATCTCTCTCAGTATTATGGTTCTTGAGCTCTCAAAGTTTCCTCCCCAGGATTTTGTTTTTTTAAGGTGCTATACTATTTTGTAATCTTACTTTGTTCCTTTCTGTTGTCTTTCTTCCAAAGAATGTAAAATCCTTGACTAGAAATATTTGAGAGGACATGCCTAAGACTGGAATCCAAAAACAGATATTTTATCCTATTTCTAACCACTCCAGGATCTCCCTAGCACAACTGCTTGTAATCCATGACCCCAGCCACTAGCCTAGCTCATCCTTAGGCAGAAGCTATGTCTTATCACTGCCATAGCCCTTTCTTACTACAGGCCTTGGAACACTATATATTTCAGGCAATATGCTAAATACTTCCAATCTAATTCCATGTAATCATGACAACAAAACTGTGAGATAGGTACCAGGTATGTTAGAGTTGGGGAAACTGAGGTTTGGAGCAGCCACTTGGACAGCTGAGCCAGGCTTGTGAGATAACCATGGGTTGATAAACTGTGGGTACCTACATCTCTGTGCTTCCCTGTTCTGTATTAGATCTCCAAAGAATAAGATTTGAAGAAAAGATGGGCGAGTCTTCCCCATTGCTCAATCCTGAGCCACAAACCCCTCACTGCCTGTATCACCACCTCAACAACTCCAACCCCTGAGTGAGCACAGTGTGTTGGCTCTAAAGAGAGATCCTTCTTCAAAACACTGGCACATCTCGTACCAGTTACATGTCCTACCCATGCCCAGTTCCAGTTCAGGCTGAGGCCAGCCTTCCTCCTGGCCACGTTGACAGTGTACTGATGTAGGCTGGGTCTCCGGACACTCTTCTTGAGGCTCCCTGAGCAACACCCCACTGCCAACACCTGTAGTTTCCACCCTGTCCTGGGCACAGCACTCCCTGAACAAAGGCCCAGCTAGTATCCTACTGGGTACATGGTTTTCAACTGTTCTCTTCCAAAGCCCCACGTCCTTCTCCTTCCCTACAATCCCTCTTTCTCCCTGTTTTCCTTTTTCTTTCCTTACAGACCTCTAAAGAGAATAAAGAGAGACATTGTTTCTTCACAGCTCACACCAGCATTTTCCTCTTCCCACACTACCTGGAATGGAGAACCAAGGCTTCTTCTGGGCCTGCCTGGCCTTCCTTTCTCCCTTCCTCCTGGGTGTTAGCAAGAAAGACAGCAAAGAACCTGGCCCACTATTTTGAGTTCCACCCTTTCCTTGGGTAAGTTCCTTTTCTCCCCAGGATAATTTCTTAAGGTAAAAGTGGAGAAGATGATCTTCATTTTACTCCCTCCTGTCTCACAGGAAGATGTTTTTTTAAAAAAGCTTTACAGAAAAAACCAAGTACAACGGATCTCCCTTAGCTCCCACTAAGCCAGGCCAGTGGGCTCTGTGGCTCTTCCTCCTCTCTGATTTCTAGAAGGATCATTAGTGATCCTAGGAATTTGATTTCATTTCTCAAAATTCTCTTCTACAAAAGCCTCCTCAGTAGGTGCTCCCGACCTGCAGGCATCTCTAAGACCATTTTGTTTCTCTCCGTCCCCGTCCGCATCTTGGCCTTATTAATTCAGTCATAGCTCTCCAGAATTTACAGGGCCCCTTTTCAGTGAAAAGCTGTGGTGACAGTAATATCAGAAGCCTTTTAATTTTGATTTCGAGAGTCAGAAATGCCTCTGTCATTGTCTGTCTCCCTCTCCCTTGATGCGGGGGGGGGGGGATCTATCTCCATGGCCTACTGGGCCCAGGTCCTTCCTCTCTTCTCTGGAGCTTCTTGATCTTATTCTCTGTATCACCAAGGAAATGAAGCAACACAGGTAGTCCCCACCCTGATCCACCCCATTACCTCCTCCTCAGCCCACCAGCTGCTTTCCCCTCCCACCTCCATCCAAGAGCCCACTAAGCCCCTGCCTGCCTTTTCCTTCTCCACTCCACTCCAACTTCCTCACTTCTGGGCCCTGCACCATCTTCATGCCCTCTTGGCTACATCCTTTCCACCCCGGGTGTTATTTTCCCCATTTTTGTGGGAGAAATACTGATTTGACCCTACCTGCTCCTGCAGTCCACATTTCATTTCTTTGCACCCTTTACAGCAACACTCATCAATGGAGTTGCTTACCTGAGCGATCACCAGTGTCTCCCCTTGGCCCACCTCAATGAAGCTCTTCCCCTAAGTACCTGCTCACCTCACCAGCAGCTGCCCTGGTGCTCACGTGCAGTTTTCACCCCCTATCTCCAGATACAGGAGAGGTATCTGGTCCAGCTCATCACTGGTTCCTTCTGAGAAAACACTCTGCTTAGTTTCTGAGGTAACATTTTGTCTTGTTTGGACCCCTGTGTGAAGAGCGGCTCCTTTCCAGAACCTGCTATGGCTTATGAAGTGACTCCAAGAGACTAATGTAGAGAGGGCTTGATCCCCAGGCATCACAGTTCAGAGGTGGGGCTGCAGAAGTGACTAGCCAGGAGGACACTGACCCTCTCCAGGGACTAAAGCATGGAAGAGTTCAAAACTGCACAGGTTATGAGAAAGTGAGGCCCACCTGGAGGAAGGAGGTTCTTGGGCTGTGACTTTAGAGTTTGCTTTATCCCCAGTCCCTTCCTCTCTCTGGCTCTCTTTTCTCCCTCTGCTTCCTAGCTACCTGAGATGAGCAGTTTTCCTCTGCCACACCCCTCTGCCATGATGTTTCTGTTGAGTCACAGCCCTAAGAGTAATGGAGCCTGCTGACTGTGAGCTAAAACCTCTGAAACTATATGGCAAAATAAACCTTTTCTCCCTTAAGTTGATAATCTCAGATATTTCATCACAGACAGAAAAAAAAAAAAAAAAAAGAACCCTGACTAAAATAGAACCCTTTAGTGGTTCATCTTCAATGTCCTAGATCCAAAGTCAGCAACCTCTGGTCCATGGACCAGGTGGCTGGTTTATAAGTAAAGTTTTATGGGATCACAGCTATGCTCCTTCATTTATATATTTTCTACGGCTACTTTGCTGTTCTCACGGCAAAGCTGAGAAGTTGCAGCAAAGACCATACAGCCTGCAAAGCCTGAAATATTCGCTGTCTGGCTCCTTAAGAAAAAGTTTGCCAACCCTTCCCCTAGACCTATAAATACTGTACTACAGTTCGCAGGATTCGGTTTTTATGCCTCCTCTGTACCTACATTGGGTCTCTTGGGATCTCTCTTGGCCCTGTGACTTTAAATACCACTGTGCTTAAATACCAAAGTTCTTCTCTACTCAAATGTCCTCTCTGAACTCTAGACCCACAAGCCAGTTGTCCAGGAGATATCTCACTTAGCTGTCTCACACCTCCCAGAACAAACTCCCCGCTTCTTGTTCCTCCACCACCCCCAATTTGCTCCTTTCAGTCTCTTCCTTCTCGTGCCAAAGCCTTACAATCATCTTCTAATGCTATCTTTCTCTGAAACCCCATGTTCAAGCCATCAGCAATTTCTGCTGACTCCCCTCTCAAAATACATCCAGAACTTGACCACTCCCCTCTCTCTCTTCAACCCTACTCCCCCTTCTCCCAGACCTTTGTCACCCAGCTGCCCTCTGCCTGCACATGATGCCCATCGTATGATGGCAATACAGCAGCCAGAGCCATCCCTTCACATCACAGACTGCACTACTCCTTGGCTGCTATTCCTGATAGCTCGAGTGGTACCAACTAAAGGTCTTTTCTAGCCTGGACCATTGGATCCCAAGTATGTACATGGGCCACACCCCACATGTCCAGGTTGCTGCCTGAGTGTTGCTGACAGACAAGGCACACCTCCTGGACACTTCCTTCCAGACACAGTCCCTGTGTCCCTTGGTCAACTTTATTTTCTCCATTGTATGGAGAAACCTCTGACAGGTTTTCTGACTGGTTTGCCATCTGTCTCCCCCACTGGACTCTAACCTCAGAACAGATGGCACCTGGGTCAGTCACATGCACTGCTGGATCCCCAAAACTTAGAAGTGTGCCCGTCTACCCCCAATACATGGAGCAGTGACTAGATGAACACATAAAATGTCAGAAGTCCATGGATCCCACTAAAGAAGCAGAAAGACATGGGAGAGAAGCATATTATTTGCATTATGGAGAAATAAAAAAGCAGAGCTGTATTCTAAGACTCACATAGCCTTGGAATCAGTGGTCTCCCCTGCTGAACTGTCCTGGAGAAAGGACTGAAGTAAGCCAGTACCTGAAACAAAGGGACTGTGTGGCCAGCACCCTTCTGCAGAGCTTACCCAGGACCAAGGGAGGAAGGATGAACGGGTGTCTCTGGAGGCACACAGAGCAATTACCCAGCTTCTTCTCATCACCATACCCTTCTAGGCCCTCTTTGTCGCCAGCAAAGAATCTTGGCCACAGAGCCAAATGGGTAATCTGGGTGGGGTACAGGGTTAGGGATCTGCCACTCACTGCAGTGTTACCCTAGGAGTGTTAGTCAGTGTGGGTCCCTGTTTAATCAATGTTTAAAAATCTGAAATTAAAGGTAGTCCAGTCCCCCCGCCTAGTTTTTTCTTCCTCCCTCCCTCCCTCCTTCCTTTCTTCCTTCCTTCCTTCCTTCCTTCCCTTTCTTTTCTTTCTTTCTTTTTGATCTGTGTCTTATCACATTTAAACATCAACAACTTACAATTTTAAAAAGTTATGGTCATTTAAGGCCACTTGTCCATATCTAAAATCTTTTCTTTTTCTCAGTGTCTCATAAATCCAGAACCCTGCAGGGCAATCGCATTTTCCACAGGAGCAAAACTCAGAGAGGCAGCAGGAGAGAAATCCTATGAGATCCACAGGCCCATCTCCGCGGCCTCTGGTCTCCCCCTCCCTTTTCTCCTTTCACAGCCACATTGACTCCAGTCTGTGGAACAGAAGGAATTTCTTGAAAGAGAGGGAGGCCTGGAAGGATGGGGGGGCTCTGACCATCACCCCCAATGCAGCCCCACACCAACCATGTGGTTTTTGGCTCCAAACTTCCACTTGGGCTGAGAATGTTCCCCCTGCTGTCCAAATGGCCCATATCCTTTGGTGTTCAGGGCCCTTTACCCCTGAGCATCTGAGACTACTCTCACCTTCAATGACACCCACCTTCCTCAGCATCTGTCCTCCACCTGATGTCCTGGGGCTCAGCAGAAGATACCCTTATACTCACAGTCATCACATGTCTGCTGCTGTCTGCTCCCCAAGAGCTGACCAAGCAATACAGGGCATTTTCCACACCTTTGTTTTGCCCAGGACACAGAGGCCAGCAGGAAGTCCTAGTCAATCATGGGTGGGGGTGATATTTGCAGGCAAAACTCTGGCCCATTCCATGCCTGATTCCTGTGCCTGTTGCCCTTAAAAGCAAAGCAGAGTGCCTTTGCCTTTCAGTGTCCACTTCCTCCTCTGAAAATGGAGAAAACAACACCTTTCCTGCCCACCTTTGAGGCTTCTGCCTACAAACACCACACACATTTAGAGTTATTATTAAAATAAATAGAGCAGCAAATCATCCATGCAGTCCGCACTGCTCCTCATCCTGCCCTATCTCCCAGCAGGCCTGGCCACTTTTCCCAATTAAGCCTGCAGAAGCCCCAAGGGTGTGCCCATCAGAGCTGCCACCTGCCCTGCTGAGGGAAGGCACCCCAGAGCCCCCATGTGGCCCCAGCACATATCCTGGAGCCAGCCAGCTGTGACTTTCACCCAGGGCAGGCTGTCTCGTACTGCCCAGAGTTTATGCAACAAAGAAAACCACAGCAGGAAGCAAATGCATTCTGGAAAAGCAGTAACAAATGAGGCTCTTGTCAGGAGGTTGGGCCACAGGACTGCCTCGAGAGAGCCACCAGCACCCAAGCCCTGCTGTAAACACAGCAATTAGCCCACTGATTTCACCTTCATCAAAGAGGAGGGGGTGACTGCATACCTTCCTGTGGAAATCCTCCATCCCCCTCTGAGCTGCTGGGCCCTTGCAACATGCCCGCTCCACAAAGAGCATGGTATCTGGAGCAGAAGGTCCTCATTCTTGTGTCTAGGGATGCCACTCACTAGCTGGGAGACTCTGGTCAAGTCACAGCCTCTCTGAGCCTCAGCTTCCCTGCTCTGAAATGAGCAGATACACAGGATGCATGGAAATGTGCCACTGGCAAAGCCAAGAGGAGACTGACCCGGAAGGGACAGGGTCCATGGGAGGTGCATGGGGATGAGGGCGAGGGGAGATCAAGGGTGCCTGCCCTGGGACGGCTCCTTGCACAGACACCACTTTCACCCTCACTGCGGACAAGGGCGGTGCTGCTGGATTTCATGGGTCCCTTTATCTTATCGCACATGTATCAAATCTCACCATTTTAGTGAACAACACCAGCACAACCTCTCTTTATACGTAGTCGCAGCTTGAACACTAGTGGGTGAAATGACTAATTTAAAAAGCATATTTTCTGACTTGCGCAAGAATGTTTCCTGTAGAAACTTTGGAAAATATAAAAAGTTGAGAGGAATTACAAATCATGTGTTTCTTAAAACCCAGTGACAACCACTACAAAGTATTCTGCTCTATTTTTCAGGACCATATATATCTTTTATTTTATTCATAATTATACTCTATTTACTTTTAAATCTTTACTTAATATACATCATTAGCATGTTCCCATATTCTTATATATTATTCAATGTAATTTTAATAGCTTCCTTGATTTCCATTTGTGGATGAGCCATGTTAGATTTAATGCCCCCACGAAATGTTTTGTTTTAATGAATAATGCTGAAAGGACTGTCCTTGATTAGAACTGTTTTGCACATCTCTGATTATTTCCTTAGGATAACTTCCTAAAAGAGGAATTGCTCATTGCTTCAAAGAGTGTATTTTTTGAGTTATGTCTCCAATGTTTGCAAAATACCTTCTACCAGCTAGTCTAAAAATGTCCATTCCCAACCATACCCTTCACAACACTATGATTGAATATCATTCTTTATTTTTGCTACTCTGTTCAGTTGATAATGATATTTTGGTTCTGATTTCACATGTTAACTGTAAGTGAGGTTAGGCACTGTTACATAATGTCCTGGCCACTTACTTCTTTTCTGTATACCTGAACTATCAAGTCACATTCTTTGCTCAGAGAAAAGACTGATTTTTGTAAATACTCTGAGGAAAAAGAGAATTAGTTTACAACCTCTTTTCATGATCTTTCCCCTATGTTTCACAATCCCTTCCATTAAAGCATTAATTCTAATGTTTCACTTATATTCTCTTCCTGTAGTTTAAATCCAATTCCTCTCATCCTGTCTTCAGTGCGGATGCTATTCCGTTATCTAGCAGTGTGACCTTCCTTGTCAGTTGTCAGCCTGTCTTCCTGGGGATGAATAATTCCTCTTCATTTTTGCCTGATCTAGTGTGACTTATGAAGTTAGAGCTTCACCCTTTGATGCGGTCCCTTCCACTCCCTACTGTCATGTCTTCCTCAAGGCTGGGTCCTCCCCGTTTCTCCCCTGGACAGCAACAAATTATTTTTGAACAGGCCTTTGTCTCCAGCTGGGCCCTGCCTTTTCAGCCCTCACAAACCTCACCCCTGTGCTACACTTTGCAACTTCACAACTACTCAGACTGCATTCATAAATCCAAATGTAGCTCGTCATTTCCTGTCTAAAACCCTCTGTTCTTTGGTTTGCCCAGCTGGGCCCTCCCTATGTGGTCAGCACCACAGGCCTATCCCCAAAACATATCTGGTGTGTTCAGATTCAGCAACACCAAGTACTGTATTACTGACAGGTCACACCATTTCCTGCAAATGAGGCTCTGTTCCCACCACCCTGGCCCCATCCTCTGGGGTGTCCTATTATGTTCAAGTCCCACCCAGGATTTATGTGGCACCCTCTGGCCACCTCACATAAGTCACAGTGAACCCCACACCCAGGACACATCTGCATTCCACTTCATATACCTCACTGTTTTTTACTAGAGTCTGTGGCATCAAAAGTGAGGACATAGTGTGAACTCAGCTGAATGCCACTGCGACTGACCAGGACATGTAGTGAACACACCCTGAGCTAACTCTCTGACCAATTCCTCCAAGGCCCCTGTCTGCACACAGGCTCTGTAGGCCCTTGGTTTCTTCCTCCTGGGTGCTAGCCAGTCCCTCCTCCCTTCCTTGCATCTTCCCAGCCTGGCTTGCCCAGCCCCTGGTGCCCATGAAGCCCTCTCCATCTGGCTCCTCCACATCTTCTATCTCAGCCATTCCCCTACCCTACTGCCTCTGGGGGTGAGGTTCTTGCCATGCAAGACCCTGCAGGAGAAACCTCAGCTCTTTCTGGAAGACATCCTTGGGTGTGGGCAAAAAGGCCCAGAATGCCTTCATTAGCATCCAGAATGCCATGCATGAGAGAAGGGCCATGCCTTCCCCACTGGATACTCACTGCTGACCCCTACTGCTTCTTGACACCAACTCAGGACACACCTGAGGACTGTTGCGTTTTGCTTAGTGGCCACACATGTTGCTCACAAATTCTGGATCTATTCTGTGGTGTTCATTTCACCAATTCATCTTGCTTCCTATGTGGCTCAAACAACTGCAGAGCAAAGCCTCCTATAGCAGCTGCCTCGTTCTCCAAGGCCTAAGGCCCCTTCCGAGCCCACTAGGCCAGGCTTTGGGTCTGAGAAGAGTGCACTCCCGGGCACTTCAGGCTGCGCCCTTCTCTGGGCTGCCCCCCACCCACCCGCCACAAGCAGGCCTTTGCTCTACTTTACTAAAGATAAGGTGTGAAGAGTCTTCTTGGCATATATTCCAGGCCATGGGCCTCTCACAGCATTCGGTGAAGGCTCCTAGTAGACATCTAACATACGAGGTTTGGATTAAATATTTTCCGCATTTGTCTTCCAAGTGCTCTCTGCTCTGCCAGTCCCCTTCTCAGTTCAAGTCTCTGGTGCACACTGCACCACCTTCATCCCCCAGCTCAGCTACCCCACCCAGAGGCCTAAAGGTGGAAACAGCACTCCCTAAAGACTGCTCCTTTGCATGTGTCCCTGTCCTGCCATTTGGTTAGAGATCAACTGGGAGCCCAAGAAAGGCAAGTGGTAGAAGAGATGAGCTACAAAGCAAGTGACTCTGACATGGGAGAAGAAGACTCTTGACTCTGGCCCCACTTCTGCCATTTGATAACTGTGTGACCATACCAAGGCCTCTTTCCTCTGTGGCCTCATTGGTCATATGTGGGAGTGAAAGCTGAAACTGGATGGGAGATCCCAAGCCATAAACAGGACCTGCCCAGCAAGGTGGCAGCCAGCACAAGGGGAGTGGAGAGGCCTCAGCCCTGGGGGGCAGCACTTGTTGTCTGCATTCCTTCCTCACTCCCCCACACAGATTTCCAGCCACTTCCACAGCCCCTGAGAGAGGGTGAGGTTTTGGAGAAATAAAAAATGAGCCTCTTCAGGACAGGGTGTGGATCCTGAGGCTTTGTAGTCCTGTCTTTCACCTCCTCACAGTCCTCTGGCTCCTCCTCCACTGTTAAAACCTCCAGCTTACCCATTTCCTAAAGATCATCACAGAGCTCCACAACCTTCCCTTTTTAAAAACTCTTGCTGATGGAAAATTCTTCCTCATACCTAATCTAAGTCCATCTGCTGCAATTTCTGTCTATTTTCTCTCGTTCAATCCTTACTGGAGATGGAGAACAGCTGGTCGCCATCCTCCATATAACATCCCCTCCTAAACCGAAATCAGTTATGACATCACCTTCAGCCTGCTTTTCTTCTGGCATCACATCCACCATTCGTCTGACCAGCCCTCATGGATTCTGTCTCCCAAGCATCACTGGCCACCGTGGCTTGACCTGGAGGATGCTCTGCAGCTCCACGTCCCTCTGGATCTGTGGCATCCACAACAGGATGGAGGACTCTGTGGCCAGATCCAGAGAGAAGGTCAGAGCAAGAGGGGACCTAAGAGAACACAGTCTAGGCCTTCTGCTTTACACAGGAGGAAGCTGAAAGTTAGAAAGGGCAAGTAAGCAGTGCTCGAGGTCAAATCCAAGGGGTCAGGCTCCAGCCATCAGCCCCTCAGTACTGCCACAATACCTGAGCAGCCTCAGCCTATCCTCAATGGGGGTAGAGCAGAACCAGCCTGAACTGAAAAGCAAAAGGCCAGTTTCCTAGAACCTTCCTGACACAAATTCTATCTTTCTGTGTCCACTAGCAGATGCCTGAATTTCTACTCTGCACATCTTTGATTTCCGTTAAAAACTCAAATACTAGGCTGGAGAGTGTAGCTGTGTGGTAAACTGCTTGTCTAGTCTGGATTCCATCCCTAACACCATAAAAAGAAAGAAAGAAAGAAAGTAAAAGAAAAAAAACTTCAAATACCTCTGTAAGTGGCAATAGTGTTGTCAATATTAACATTGGTACCTTAATACAAGTAAGTAGATTTGATATTTGATCTTTTCCAACTATTGATAGATTCAGGGTGAGAAGAGAACAAAGAACAAAGAAGCTGGAATGACAGACAAATTGCACTATCTGCTAGTGTTTACAAGGTCAGTACTGGCTGCAGGGGAGACTTTAGTCTGGGAGCTCAGGCTGGTGGGTATCCCTGGACATAGAAAATGCCCATGCTCAAACGCATCAACTGGTGGCCCCACCATGTCAGCTGCACCCCGGGTGCTCCTTCCAGGTCTGCAGCAGAACTGAATTTGGTGAGAGGATTACCTCACTGCTCCCACTGGGCAGGATCCCTTGAATGTGAGTATTCCAGCATTCCTAAGGTATCCTGCCTACCTCTTCCCAACAGGAGGTGAGCAGGGCATGTAAAAGTCAGCCAGGATGTCCTGAAATGACAGGAAGAACTAGAAGGGAAAGAGAAAAGAGATGGATGCCTGCCTATCAGATTCAGTAATAATTGAGTATTATTCAATTACCTGCTTCAAGGTGAAATGCTCCCCAGAGGGAGAAAGGAGGAGCCTGTGAATGTAAGGAAGAGTGAGTCATATCAACTATTTACTCATGATTTTGCCTATGAAATTTTCCTAAATGAAGAATGGAGGAGGACAAGAATAGAGTGTGGTTAATATATATCCAGAACCTGGGTTTCAACACAGCCCTCTCCCACTCTGAATATCAGGGGCACATTGTGCTCCAACCCCGTCAACTTTTGGGGATGTCCCTGACTGCTTCAACCTCCAGACGCCCCACCCCTCCAGGACAACTGGTAAATCCACACACCTAGGAGAGGAAGAGAAGACACTGTGATAGTGTCTACCAAAACTCCTAACCCAATAAACGTACGTATTTGATTTCCCCAAAGCTACAAAATTAAATTTAAAAATAGAAGACAAAAGGCAACTCTGACAAAAATTTTAATATATTCTCAATGCCATTTCAGGGGCCAGTTTTCTCTAACAGTGAAATCGCCACAAAATAACAAGATCAAAGCAGGCTGGCACAGAGATTACTTATTGATATGTTTATGATGAAAAGGGATGACAGGGAGGGCGGCAGGGAAGAGGGCCAGGAAAGCAAGTGTGGGACTTGTACTTGCCCTGTAAATCACACTGGGCTGGGAGGAACAGAAAGATGCAATCCTCCAAGCTACAGTGGTAAATGCCAGAAACCTGGGCTGGCCAGTGGGGAAAAGGAGAACACACTAGACCTCTGGGTGGTGCTAATCCAGGGTCCTAGCTAAAGCTATCATGTCTGGTGAAATGACAAGTAACAAATTCAATTTCCTAAGCATCAGCCAGTCCCTGTGTATACACGCAGGCACTGAGCTTCACAACGAGTTCATCAACCTAACACCAGTGAATAGTGCTCCATGCTGGATCATAAGCAGTGGAGCTGCGTTTCACACCCTACTCCATCCAAGGTGAAGTTGCAATGATGGTGTTTTGCATTTTGTCAGTTATGCTTCAGTTCCTATATTCCCCTTCCTTTTTTTAGCTTACGTTGTTATTTTAATGATCTCTGTTCCAAATGAGGAAATATAAGGAAGAAGAATGAGGAGGAGGCAGAGGGAGAAAAGCAAGCACTCCAGTGTGTCCCACTTGTACTTTTCAAAGCTTGCTGGGCTCCCTCCCCCACCAGCCTTTTCCCTCTGTGTGTGAGTCACCATTTAGAAGCTGCTTTAAATGACTACTTTTAATGTTCTCTATCCCAACAGAAATCCAGGAGATCAGCATCAAATGAAGGGTCCCCCAGTTCTCCTTCCAGCTCCTGGTCCTAGACACCCCTCAAATTCAAAAGCACTTTCTAATGTATTGCTGTCTTCATGAAAACCAAGGTGCCTGCTCTCAAGATACAGGCTGGGTACTGCCCTTCTGGGGTCTTCCCAGGGGCCATACACACTAGAAAGACCACTGAGGACAAGGTCCTGCACCAAATCTGCCCAACAGCCAAGAAAAGTTCAGTTTCTACTCCCAGCCCCAAACACAGAGAGACCATAATGTGCAGGGCTGCAAGTTTGCTTTGCTGACTGTCAGGACAGCATGTGCAGAAGAGAAGGCTGACTGTATCCTGACCACCACCAACAACAAAAGGTCAGGCACCTGTTTTTATTAACCACTGTGAGTAGAGCTTCCATAATAACAGTTCCCACCCAAAATAGCTGCCTAAAGAAGGTGGAGGAGAACCTGTTGTGTGTGGTGGTAAAAAGAATAAGAATTAAAAAGTGAAGGTGGTGCCAGGGAATCCAGACTGCCATCTACACTTCAGCAGGAAGGGTGTCACAGGGGAGAGGTGTTGCAGAAAAGTCCCTCCAGGAACATTCACTCTAGCCAGGACTCCCCAGCTTCAGGGAAGGGAGGAAATCCACCTGAACTTCCTGACCCCAAAGCTTCCAGGACTTGTGACACCAGCCAGGGACTGGAAGCTTCAGTCTGTCTAGTAGGTACAGCCAACCACACACCTGGTCAAGTGCTGTGTGGCATGAAAACAGAAGCTGCTTACATGAAAGCAGGAAGGAAATCCAAGGCCAAGTGCGCTACTTTCTCCCCCATGGAGACAATGCTTCCTAACTAACACTGCCTGTGGCAGAAACTGGAGAAAAGGAGTTTCCCCAGGTACCCAGACTGGGTGTCATATCATCTAAAGCCCTTTTGGTCCCACAGTGGAGAATGCTCTAAGATGCCGCTGTGCTGAACCAGCTGCCTGCCATGATGAGCTTTTCTACTCAAAGAGCAGTCAACAGAAGCACTGTGGATGGTGACTTCAGCTCCATCTTTCTGCCACAAATGCACCTGCATACCTAAGTTACCTGAGCACCTAGACAGAGCCAGCTCCCAGCAGCTGGCCCATCCCAATGCCAGCCTCCACCTTCCAGGGTTCCACAAGACTCCAGCACAGGTGTAAGCCATGCACAGGATGAGATCTTGCTCTATTCCCATTTTTTCAGGACACACCAACCCTGGAAAATCTCAAAGAGTTTGGGGAAGCTAACCAATGAAGTGGTTTCTTTTCCTCTGAAGGGTTTCATAGATTTCTCCAAAAGTTGTATGGCACCCAACGCTCACCAGGTCACACAGGACAGGCCACATTACCCCAATAAATTTTTTCTTCCACCAAACAAAATGAAGAAAGACACAGTGGGCAATAGGTAGGAGGGAGACAGAGACAGAAGTTTGAGGAAGGACTCGAGTTGAAGGTCACAGTAGTTTGAGGAAGATAGGTCAAGATAATATAGATGGGGCAGACCCTGTGGTGGAAAACCTGACCAATCAATCACCTTTCTCACAACAAGCTTCCCAGTGATGGGTCACCTAATCATCTTGGGGTCTGGGGGCATCCTGGGGTCCACCTTCCTTCTCCCAGCAAACCTGAGCCTACACCCCAACCCTGAGGAAGATCAGGGGGATTCTGACAGACCTGAGCACAGCTAATTAAGAGTAGTAAACAAGCCCAGTTATTGGCAAGCGCAGAAGTTTTCCAAATTGTTGGCTTGTTTTCCTCCCAACAAAAGGCTGTGAATTCCCACCTTTGTCACATTCCCTCCCCTAAACTTTTCTTTCTGCAATCCTCCACCTCTGCTAACCTGCCAGCCTCTGAGAAGGGACCAGCTCAAGCAGCACCCCCGGGGGATGTAGGCAGTGGTACCTTTTCCGAGGAGCAGAGGGGCTGTGGTCCAGAGGCTGGATGCCCTGCTGGAAGGTGGGTAGATGCTGTCCTGCTGTCCGGATGGAGCACGCTGAGAATTACGCGTTCCTGTCTCTGCGACCAGACCTTTCAGCAGCTCTGACCAACTGTGCTAGGGATGCACTTAGCAATTATCTGCTGCCGCCGACGCCCCGCCCTCTACTCCTGCGATTGGCTCTCAGGTCCCGGGCTGGACTGCATTGGTCTCTGCCTACCTCACTCATTGCTTTGGCTCCTACTATTATCTAAGCCATCAAAGGAAATAATTCCATGTTTCATTGACAACCTGTAAGGCTCTTCTCCGGCCCTGTGTGGGGGCAGAACTGGGAGTCCAGCAGAGGGAGGAAAGGGGAGGAGAATAGGAAGGGAGGGAGAGAGAGAGAGGGAGAGGGGAGAGAGGGAGCGCGAGAGAGCTATCAAGCAATCAGATTCTTTCTCCAGCATTTTAACTTCCACAAAACAGAGCCCATAGCAACAATTTTCTGGCCTTACTGGTAAATGTTCTTGAGGGCAGACAGAATTATAACCGCGGGGTTTCTGCGGATGTCAGACAGGCTCTGGGAAGCAGAGCAAGGTTGTGGGCTGAAGGAATAGTGATGTTTTTACATCCTGGAGGGCATGTGAAGGTCACTTTAAATTATTTGGGGAACGTGTTATGCACCTTTACTGGATTTTATCTATCTGTTCTTTCCTGCGTGGTCCAGTTGGATAATTTCCCTTTGCACCATATCTGGAGAGTCTCAGAAGAGCTAATCTTAAAGTCCATAAAAGTCTAGAATTCCTCACTGGCCTCACAGGGAGGGCTAACAGGATAGGTGTTTTAAGTGGAATCATAAGTGCAGAGGGATATTCAACTTGCGCTTATTCTGTCTTGGCTTCAGTTAATTCCTTAGACTCATATTAATAGCCAAAACAAGGGAAGAGCAGACAACCAGCCCCTGGAACCTGGGAAATGCTTCCCTTTTCCTTGTCTATCAGGGAATCTTAGCACAAGTTTTAACTTTTCCCACCAGGTTAATATACTTGTTTACCACACAGAAAGCACATTACTGGGGAGCAGGATTTGTTAAAAAAAAAAACAAAAACCAAAAAAAACCCCAAAAAACACAAATAATAATAGCTTTAAAAGATCTTTAAAAGGCTATGAGTACAGTTCAGTGCTAGAGCACCTGCCTACCGTGCACCATGCCTTGAGTTCCATCCCCAGGACTAGAAAAAGAAAAAAAGACAGAGAAAAAAAAGAAAAGAAAATCAATTGTCGGAGTAGTCAAAAATTAGCTCTCCAAGCTGCCCATCCTGGGACTCCAGTCTTTGGCAAGGCTGCAGTTCCACTCTTGCCCTGCTCCTGCCCAGGGCATGAACAACTGCAGTTCCTGCTCTCTGCATGCCTGGTAGCAAGTGGCATGTCCCCACCACCTTGTACAGTGAGCTTCTATTCTCCTGAGTACATGCCTGGCTTCCCTAAATACACTCTGAGCTCTGTAAAGACAGAGATGGGATCGGGTATATCTTTATCACTCCACAGACAGCACCTAGCACTCAATAAGTGGTAGGACCAATAAAACCAAATTCAGAGCTTAACGTGTACACAGTTCTGAGCCTCATGGAATAATCACCCACTGTGATTGCTCACCCAGCTGGGCAGAGTGGGGTGGAGGGCCACTCTGGAGTCCAGGACCAAAAATTTCAGAACTAGACACTGAAATCCTGCCACTACAGAAGCCATACCAGGCTCCCAGAAACTCTGTTTTGTCTCTGGAAAATGAGGCAGCCCTTCATTCAATGACCTCCTTCTCCCTCAAGCATTTGAAGTAAATGAAAAGATGTGGGATGCACATTTTTCTCATGGGGCATCCCCTAAAAAAATTCAGCTATTTCCATAATGGCTTTCCAAATACTAATATGGCTAAAAGGACAGTGACCATATACTAGGAATCAAAAACTAAGACAAAGCCTAGAGCAACGCATTTTTTTTCTATCTCATTTGTCTAGGTGAAATTCTTACAAAAGAGCAATGGTGAAACTAACCTCAGCTATGCATTTAAAACTGACACTGTCCCAGAAAACCTAGTATGTTCAGTACAGGTGTAAAAAACATAAATAGCACTTTTATAATTTAAGCAGTATGACTTCCACTTTCAAGGGAATTTTGTGCCTTTATATTATCCCCCTTCCTGACAAATAAAAATTAAGAGAAATAAACCAAATTATAAGAACTCTTCTTGAGCATTTATCCAAAAGTTCAGTTGCCAGCAAAGGAAAAAGAAAACATCACAAGTAATTTTCTAAAAGGCTTTGTTTAAAAGAGCATATTCTTCCTTACATGTAGATTTTGGGTTTTGAAGATGAGAGGCAGAGAAAAAAAGGATGAGAGGGGGCGGGGGGAAAGATGGAAACAATTGTTTATGTCAGTGCCTTTTAAACTGCTTGGTCATAAAATATTCTCTTTGAGAAAAGGATGATCCCTTTGTATCCTATAGATCAACTGCTTAATTCTGAAAGTTAGAGAATGCATATTAAGTATGAAGATTCCACTGGTACTTGCATTTATATTAAATATCAGCTCCATACAATTTAAATTCACTGGGGTATGAAATGTACCAAATTCCATTTGTGGACAGTGCTCTTGCAAAATAGCCCATTTTGATTGAACAGTTTCAATGCATTAGTGGTCTGAAAAGTTTTTGGGGTTCTTGTTCCATTTTGAGTTGTGTAATTAAGGAAAGAATGGGTTTACTTATTAAAACGAAACTTAAATAGCAGCTGCCAAAACCACTATTTTTCTTGAGGGTAACCACACCCTACAGCACATTACCATGACCTACTGTGGAAGGCTGGAGCAATCTTGTATTTACCCGTCTGTTTACACCATTTTCTCAGTTATCATTTATTTATGCCAAATTTTGTTCCTAAAAGGGAGAAGAGGAGAATAAATCTATGCAATGCCAAGAAAGAAAGAAATGTGAGAAAACAGGAGAGAAAAATAAGGATGACTTTCAACACTACATGGTTGCTAATTGACTTTAGCCACCCAGTGATGGGTACTTTTGTGAAACGATGGTTATTAGCAGGATCTCTGTTAAAAAATCACATTAGCTTTGGATAAATAGAAGGTTTTCAGAAAAATTCACCTTCAGCTTCCTAAGAAGAGAAACTTGGAGAAACATACTCACGGCTTTCCATTCAAGCTGATGGCTGTTGGAAAACTTTATGTAATTAAACTCCTTCCCCAAGCCACTCCTCAAATCAAACCTGTAGAGTCAGAGACATTTCAACAGAGTACAAGAGGAGACTCTGGCTGCCAGGGCGGTGTCAGTCACCAGGAACCTTCTTAAAGATTTCATTAATTACTAATGAGTCTTTAGAAAGTTGCTGCTATCTAGACAGGGATTTGTGGGGTTTCAAGACACAAAGGGATATTTTCTTACTTAAGATACTCTGCTAAAGAAAAGCAGGTGCTTCTGCTCCCTCACTGTATTTACTAGTGAGGCAGCATTGTAAATAACCTGAAAAGGAGAAAGACAGAGACAGACAGACAGAGAGAGATTTGCAAGACTAAGCCACCCATCTAAATTTTGTTTTGGTTTGATTAAATTCTTCACAAGGAATATAGAGCTGAACACTGTCACGAAATATTGTCCAGCAATGTACCAATTGATAGGAGCTGGAGAATCGAATTAAGGAGGTCAGTATGTCTTCTATGAGGCTGGCCGATCCCTTGTGCCCTGAAGCAACCTTCCAAGAGGAAGGTCTACACCAGCACTGTTCTTGGAACTCCTGCCAGCAGCCAGGACCTAACACAGAGAATTTCTTGAAAGAATACACTTACAATACCTGCCACGTATCATCTCTTTTATAAAACAGGGTGCCAATACTGTTTTAGGGGCATTGAGAGAATGATGGCAAACCAACATTCAAAGGACCACACAAATGTCCTACCACTAGATATTAACCCTTATAATGAAGAAAGGCAATGTTGCCTTGGCATGAGTCAATATAAATGTGGTAATTAATCACCAGGCTCTACTCAACCATATTAGTTCCCAGCATGGGACCTGAAGGTATTCAGAGAAACATAAAGATGCTCCAGGTAAGGGATCAGAGCTGCAAGGAACGATATTTCCCTTCCTATTGCCTAAGGAACAGGCAAACTGTCCCACTGATGCACACGATGCTGTAGGAGGGTGTGCAGATGCCATCCAAGTGCTCTGCCATGGCCAAAATTTCTTCAAGTGTTCATATTGGACCAGGCGGGTCATGTAAATTTTGCATTCTCCTCCAAAATACATCCATATTTGTTTATTACATGAATTACTTGTATGACACTGACTTTCCAGAAAGATGCTCCATATATATGGAGCCTGAAGTGTGTGAAGCACAAGAATGATGTCTCTAATCTCTCTTCTCCCTGGCTTCCAGACACAGCTAAAATCTACCCCATTCCAGCTGTCCAAATTATTCCAATCTCATCTTCAAGTGCTCAGGTTCATCACAGCCCACCATAGTATGTATGTTCAGATCTCCTCACCTTCCCTGGCTTCGCAGTTTCCCTCCCACCCCGCCTTCCCTTGGTGAGACTGCAGCTATCCTTAAAGGCTCAGCCACGTCTCTGCTCTCTCTCAGATCCTGTCCACCAGGCCATTTCAATTTTACACTGCACCACAGGTGTTAAAATCAATTGCATTCTTGTTTTTTTGGTTGTTTTTTTTTAATATTAAATTCTTTTATTGGTACATTGTAGGTATACAACACAATTACATTTTTCATTGGGAATTGTACCTTTACGTAATGCATCTTGGTTCTTATTTTTTCCCCATTCCTAGCCCTCCCTTCACGCCCTCCACCCTTCCCTATTTACAAAGACTTTATTTCCATTTTTTCCATTTCTCATCATTTTTCCTTTCCCTTCTTTCCTTTCCCCTGCCCCTCCCACTACCCCTACCCCTTTGGACCTTTTCTTCCTATTTTACATTATCAATTATTCATTCTAATCATTGGTACATTTTAGATATACAATATAATCACATTCATCATTGGAAATTTGCACCTTTACATAGTCTCTCTTGGTTCTTATTTTTCACCCTTGCCCAGCCTTCCCTTCAACCCCTCCATTCCTCCCTATTTACAAAGATTTTGTTCTTATTTTTCCATTTTCTCATATTAATCCCATTCGCTTCTATCCTTTCTCTAGCCCTCCCACTTCCTTCCCCTTTACCCCTTTTCTCCTTATTTCACATGACCTATTATACATTTAGTCCTTATTTACACTTTCAGTTTCTCACACCAGAGAAACTATTCAGAATTTATTCATGTGTGTCCTATTTATTTCACTTAAGAGTATTGCCTCAATGTGCATCCACTTAGCTATAAATGTCTCTAATTTCTCATTTTTTATGGATGAGTAGTACTTCATTTTATTAAAAAAAA
Organism: Heterocephalus glaber; assembly: GCF_053883595.1. Classification (NCBI taxonomy): domain Eukaryota; kingdom Metazoa; phylum Chordata; class Mammalia; order Rodentia; family Bathyergidae; genus Heterocephalus; species Heterocephalus glaber. The sequence continues at coordinate 42,899,039 of NW_028258308.1, forward strand.
AAAACACATTTTCTTTATCCAGTCTCCAGTTGATGGACATTTGGGCTGTTTCCAAGCTTTAGCTATTACAAACTGTGCTGCTATGAACATGGGTGCACATATATCACTGTGATAAGATTCTTTTAATTCTTTGGGGAAGATCCCCAACAGTGAAATAGCAGGGTCAAATGGGACTTCTAGTCCTAGTTCGTTGAGGTAGTTCCATACTGATTTCCGCAGTGGTTGCATCAGTCTACACTCCCACCAGCAGTGGAGCAGGGTTCCTCTTTCCCCACAGCCCCGCCAGCATTTGTTATTGGTTGATTTCATGATAGCAGCCATTCTTTCTGGAGTGAAGTGGAATCTCAGTGTTGTTTTCATTTGCATCTCTCGAATGACCAGTGATACTGAACATTTTTGCATGTATTTATTTGCTATTTCTACTTCTTTGTCTGAGAAATGTCTGTTCATTTCAGACGCCCATTTTTGGATTGGGTCTTTAAATTTGGGAGGTCTGACCTTTTTAAGTTCTTTATAGATTCGAGATAGTAGACCTTTGTCTGAGGAAGAGCAGGTGAAGATTTTTTCCCACATTGTGGCTTGTCTCTTCACACTGCTGGTGGTTTCTCTTGCTGTGCAGAAACCTTTTAATAAGAAGAGATCCCATTTGTTGATTGTTTGTCCTAGTTCACAGGCAACTGAGGTTTTGTTCATAAAATCTTTTCCTACACCGATGTCTTCAAGAGTTCTACCTAACCTCTGTTCCAATTGGTTCAGAGTTTCTATTTTAATATTTAGATCTTTAATCCATTTTGATTTTAGTTTAGTGCATGATGAGAGATACAGGTCTAGTTTTAATCTTTGGCAAGTTGAAACCCAATTTTTCCAGCACCATTTATTAAAGAGGCTATTATTTCCTCCAGTGAGTGTGTTTGGCTCCTTTACAGAAGATGAGATGGCTGAGTGTGTCTGGCATTGTTTCTGCATCTTCTAATCTGTTCCACTGGTCCTCAAGTCTGTTTCTTTGCCAGTATCATGCTGTTTTTACAACTGAAGCTTTGTAGTATAGTTGCAGGTTAGGGATTGTGATACCCCCTGCCATGTCTCTGTTATCTAGAGTTGCTTTTGCTATTCTGGGTCACTTCTTGTTCCAAATGAATTTTTGGATAGTTTTCTCAAGGTCTATGAAATACGCTGCTGGGATCTCAATTGGAATTGCATTAAATTTATACACCAGTTTTGGAAGTATGACCATTTTCACTATATGAATCCTTCCTACCCAGGAGCAGGGGATGTCTGTCCATTTTCTGATATCATCTTCAATCTCTCTTTTCAGAGTGCCATAGTTTTCAGAGAAGAGGTCTTTGATTTCTTTCATTAGGATGATTCCTAGGTATTTCAGTTTTTTGGATGCTATTGTGAAAGGAATTATTTGCCCTATTTCTCTCTCAGTGAGTCTGTCATTGGTGTAAAGGAAAGCTCTTGATTTTTGTGTGTTGACCTTGTAACCAGCTACTTGACTGAATTTGGTTATTAAGTCTAGAAGACTTTTGGTGGAGTTCTTGGGGTCTTCTATATAGAGTATCATGCCATCTGCAAATAATGACAATTTGACTTCTTCATTTCCTATCTTTATTCTTTTATTTCTTTCCCTTGTCTAATTGCCATGGCCAATGTTTCTAGAACTATACTGAACAAGAGTGGTGATAGTGGACATCCTTGTCTTGTTCCTGATTTTAGTGTGAAGGATTTCAGTTTTTGACCATTTAGTATGATATTGGCTGTTAGTTTTTCATAGATGGCTTCTATCAGTTTGATGTAGAGACCATCTATTCCAATTTTTTGTAGGGTTTTTATCATAAATGCATGTTGGATTTTGTCAAATGCTTTTTCTGAGTCTATGGAGATAATCATATGATTTTTGTCCGTGGCTCTATTGATATAGTGTATTACATTGATTGATTTTCATATATTGAACCATCCCTGCATCCCTAGGATGAATCCCACTTGATCAGGGTGTATGATCTTCTTGATGACCTTCTGCATTCTGTTTGCCAGTATCTTATTAAGGATTTTTGCATCTATGTTCATTATTGACATTGGTCTATAGTTCTCTTTTTCAGTTGGGTCTTTCTCTGCTTTGGGGATCAAGGTGATGCTTGATTCCAGGAATGATTTTGGGAGTATTGCTTCCCTTTCAATTTCATTGAAGAGTTTAAACAGTAGTGGCAGCAGTTCCTCTCTAAATGTCTTGTAGAATTCAGCAGTGAAGCCATCAGGGCCCCGGCTTTTCTTAGTTGATAAGTTTTTAATTACATTTTCAATTTCATTGGTTGATATTGGGTTGTTCAGAAGTTTTAGGTCTTCTTCGTTCAACTTTGGTAATTCATATGTATCTAGGAATCTGTCCATTTCTTCTGTGTTGTCCATCTTATTGGTGTATAGGTTCTGGAAGTAGGTGTTGATAATCCTCTGGGTTTCTGCTGGTTCTGTTGTAATTTCAACCTTTTCATTCCTAATTGCATGGATTTGGGCCTTTTCTTTCCTTTTTCTGATAATGTTGGCTAAGGGTTTGTCAATTTCCTTGATTCTTTCGAAGAACCAACTCTTGGCTTCATTGATTTTTTGTATCATTCTCTTAGTCTCCATTGCATTGATTTCTCCTCTGATCTTTATAATTTCTTCCCTTGTATGAGCTTTGGGTTTGTCCTGCTCTTCTTTTTCTAGAAGCTTGAGGTTCAGCATCAGGTTGTTTAATTGGGCTCGTTCTGTTTTCCTAATATGCGTATTCACTGCTATGAATTTCCCTCGTAAGACTGCTTTCATTGTATCCCATAGATTCCAATATGTTGTATTGTCATTGTCATTTAATTGAAGGAACTGTCTGATTTCTTCTTTAATTTCCTCTGTGACCCATTGGTTATTCAGAAGTGTGTTGTTCAATTTCCATCTGTTAATGAAATTTTTTGAGTTTCTTTTGCTGTGGATCTCCAATTAGATTGCACTATGGTCTGATAATATACAGGGGATAACTTCAATTCCTTTGCACTTACTTAAACATGTTCTATGTGTGAGTATGTGGTCTATTTTGGAGAATGACCCAAGTGCAGCTGAGAAGAACGTGTATTCTGATTTTGTGGGGTGTTAAGTTCATTTGTTCAAGAGTTTGATTGAGTTCTAGTATTTCATTACTTATTTTTAGTTTAGTTGATCTATCTATTTGTGACGGTGGGATGTTGAGGTCCCCCACTACAATTGTATTAGTGCATATATGACTTTTCATGTCTGTTAGTATTTGTTTTATATAGTTGGGTGCACTAGTGTTTGGTGCATAGATATTTGTGATTGTCATCTCTTCCTCTTGGACTGTTCCCTTTACAAGGGTGTAGTGTTCTTCTTCATCTCTCCTAATCAGTGTTGGTTTGAAATCTACTTGATCTGCCAAGAGGATAGCTACTCCTGCTTTTTTTCGGGTTCCTGTCGCATGGAGTATTGTTTTCCACCCTTTGACTTTCAGTCTATGAGTTTCCTTTTGAATTAAGTGTGTTTCTTGTATGCAGCATATTGTTGGATTTTACTTCTTGACCCATTCTGCCAGTCTATTTCTTTTGATTGGTGAATCGAGGCCCTTAATGTTGATAGTTATAACTGAAATGTATTGACTTGTCATTGCCATGACTTTTTCTTTTTGTTGGGTTCTCCCCCTTTACATTTAATTTCTTGTCATGCCAAATGTGTTCATTCTGCTTTGCTTCCTGGGGTTATGATCCACAATGTCTGTTCCTAGGATATTGTGTAAAATTCCTTGGAGTGCTGGTTTGGTATTCATGAAGTTCCTAAGGTGCTCTTTGTCATGAAAGTATCTTATTTCTCCATCCATTTTGAAAGATAGTTTTGCAGGGTACATCAATCTGGGTTGGAGGCTGTTTTCTTTTAGGGCTTGGAATATGTCACTCCAAGCTCTTCTTGCCTTGATGGTTTGTGTTGAGAAGTCTGCTGTGATTCTGATGGGCTTTCCTTTGTATGTGATTTGTTTCTTTTCTCTGACTGCTTGGAGAACTTTGTTCTTCTTTTGAGTTTCTGGAATCTTAACAATTATATGCCTATGTGTAGATTTTTTTTGATCAAGGCTATTTGGAGTCCTATATGCCTCACTTATCTGTATGTCAAGCTCTTTTCCCCTGCTTGAGAAGTTTTCTGCCATTAATTCTGTGAAGAGATTTTTTTATGTCATCTGCACTCTCTCCTGTTTCTTCATTGAGCCCAATCAGTCTTATGTTATTCTTCTTTGCATCATTTAGCAGCTGCTGGATTGCTTTCTCATGTTCTCTTATAATTTTGCAGCAATTTTTCTTTTTCTGGTCACTAATTGCAATCTTATCTTCTATATCTGAAATTCTGTCCTCACATTGGCTCATTCTGCTGTGTAGACTTTCAGTGGAGTTTTTCATGTCCTGGAAATCTATTTGCATCTGTTTTATGGATTCCATTTGTTTCCTATGTTGGGATTCCATCATGTTCCTGAGCTCCTCTCTAGATTTATTAATCATGTCTTGCACTAGGGACACAATTTCTCCTGTTATCTGAGAAATTATTTCTGATTTCATTTTTTCCAGATCCCCTTTTGTTGCCAGTTCAGTGGGTCCAGGTGTTTGAGTATCAGAGTGTTCCATCTCATATCCCTTTGGGGTTGCTGTAGGTGATCTGCAAGTCTGGTTTTGAGACATCTTTACGTGTTTTCTCATTTTGACTGGGGCGTGGGGCTGTTAGTGCCTGCATGAATTGGATTACCTCCTCTGAACTGGGAGAGGTAGGACAGGTGCTGGAAGCTGTGGTAGGGATGGTGACCCAAAAGCCCTTTCCTGTGGGCTGGGAGCAGCAGGAGGGATGGTGGCTGGAAAGCCCCTTCTTCTGGACCTGGAGCAGTGGGATGGCAGTTCAGAAGCCCCTACCTCTGTGCCGGGAGCGGTGGGAGGTAAGGTGGCCCAGAAGCCCCTTCCTCTGGACCAGGAGCAGCGGGACAGAAGGTGGTCCAAAAACCCTTTCCTCTGGGCTGGGAGCAGCAGGAGTGATGGTGACCCAAAAGCCCTTTCCTGTGGGCTGGGAGCATCAGGAGGGATGGTGGCCAGGAAGCCCCTTCCTCTGGACCAGGAACAGTGGGACGGCAGCTCAGAAGCCCCTGCCTCTGGGCCAGGAGCAGCGGGACTCAGTACCTTGGTCTGGTGTTCTGGTGTCCTCTGCGTCTTTGTAGTGTGGAACCAGGTGGCTGCCTGTCTACAGCTGGGTGATCCGTTGTCTTCTGCAGGACTCGGGACCTCAGTGGGGCGTGCACAGACCTACCTGTCTGCAGTGGGCTGATTCGGTGTGTTCTGTGTGACTCAGGACCTTGGTACGGCGTGCCAATTGCATTCTTGTTTGTATTTTCATTATTGCTTCCATGTGGCCCATACCACTCCCCCATCCAAAGCGATACCCAGAGCAAGTAGGCTTGTGTTGGACACACACAGACAAAGTAAATGGCTCATGACAAAGTGCATGGATCTATGTCTTTCGTGCCTGGAGGCAATGGAATGCTTGCACAAAAGGAAAAACACATTGGGAAATCTTGGCCTGTTCAGTGATCTGCGGTAATGAAATGACAAGTCTTTGCATCTTTGGCCATCCGCTTACAAATCTCTTAGCATCAAAAGTGAAATGCTGAAAGCATCACAGTGGTGGCAGGCCTGGACTTTCCCTCCTCTCTGCTGCCTCATTCTTCATACAGCAAAGAAGGAGCCTTGGTAGGACCTGGGAATTTTGGTTTTGGCATAAGACCATTTCAGACTAACCTAGGAAAAGTGATAAGCATATGCAGGGAAATACTGATCTGTCACGAAGAAAGCCAGAAGTGTATTTTACGCCAATGTTTCAAAGAAAGGGCATCTGTCCTAATGGAAGAGAAAAGGGGTGCTGGAGGCCAGTCAGAGGTGGGAAACGTAAATGGGGATGAGAGATGTTGAAGAAGAAGGTGAGGGAGGGAAAGATTTCCTGAGTGGTCACTGTTAAGACTTGAGCGTGACTGATGAAAAAGATCCTTCCACTCTTTATATATTCAGGATAGGCTAATAGTCTATTTTTCTGACTGGTAATGAACTACACCATCACCAATGGGTTACATTATAATGCAATAGGGCAATTGGTCCATATAATAGTGACACCCTGAAATTATGAGTAGAGGATGAGATTATGCTTAAGCACACACCTTTTAAAAAGGCCCCCTCTTTTTTTTTACTGAAAAGAGCTCCTTCCTGCAGGTTGGCTTCTGGGGCTTCCCTCTTCTCTCTAAATGAAGCTATTTATTTCTTCTGATTTTACCTTCCTCCTCCTTATGTTCTTTTTTCTCTCTCTCCCTTTCTTTACCACTCCCACTTTCCTTTTCTACACTCAAAACTAAATCTTCATGATAAGTATTCCTAAAGTATTTTCTTTCTCTTACAACTCAACCTATGCTGATTAGTGAGCCAGTGAAAGGAAAGGGGATGGGAAGATCAAACCAAAGAGAGAAAAGAAATTTCCAAGCTTTTCTCTACAATCAAAGAGAGAGAGAGAGAGAGAGAGAGAGAGAGAGAGAGAGAGAGAGAGAGAGAGAGAAATAGAAGAGCAAATAGCTTGTTTTTTAAAGATTTTAAACTAAAAGGTGTTTATGAGGGCAGAGTGGCATGAAGTCATAGCATAATGGTTTTATTGAGCATTTTATCGATTTTTTTCAAGAGTTGGGTCAGGAGATTATTCTCAGGTAACCTCAGCCAATGACTCCATTGTGCAGAAATTCATTAAAATCAGTCCCATTTCTCATGCAGAGTGAATATCTGAGGGAGTTAGGGGATCAAGCAGAGTTGCAAGTTAGGAAGGAAAGAACCATGGTACCAACATTTTGGCTTAATCCTTCTTAGAATCAGTTTTACCAAAGTCTGAGGGAGGGAGTTTGAGAATACCACTCTGCTTTTCAGCTGCTAGAGAACTGTTAAGAAGGGCTTAAGCTTCCAAAGGAAAGCTTTGAAATTGACACAAGCTCCTTAAGTCAGTCGGCATAGCCCAAGACACTGAAGAGCTAGAAAGGATGGTTCTGTAAATGTATTTATAGCAATGCCACTGCCATGATTGGGGGTGGCCTTTAGTCTTTTCTCCAACTTTCTCCAGCAATGCTGGAGCATGCTCCACCTTCTCAGCTCTGCATATTCCTGGAGTGACCTCCTCTGACTCCTGATGTGCTGTTAACACCCTAAGTACTTCCCCTGACATGAGCAGCCTCACAGTAAGACAGAGCACTTCTTCCACAGGGTGCTCCCCAGAGCAGGGGTTTGTACAAAGTAGGTGCTCAACAAATGTTTTTAGGAGTAATGGCACTTCTGTCAGTCTGACATAAGGCTTTCACAGCAGGATGAAAGAAAGACACAGGTGGGTGACCATTGTTCGGCGCATTCTTTTTAGTTTAGCAAGAGTTGGGGCAGGAGTCAGCAGTTCTGATGTTGCTTCTCAGCTACTTCATTCCCTACCTGGAGCAAACACCTATTTCCTTCATGCTCAGCTCCACAACTTTAAAAGGTCTGGCAGTGCCAATCCTGAATATTGTAGGAGGGGTGCCACGCATGCAAATGCAAGTGCCATCAGCACCAGTCTGGATATGCATCAGGTCTAACAAACTATTTGGAACCTGAGTACAATTATATAAGAGCAATGTACTAATTCCTTTACATTTGTATATGGAAGTTTCCCAAACTATTTACTGTCAAGTAAAGGCTCTTCAATTTAAATACAGTGTTGAAAAGTAAAGTATGATTTCTTCCTTATGAACTTTAAAATGGTTCCTTATGAACCTCTTAAAATTGCCATTGAAAGGATTTTTGGAGACCAAAGACAATATTTGTTTAAGAATAACTTAGTGCTTTTACGTATAAACATTAATTCCAAAGTCATTGTTCTGATAAAATGTACCAAGGAAGTCAGACAATAAATGCAATACAGTGCTTTTAACACTTATTGAACTTATGTTAATTTGACCTGATTTTATTCTTCCAAACATTTTAATATAAAGGTCTTTCAAATAGGTTAACAAGTATAAATTTTTATGCCCTTAATCAAAAATCTTCAAGCTCATGATACTGTTTGTGGCACTTTAGGACACGTCAGTTTGGCATCAATAACTCTTAGCTTTGAAAACACTACTACTAGAAATTGCAGGATACAATGAAAGCAGTGTGTTGAAGAAAATTTCTTAAAAATGGATTAATAAAAAGAATATCTTAAGTATGTTCATTAATAATAAAAAAATACAGATAAGGTAATTAAACATACTACAAATAAGTTAAAAATAAGCAAATACCTAAAATAAACCAAAACAATATTTAATTAAAACAGAAATTAACAAATTAAAGTATTAAAAGGATTAACTCATGAATTAAATGATTTGTCAAATGCAAATTCTTAAATTAAAAAATTGCTAATTCAATCAAATAAAAGAAGCACAATTACCCAAAATAAGAACAAATAAATAGGAAGTAACTTCAAATACATGATGTTTTGAAATATGTTTGCATTGTGAGATGACTAAATTTGAGCTACTTAACATATGCATTACCTCACATCTCAATTTTTTTTGTGGTAAGAACACATACAATTTTCTCTCTCAGTGATTTTTGAGTATACGATGCAATGTTATTAGCTACGATCACCATATTATACAATAGATCTCTTGACTAATTTCTCCTAACTGAAATTTAGTATCCATTGGCCAATGTCTCCACTTCTTCCAAGCACCAGTTCTGATAAAAACTTTAAATGAAATAGAAATAAACATATATTTAATAAAAAATATAAAACTCATACATGTGTACCCATACATAAAGATCACAATAAAGGCTAGAATGAATTTAATGTGGAAAATAGCAAGTATTTCCATTAAAAAGAAATAAAATAAGCATATCTATTAAACCATTTTAATTTAACACTGTTCTGAAGACACTAGCTATATAATCATATGGAAGAAATAACAGTTATGGATTTTAGGGGAAAGGATTATAACTACTATTATCTGCACATGATATTATTATATACTTTAAAAATGAAGAAAATAAAGAATACAAATAAGAATTGATAAAGATGATTGAGTATAAAATAAACTAAACTAAGTTTCAAGTAAACAAAAATAAAAATTGATTGCTGATACAATGAAACAACAGTAATAATAAAGTAAAATACCTGACAAGATACATGAAAATATATGATGTCTATGTGATTAAAACTTTAGAATGTGACCAGACGCGGTGGCCCATGCCTGTAACCCCAGCACTCTGGGAGGCTGAGACAGGAAGATGGCAAGTTTGAGCCCAGCCTGGGCCACTTGGCAACTTACTGAGACCCTGTCTCAAAATAAAAATTTTAAAAATGGCGGTTGGAGTGTGTTGGGTTAGTAGCTCAGTGGGAAAGCCTTTAAAACGCAATCGAGGAACAAAAAAACTAGTGAATAATAGTCCAATTGATTCTATTCTTCATAAGACAAAATCAATTTCGATTGGGCAGACCAATTGGCTTCAAATGAAAGGATGGAAGTAGACTCAAACCCATATAATAAAGGCAGCATTGCAAATCAGTGAGGTGAACATGGATTAATTACAAATGATATAGGGACAGCTGAGTAAATGGAAAGTAAAGCTATATTAGAGCATATTTTTCATAAAATAAAGTTCAAATTGGTTAAATATACAAATGCAATGAAAGAAATATTAAAAATGTTCAAAATATACTATAAGGAGATTCTGTATTTCAGTATTTAATGAAAAAGGTCTTGCTTAGTATGACACAAAACCCAAACACAAAGAGACAAATCAACATATTGATCACAACAATCAAAAAACCTTCTATATACCGAAGAAGGAAAAAACAAAACCCAAGACAATAACAAGACCAGATGACCAATAATTAAAAGAGATATTTACAATCGATAACACTAATATTTGCAACACAACTAATATTTTTGTGATTATATATATATATAATATATAAAGATTTCTTACAAATCAATAGTAAAAATTATCAATATTGTGTAGGAAAATGAGCCAAAAAAAGAAATAGAATGTGTATTTCTGTAAAACTCAAGTGTATAAATGGATGCTGAACCTGACTGAATTCACAGGAAAAATGCAAATACATTTCATCTACCCTAATTTCACTTACGGTCTAAAATTTTTTTAAAAAAGCTTAATAACTCTAGCGGTCACGGTGTGGGGAGACATGAAAACAAGGGCTCCATTTTTTTCTAGTGTAACAGAAAGTTGGCAATAATAAAAATGTAAGACACATTCCCCTGGTCCTTGAAATTTTGTTTCTAGGAATTTATACTAAGGTTATGTTCCCACGTGTGTAAAATGATGTATATACAACAATATTCATCACAGCATTGTTTGAAATAGCAAAAGAGAGGACATGACCCAAATGTGTTGAATAAATTCTAGTACTTTCCAGCAATACAATCCTAGTAGCTATTTAAAAGAAAAAAACAAGTGGATGGGACCCTATATGTCAGCAGTTATTGCCATGTTATAAAAGCAAGATGAAGAACACCATGAATTGTGTGCTAACAACTATGTAAAGAGAGGCCCACATTTACACATGTGACCAAGCAAGCACAAGATGCCCTGGAAGGAACCGAAGAACCTGCCAGCCCCTCCCAGGGGCACTAGTGCTTGGCTGGTGGCAGGAGCAGGAGCCAGACAGTTTTCTAAACTTATACCTTTTATAACTTTTAGATTTGGGACCATCAACACATATTCTTTTAAAAATAAAAAAATAATCTTTAAAGTCCTTGACTGTATTCTTTCCTTTAACAAGAGCATGCTGTTTAAACAATGATGCGTGTTCAGTATAGGGAGAAAACAAGGTTTAGAAGATAAATAGGGAGAATTGGCCAAAGACCATAAAATAAAGTCCCCATGCCTTTTCTGCTTCTTAGCCATACAACTATTCAAAAAGTAACATTTAAATGGCTTTGTGGATAACAACTGTATCTCCGTGACAGTAGGGAGGTACTGCATTTTGATAATGCAATCATTGGACTACAGGCTCTCCAAGGTCCCTCTGGCTCTAGAATCCAGTAAAACATTACTTTGATCTTTCCCTAAGGTCATTTTATTAACTTGCTTCAACATTACCCCACAAATTAGGGATTACCAGCTGCTAACTATTGCTTGAAGTTGCCTCTTCATTTAAATAAAATAGTTCTCTTATCAACCTTTCTCCTAAAGCCAAGTTTATGAGGTGAACACACTGCCATGTCCCTTTTTTAGTTAACAAAGCTTGTACTTATAAATACAATTTGCATCATTTCTGTTTCCTAAAGACCAGTGTCCTTTCAGGTCTACACCATGCCTGACCAAAATTTAAAACATGATAAGCTTCATATCTAAAGGTACAAGATTGTACCTCAGGAAAGGTACAAGATTGTAGCTCAGGAAAGAACTTCTCTTTGTTCTGATTCACTGAAAGGGATTCGGGGCTCAGAATGGAGTTTTATTCTGTTTCCAGGCCCATCCCTCCCCAGACAGACTTCTGAAATGTGGTTCTATTTCCACAGGGTGATTTAGCTGGTGTGGATCACCCACCTACACAGCCCTTCATTACTATTCTTGTTTGAGCCTATCTTCTGGTAATTTTCAGGAAAGCATCAGTGACATATTGGCCCTAGTGACTCACTGAGGGGATGGTGACTTAAGTGACTTGAACAAACCTTTTGGAACATGGGAAGAGCATGGACTTTTCTGAAAAAAAAAAAATATTGGGTTCAAACCTCTGCTAAATGGCTTGTTAGTAGTGAAAGTGACACTGCGCAAATTTCTCAGGATGTTAGAGCTTCTGCTTTCTTACCTGTACAACATCACTGATAGCTACTTTGCAATGTTTCATAAATATTTTAAAATACACATAATTATAAAGCATAAAACGTATATTAGTACATTATAGAATACATACCATAAGTTACATATTATATATGTTAATGTAAAGGATAAAATCTTGGGCTTTACTTGTTGCTTAGCCTTTCTGAACCTCTGTTTTCATATCAGTAAAATGAGTGTTTTTGTAAATCCTACTTCGCCATGTTGCTTAAATGGGTGCTCACACACCATCTGGCTAAAGCGACTGCTCATCAAGTGCTGTCTGGTGTCACTTTATTCTGAAGGGCAAGGTCTCCTTCAGAACATCACCCCTGTTCAGTAGTAAGTGTGGCCCCTTTGGATATCAGGTTGGAGCAGAGGTCCAGGGAGAACACCAGCAGCATCAGCCCCATCTCTCTTCGATGAGATGGTCTCAATGCTTACTTTTTTATTTTCAAAGATGGCTTGGTTCTTTTTCAGTGGAAGGTGGTGGTAGCATGACCCAGTGTTGAAGGTGTTAGACTGAGAGAGGGGAGACAAGGGTTCTACCAGCAATACCAGTACTTCACCACTTCCTGACTCTCTCTTTGCTCATGTGTATAGTGAGGGTCTATTTAGTCTCAAGACCAGTACAGAATACAGTGATTTTTCCAAAATTCTTACCACTTTAGACCTGTTTCATGAATCTTCTCATGAAATGGAGACTAGGGGTGGGGAACAAAAAATAAAGAAAAGAGAGAATGGAGTAGGAGAGATTTATAAAAATGAGAGCTTCACAGATAATCTTTCTTCTGGGCCTCAAGAAAAGCATTACATCAATCCTGGGTAAATTCACCCAAAATTCCCTACAGGAAAACTTCCAACTGTAGTACTGCTGGACTGGTGCACCTGAAAGCATAGTGGATGGGCCCACAGGCGCACACTGGGTCTCAAGCTTCACAGCTGTGTGTGCTCAGCACTTTTGAGGTCATACCTCTCACTCCAGCGTACTGACAGCCTCTAGACCATGGATGCAGGGGCCACAGCAATAGGCACTCTGCTTAAAAGGAAAAATGTGTTTGTTTACAGCCAGTGCATCCTGTGAAAGGGGAAGATGAACAAAAGCAAAGGTGGACAGAGCAAGCTGACCATGCTGCCCCCAATACCTGGCCAAGAGCCCTTTATTTCCAGGATGTTTCAAAAGAATCTTTTCAACTCAATTAGCATTTAATAGCCCTGATGTTCAATCTCAGGGATCAGCTGTGAAGTTACTAAAGCCATTACCTAGGGGCTAGAGCAGCCAGCTGTGCTTGAAATGTCAATGCTTTTCAGAGGTAACTACCATCCCCTCCCCACAGTCCCTTCCATCCTGAGGCCCTAATGTTAAGTAACATTTCACAATGGCAGGTGTCCTCTTTCAGTCTTAACATCAGGCACCTTGAACCATCCAGATTCCACTCTAGCTTTACTCCATACCTGGCCAGCATCAAAGATGTGGGAAGGGTTGGAGACCTGGGCAGCACAAACATGTGAGTTCATAGTCAAGTGAGAACCACCCCTCCATCTCCTCTTTATTCAGCCTACATTCCATCAAAGCTTCAGAGATATCAACAAGGATGCAGAGGGAAGAGGCCAGGAAGAGGATGTGGGAAGACCCAAGTTTAATAAGTAAGAAAAAGATGTAGGATGATAATTATCTAGTATGACAAAGGACCACATGAATGGAATCCTTTGTATTCTGTGTATCTGAGAGTAAACTGGTTGCACGTCAGCTAGCTGTTAACCAATAAGCATCCCATTCCTCCTTTGCATGCAGCAGGACTCGAGTCCCCAGCCCCTTTGCAACTAGGCAGAGCCACAGGACTAGTTCTCACCAACAAATGTGAGTAGAAGTCATGTTCCCATCTTCAGGCTGAGACAAGTGAGAGGGGACCCATCTTCTCCCTACTCCAGATCAGAGGACCCAGGGAAGGGCCCCCCATGAGGATCAGAGCAGGGCAGGGCCACAATATGGAGGTAGCTTAGCTCCCAGTTGTCTGCAAAGAGCAGAATTCCCTGCTCCCAATAGTAGGCAGTTAATTGAACAATAAATAAATAAATAAATAAACCTTTAACATGTTAAACCACTGACATTTTAGATTGTCAAAGTTGCTATTGTTGATCACCTAGCTGGCAAAATCATATAACAGTCTTATAGACCAAAACTATCCCAGAGATTTATTTATAAACAACAAAATAATTGAAAATTAAATGTCCAAAGTAGAGAATCAGTTAAATAGACTATGGTTCATGGTATAGCCATTAAAACACATGTCTTTAAAATAATACTTAATGACAGGGGTATATGATGTGAAGTTAAGTAAGCAGCTTAATTTTTGCTGCAGAGTCTAGTAGTCAAAAAGTAATTTTAAAATAACTCATGTTTTACTTATCGTCTTTGAAGGGAATTTATAGATCACAAAATTATGTTTTAAAAGCTCCTTTTATCACTTGTCCACTCTTTTTATCAATGCAGCTGGCTCCTATAATTTTCAAAATTTTTTGCACAAACTCTCCCCTGCCTCTCTTCCTTCCCCTAGAACAGCCCCCCAAACCTAAAGCACAGGCCCATGCTGGCAGAAAAGGAAGCGTGAACAGAGGAATAAAAAGATGCTGACAGTCCTCCACCAGCAACAACAATCCTTGTGGCAGAAGAAGCTTCAAATTTCTACATTTTCCACTATCGGAATCTTGAACCCCTTTGCCCCATAGTCAAAAGGAATTCTTATCATCAAAGAAAAATTAAGGAGTTCTCCACTGCCAGCTAAATGAGGATGGTTTGTAATGTGGTACAGGCAGGAAGGCCTGAGTCATGAGATGGGAAGAAAAGGAGTTAAATATCTATTAAATTTATTAAATTAAAGAATTCTCTTATGGGGAAAATTTATTTTCTTGGTGGTGAGATGATTTTTTTTTTTTTTTTTTTTTTTTTTTTTGTACCAGGGATTGAACTCGGGACCTTGGGCTTGCAAGGCAGGAGACGACATGAGATGATTTTTTTCTAATACTGTAGAAGAAAGCCAGCTGCAGCCTGGGTTGGATTTCTCTCCCCAATGCCATACACACATCCTATTTTCCACCCCTTCACTCCATAAAACAATAATTTCCCCACCTTCTGAAGGAGAGTACCCCTAGGCTTGGGGTTGTTGTTGATCAGCCACAAGTGGCAGAATAATGTTATTTAGGAGGTGGTTTGAACTTAGAAAGACACAAGAAAGGACCTGTGGGAGGAATGTTAGATTATTTTACAGGGAGGAAGAAACTACACTGAAGGAAATGAGTGTAGAAGATGAGGGAGTAAGAAGACAGTTCAGGAAACAAGTGTCATAATGGAATACTTTTGGTTGGGTCAAAGAGAGTGAGACAGTGTAATCACCACACAATACTGGGCCAACTACCTAAACTCTTTAATAGAAAAGAATGCTTAAACATTCATTGTGTTTTGTATGAATCTTTCCAGGTTTAGGAAAATGGCAATACAATAGTTTGTAGTCATTTGAAAGAGGTGAAGTTTCATCTTAGGGTTAGGGGTGAGGCTCATGTGCTCAGCATGCATGAAACTAGGGGTTCAATTCCTCACACCACACACACAAAAATATATCATCATTTTGGTTTTCGATACTGGACAGCAAGAACTATTCTCTGGAAGATAACCAATCCAACCTGAGAAACTGACCCTTCCCAGTTTCTCAGAAGGTAGCTAGAGGGACATCTGTGGGACAGAAGAAGAAATGGTCCACCATAAAGTTGTGTGTGTTTTATTTTCCTAGTTATCTAGCTAAGAAAAAACTCACAAAACATACTAAGAATATTTATCTCTATATGGTGGGATTACACATGAATTTTTTATATTTGCAATATTTTCTGAATTCTCTGTGCTGAGAATAAATCATAAACAAAACAAATAAGCATCCTTTATAAAATAAAACCTCTATAATCCTATGACAAATGAACACCCCCAAGCAGACACATTGAGCAGAAGCTGGATTTTTTTTCCCGCAAATGAACTAAGAACACCAAAAGCTTATGATGCCAGGGTAATAATGCTGCTTGTGAGCGTCATTGATCTGTAAGGCTTTACACGTCCATGAACTTTCTGGGCAACAACCCTGAGAGGCAGAGAGTAAAAATGCATTTCACAAAGGAGAAATAAGGTCAGAAAGGTTCCTTATCTCTCAGGGAGAAGGTCATGGTGGGAACCCAGAGCACGCTTGACCAGAGCAGCCTGGAGTAGCAAGTGTCCTCATCTACCATACACAGGTGTTCACAAACCCTTCTGTGCAGAAGCCCACGGTTTGCAACTCTCATTTGAGTCTGACTTGCACAGGAGTAAAGAAGGAATTGCACAACCCCAACCATGACATCCACACTTTTCTTTGCATCCTCCTGTTTCCTTTGAAGGACGGATAGGTGAGGCAGTCTGCAGAACTGGGGGCTCTCTCTGCATGGCTAGTGGCAGAAGCCCTGGGCAAGCGACCCTACTGTCAGCTGTTTCGTTGCATTAGTTGAACAACACTTGTATAAGACAGCATGTGTTGTAAAATCAGGAATTCATATTCATATATTGATAGATAAGAAAATGGCTCTGGCTGTCATTGTCTTCTTCTGAACCCTCCACATTTTTCTAATCACTTTGGCAGGTTAAAACATTTTTCCTCTAAGTGAGCTGGATGGGCTGGGAGTGTGTCACTTGGAAAAGATGCCCTCAAACAAGTACAAGGCAAAGTGCCAGTTCTCTGAGCCTTACCAGCTGTTCTGGGCACCCTTTCAGAGCTCCAAAGTGATCCCATTAGCTGAGCCTTCATGGATGATAGGTGGGAATTGGTTAACTAATAAATCTCTAGGCTACATCAGCCAGAGTGGGTATTAAGAGTGTCTCAAAGGACATGTACTTTGCCTGGTTTTTATTTTTGTACAGGGGGAAACCTTTTCAACTCTGACCCCATCCATAAGTTATTTTTCCCATCAAAATGTTCAGAGTAGAAATCTCAAACTCAAAAAAAATATGGACACCAGAGCAGACACAAACAGGGCAACTTTAAAGAAAAAGAAGAGAGCTAGAAACTTCCTTGTAGAAGGGAAAGCAACAAATGTGTCACAGAAGGCACCCAGGGAAAGCCACTGTGTTAGTACCAGTGGAGGTAAAACTCTTACTGATCCGGAGCTTTGAGCCACCACAGCTGTGGGGACTGAAGTGTTGTAATTAGTAACTGCATAGTTCAGATCATTTCCAATGCAGAACAATCTGAGATAGGTAGAGTGACAAGTCCTGAAGACCAACAGAACCTGGAATTTGATGAAGGACAGCTGCGAACTGAGAAAGAATGGAGATTATTGCCCTCAACACAAGAAAGCTATGAGTTCATCAGTCTTTTGTAAGGAAGAACAGGAAGTTAATATTAGAACTTCACTCAAGATGACTTAGATTTTTCAATTAATCCTTTCGTTGTCTTGATAAAAAGTGGGGTGTAAATTGGCATGGTCTGAATGTCATTTGTTCCCCGCAGAGGCATGCGCTTTTGGAAGTTTGCTCTCCAGCATGGTGACATGAGATAGTGGAACCTTTACAAGGGGAACATAGTGTAAGCTGATGAGGTCACAGACTCCACTCTTGGGTGCTGTAGTTATAAAAGAGGGAGCCTGGCCCTTCTGCTCCCTTGCTTCCTTCTCATCCAATTACCTCTCAGTTGGGCTTCTGCCATGTGGTCCTGTGGTACAAACCAGATAGGGCTGCTCAGTCTTGGACTTTCACCCTGCAACACTGTGAGTCACATAGAACTCCTTCCTCCAATATTTTGTTATAGGAACACAAAATGGAATGTGACAGGAGGGGGGAAATATTAATAATTTCTATGGATCAATATCTGCACTAGATGTGTCTCACTGGAAGCTGCAAATTATATTATGGACATTATATTATATGTTTTATATATATGTATACATATGTTATATATTATATTTTATATATCACAATATGCAAATTATATTATTAATTAAAATGTGCTGGTAACTGTGCAGGGTACTTTATAAATATTGTGGTTGTCTTACTCAACACCATGTAATGTAGACATCATAAGTCCCATTTTACAGAACAGCACACAAACCCAGAAAGGAGGTCTGATTCACTTCTGTAAACACCAAATAAGAAAAGGAAAAAGGAAAAATTCTCCCAGAATCATACCCCTGCTGCTTTTATAACTTTTTTCTATACTTGTATTATCAAATTGTAACAAAATTGAAATACTCCATCTAGCATTTTGTACCCTATTTTTTCACTATTTCCTCCCATCATGAAATAGTTTTTGAGAAAGTCATTTTTTTTGTTAAATTCTTTTATTGTACATTGTAGGTATACAACACAATTACATTTCTCATTGGGAATTGTACCTTTACATAATGCATCTTGGTTCTTATTTTTTCCCCATTCCTAGCCCTCCCTTCACCCCCTCCACCCTTCCCTATTTACAAAGACTTTATTTCCATTTTTTCCATTTCTCAGCATTTTTCCTTTCCCTTCTTTCCTTTCCCCTGCCGTGCCCTTCCCACTACCCTCACCCCTTTGGACATTTTCTCCCTACTTTGCATTATCGATTATTCATTCTAATCATTAGTACATTTTAGATATACAATATAATGACATTCATCATTGGAAATTTGCACCTTTACATAATCTCTCTTGGTTCTTATTTTTCACCCTTGCCCAGCCCTCCCTTCAACCCCTCCATTCCTCCCTATTTACAAAGATTTTGTTCTTATTTTTCCATTTTCTCATATTAATCCCATTCCCTTCTATCCTTTGCCCTAGCCTTCCCACTTCCTTCCCCTTTGCCCTTTTTCTTCCTATTTCACATTACCTATTATACATTTTTGTCCTTATTTACACTTTCAGTTTCTCACACCAGAGAAACTCTTCAGTATTTATACATGTGTGTCCTATTTATTTCACTTAAGAGTATTGCCTCAATGTGCATCCACTTAGCTATAAATGTCCCTAATTTCTCATTTTTTATGGCTGGGTAGTACTCCATTTTCTTAAAAAAACCAACATTTTCTTGATCCAGTCTCCAGTTGATGGGCATTTGGGCTGTTTCCAAGTTTTAGCTATCATAAACTGTGCTGCTATGAACATGGGCACACATATATCACTGTGGTATGATTCTTTTAATTCTTTGGGGAAGATCCCCAGCAGTGGAATAGTGGGGTCAAATGGGACTTCCAGTCCTAGTTCTTTGAGGTATCGTCATGTTGATTTCCACAGTGGTTGCACCAGTCTACACCCTCACTAGCAGTGGAGAAGAGTTCCTCTTTCCCCACAGCCCCGCCAGCATTTGTTATTGGTTGATTTCATGATAGCAGCCATTCTTTCTGGAGTGAGGTGGAATCTCAGCATTTTTCTCATTTGCATCTCTCGAATGACCAATGATATTGAACATTTTTTCATGTATTTATTTGCTATTTCTACTTCTTTGAGAAATGTTTATTCATTTCAGATGCCCATTTTCAGATTGGGTCTTTAAATTTGGGAGGTCTGATCTTTTTAAATTCTTTTTACATTCGAGATAGTAGACCTTTGTCTGAGGAAGAGCAGGTCAATATTTTTTCCCACATTGTGGGTTGTCTCTTCACATTTCTGGTGGTTTCTCTTGCTGTGCAGAAGCCTTTTAATAAGAAGAGATCCCACTTGTTGATTGTTTGTGCTAGTTCATGGGCAACTGTGGTTTTGTTCATAAAATCTTTTCCTACACCAGTGTCTTCAAGAGTTCTACCTAACCTCTGTTCCAATTGGTTCAGAGTTTCTATTTTAATATTTAGATCTTTAATCCATTTTGATTTTAGTTTTGTGCATGGTGAGAGATATAGGTCTAGTGTTAATCTTTGGCAAGTTGAAGCCCAATTTTTCCAGCACCATTTATTAAAGAGGCTATCTTTCCTCCAGTGAGGGTGTTTGGCTCCTTTATCGAAGATGAGATGGCTGAGTGTGTCTGGCGTTGTTTCTGCATCTTCTAATCTGTTCCACTGGTCCTCAGGTCTGTTTCTTTGCCAGTACCATGCTGTTTTTATCATAGTAGCTTTGTAGTAGAGTTGCAGGTTGGGGATTGTGATACCCCCTGCCATGTCTCTGTTACCTAGAATCGCTTTTGTTATTCTGGGTCTCTTCTTGTTCCAAATGAATTTTTGGATTGTTTTCTCAAGGTCTATGAAGTATGCTGCTGGGATCTCAATTGGAATTGCATTAAATCTATATAGCAGTTTTGGAAGTATGGCCATTTTCACTATATGAATCCTTCCTACCCAGGAGCAGGGGATGTCTGTCCATTTTCTGATATCATCTTCAATCTCTCTTTTCAGAGTGCTATAGTTTTCAGAGAAGAGGTCTTTGATTTCTTTCGTTAGGTTGATTCCTAGGTTTTTCAGTTTTTTGGATGCTATTGTGAAAGGAATTGTTTGCCCTGTTTCTCTTTCAGTGAGTCTGTCATTTGTGTAGAGGAAGTCATTTTTAATGAATGCACTGTTTCCATTCTTTAGTTGTGCCATCAATTATTGATCTACCCTCCTATTGTGGAACTTTTAGGTAGCTTCTAATACTTTTTCTATTACACTAATGGTTGAGATGAATATTCTTGAACATAAATCTTATACATAAATTTCATTATTGCCTTAGGATAATGTCTTAAAACTAAAATTACTGGCTCAAAGTAAAGGAACATTTTAAGACCGCCCATACACAAACTGCCAAATTAGCCTCCAGAAAGTTGCCCCAATTACATTCTCACCAGCAGCAATAGAGGCAAACACCCTTTTCTCCACATTCTTAGCAGCATAGTTGTTGTTTTCTTTTAACTTTCCACCAACTGGATGAACAAAAAAATTACAGATTTACACTTTCCAATTACCTTGACAGCTACTGGAGTTGAACATCTTTTCATGTTTATTGGGCATGTGATTCTGTCGCCCCACAAGGGTCCCATCTACTCCTGTCCCCATTCATCCATCATTACTTTGGAGGGTGCTGTGTACAGAACCCAAAGAGGTCCCCCTGAACCTTTCCAGCACTTAGTGTGGCTCTGCTTCTGATGAAGAAGTGTCTCTCTCTCTGAAAGATGGTTGCTCCTCGATACTTAGCAAATGTCATCAGCAGCAGAACTCAGCTGGGGGCAGGTGGGGCTATCTACTCATCTAATCAGAATGGTTCCGCACCTATTCTTAGTCTCTGGATTCAGAAATTTACTAGGAACCAGGAGTGAAACCAGGACTAAACAACTCTGAAATGTGTACCTTCTCATGAACCTGACCTTCTCTTGCCTTCCCTCGGTGACTGAATGAGGCCAAGTTACTGTGGAGGCACAGCTGTGGTTCTCTCCTCTCAGGAGTGGGTTGAAAGGCCAGTGTACAGAAGACAGCCCTACAGATGGTGGAGATACCCTCCAAGTGACCCTGAGACACAGCAAGGCAAAGAAGGCCACCATCTTCACACTTCCAGAGAGGCAGAAATTCTCCCAAGAAAGGAGGCAGCAGCTGACAGGGTTATAAGCACAAAACATTGCCATCACTGTAAATTTGATCACAGAGGTTGGAATACTCCCTATCCCTTTCTGGGATGCTACAGCACCTCCATTGGTAAGCAGTATGGCCTGGCTTAATGGTCAGTGGATCAAGTTTGGGGCATCCAGTATTTATCACAGATTAAACCCTTCCTAGTTGAAACTGGTGAATAATTCATTAATTAACTAAGGGGCCAGGTGTTGTAGTGCACATCTACTCTGGAGGCTGAGGCAGGAGAATCACTTGAGCCAGCCTGGGCAACATAATGAGACCCTGTTTCTGCTTGCTTGGTTTGTTTTTCTTTTTCTTTCCTTTTTCTCTTTCTTTCTTTCTTTTTTTTTTATTTGTTTTTTGTTGGTGGTGTTGTTTTGTTTTCAGTAACAGGGACTGAACCCAGGGACACTCTACCATTAAACTACCTCCCCAGCCCTTTTAATGTTTCATTTTGAGACAGTCTTGACAAATTTACCAGGCTGGCCCTGAACTTGTGATCCTCCTGCCTTAGCCTCCCAAGTACCTAGGATTACAAGCATGTACCACCATGCCCAAGAAGCCTGACTTCTTTTCTTAAAAAGTAAGTAAAGAAACAAAGCAGCTCTTTTCTTACACTTTCATGCTATTTTGAAATAATTAATGCAGCTGTTTCAGCCATACAACCACAGTGCTCTTGAAGTCATTTCTAGCCTTTCTCATATGTCTGGAACATAGTAGAATAAATGCTTACTGAAAGAAAGAATGAGCAAACCCCACACTTCAACCACAGTAACCAAGCCCCTCCTTGTGCTCATCTTTTCAGAGGATCCTCCCTTAGGAGCCAGGTGAAATGATCCCCACTGTCGCTAGTGCTAGATGGAGCATCCTTCACCACAATGTTCTGTGCTGACCATGGGCAGCTGGAGTAATGCTGTGTAACAGCTGCCCCCACTGGACTCTGGAAGCAATGAAAGGAGCCTCCCTAGCCTGACACTGCTGGAAACCACTCTTCCCAGTAAAATATCCAAGCACAATACCTATGCACACACTTTTCCATGTGTGCAAATAATGACAAGCTATGGGATCAAATATCACCTTAAATTCACAGAACCCATGGTGCCAGACCCTGGTAGCAGCTGAAAGGGGTGTTTACAAAAGACATCTGCCTCAAAACAGCCCCTAGGCTAAATACAACAGATTCTGAAATAGGCGGCTGTAACATTTTAATTAGGAGTTTTATCAGGGTTGGGGGGAAAGCACCTCAGTGCTCAAATGTTCTAGAAGGAAGTTTCTTGTGACAGTCACTGAGCAGCAGAAATGACAGGGCAGGCCCTGCAAGTGCCTGAGGCAGGTACCTGGCTCCAAGGACCCCATGGGGGGAGGGAGGGCAGCCTCCTGGATGCCCAAAGACTGCTTGCTTATCTTCCTGAATAATTGGACTCATCCAAGATAGGCTCTGTTCTCTCCTTACCCAAACATTAGGGCTTCTGAATATTTCAAGATTCCTGCTGGACAAGGTCACGCTGCTTACCCTTTGGATAACAGAAAACCAACATCAGCTGCTTTGGAGACAGCCCTGGGAAAACCCTAAAGACGAAGGCTCTAGGTTTGTGCCGTTGCTCCCCTCTCACCACATTCAGGGCCCTGCTAGGTTGCAGTCAATGTCTGTCTGTTTCTGAGCAGTTATTGAACAGCATTTGTGCTCCTTACCAAAGCACATGGCTGAAGACAGAGTACGACGAAAGCCGGGTGCCTGATGCTCTCCTGTGCCTGTCTGCAGCTGGATCTCTGCTGCTTCCGTCCTGGGCATGAGCCTGCCCACCCATGACTCAGGCTCCTCCAACCATGGCCCCGGGCCTTCAATAAGGTAAGGGCTTCCTCAAAGCCCCAGTCCAGCTTGAGTGGCCTTGGGAACCTTGTGTCCCCCAGGGGCTACACAGATGCTCTCAGAAGGTCAGAGCATACTCCGAAGACCAGCCACTGCCAGGTTTGAAACTCAGTGCTAGTCAGCTTTGCATTACTATAACAACACACCTGACATCATCAACTTAAAGAGAAGAAAGATCTATTTTGGCCCACAGTTTGGAAGGTTCTGTCCATGGTTGGTCAGTTGGCTCCACTGCCTTTAGGCCTGTGGTTGGGAGCTGGCAGCAGAGGCAGCTGGACAGGAAAGAGGAGAAAGTGACTAGGTCCAACTGTCTGCTATAAGGGCATACTCACCATGATCTATGACCTCCACTTAGGCCCACCTCTTAAAGGTTCCTCCACTTCCCAGTAATATTGATCTGGGGATGAAGCCTTTAACACACGAGGATGTTCAAAATCCAGACTACAACATCCTCTCCCCACAAAACATCTGTCTTCTTAGCAAGAGCCTCCAAGGAGTGCTGAAGGGGGATTCTCTTACTGCCCCGAAGAATGCCACCTGGGCTTCTCAGCTCCCCACAGCCCAACACAGCAGACAGTACACTGCAGTCACTCTCACCATCAACTGAGCTCCTCCAGCTTCTTAGCAGGCTCACATTCCACCAGAACCACTGCTTGTCACGCTGGCTTCTCATGTGGGTTCTCCCAGGGTGTCCCACATGCATCTCCCGGTGCAAAGAGCACACACATGGAGAGGAGCACACTACTCATGCAGAAGGCCTGTGCTTTGGGGACCCAAGGGGGCTGCTTTCTAGCCAGGCTTCCTGAAGTCTGGTCTCCTTCCCACTCGGCAGTGAAGGGGACCCTATGAAAGAACCCCAGAAGTTCTCCTTCCTGAGTGGGAGGGTTAACATGCCTGGACTGAGGAATGCCAGGTAGATGGTAAACAGCATCTCTATGTGAGTCTGTGAGGATATTTACAGAAAGGATTTGCACATGAATCTGCAGACTAAATAAAAATCCAACTCAGTAAGGACCCAACTGAACAAAAAGGTAGGAAACTGGCAATGTTGCTCTTCTGAAGCTGGAACATCTACTCCCCCTTGGGGGCATTGGGACTCTTGTTTCTACCTTCAGGCTCCAGGTGTTAGTCCAGAGTCACCTGTACCCCCACCACCTGGTGCTCAAGCTGAGCTATACTAATGGCTTTCCTGGTTCTGGAATGTGCAGAACACAGCATAGGGCTTCTCAGCCTCAGTAATCATGTGACCCAAGCCCATCATAAATAATCATACCACTGGCTCTGTTTCTCTGGAAACCCTGACACAGGAGGGGGAAAAGGGAGGACATAACCCTTCGGCATTGTCATGCTCCCATTTGCTGGCTCCATTGGAAAGATTTAGGTGGTCTATCTCACCTGTCTTCAGCCACCTCTCTGGGGAGCCACCTTCATGTCCCCTCTGGACATACTAAGTAAAAACCCACCTGGGACAATCCTGGAGAGGGGCTCTTCACAGGGTCAAAGTGCAACCCTATGTCTCCTGCCCCTCACCCTATGGACCTCAAGGCCATGACACAGCAGCTAAGCTAAGGAAGCCTCTACTCTCAACCTCACTAAATGACAAGAAGGTAGGCATGTAGGTAAACTTTCAAGTTCCTTACTCCACCACTCTGACAGTTGAAGTAACCCTGGCCATTTTCCTGAACAGCCACCAGCCTCAGGGCATGTTTCCAGATTCTCATTACCCTCAGTTCTACTCTTGAAATACAGTGTCAGCTGAGAGCAGAGAGTGACCTGTCCCAGGGATTTTTATTTCCAAATGACCCTAAATATAGAAAAATCCCTGAGTCAAAGGGTCTAGCTCTAATGGTGAAATTGTAGGTACTCCAAAAACTTTTGAGAGCTACAGAACTTACATTCATTCCCTTAAATCTCACCACATTCGAAAACCCCCCAGACTGACTCAGCCTAGCCAGCTTAGTTCTCTTGAGTGCTAGTGATGTGATTTCTCTGGCTGTGCCTTCTGGCTAAACAGGTAGTCTTAGGTAGTCTTAAGAATAAGGCAAGACTCAGATTTTCAGGTAATCATATTTACTCATTGATATGCCATCTTCCTCCCCACTTTCAAAGCTTTAGAAAAACATATTTCAATTCCCACTGGAAAATGAAACCATTAGCCTCTAAATAATTAACTTTGCAGCAATGGAAGGGAACGCAGTCTGTACAAACACCTATGCTGGTCAATATGCCCAATGAAGGGGAGGAGCAAGCTAGTCCTACAAGACTTTCTTAGAGCCTCTGAGACTGAAATTTTGGAATCCATATCGCATATGTATTTGGAAGTGAAAGGAAGTTTCCTTCTATTGGTGAGGAGAAAGGGACATACTAAGTGTGCTCCTCCTGGGTCGCAAGCTCCTGGGTAGCCAGTAACAAGTGGCATCACACCTCATTATTATAGTGAGACATTAATATAACAAAAATATACCCAACACTAAATTAATTTTGAATATTTTCACTTTGCATATTACTTTACAGAAGAGTACTGAATAACGTCATTGAAATAGACACTCTTGCCATCATGAATCAGAAGCTAATATAAGGTACAGGAAGGACGCATGTACCCAAGACATTGTGTGCTGGTGAGACCCTGGAGGACCCCGCCTGTCTACATGGGCCCCTTTTCTGTGTCTTCCCATCACCCAGTTGGAGGTGCTGACAGTGTGAAGCATCCAAAGCCTTTTCTGCTAGGCACAAAGAATACAAATCCCAAGGGACAGAGCCCAAAATAGGATTCTACAGCCAATGCAATGAAGTAGGAAATGCTGCAGTTTATTCCCTTTTTAGGGGTCCACAATATTTCTGTTAGTGAAGTCTCTTAGACAACTTTCAGGAAAGACACCTCCCACCAAAAAACTTACTAATATTTCTCAGTAATGAAAATGTTATTAATAGTCTACAGACTTGTTATCCACAAAACACACCTACGAATGGCTTTTCCAGAAGGGTACAGGGTGGTGCCTAAAATAGTGGTTCTTCTGTAAATGCAGCAATGGACTTTGCATGGCTGTTGCAAGGGTGTTTAATTAAAGCCAAGGGCATGATTCTTAAAATGCAATCCAATGAAGAAAATTATGTAAGAAAATAAACTAATATGGTTCAAGAAATAGGCCGTCTGACAATTCAATGAAGTCTCAGAGTGCCTACAGGGTAGATGGAATGTGGGGCCTGAGACAGTCACCCTTAAATGGCAGTTTCTCTGACCACACTATGGTAAAATAAATGGCCCAAAATTCTAGACTCCAGAGGAAAAATAAAGCATTAATTACCTACATTGATAATTAAGGATAAAATCCATAAATTCTGGAAACTGGAAAAACAAATAGCAGAGATGTTACATGACTAGTAAGTTCAGTATTCTTACCTGAATGGCAGTACTCACTGACTTCATATGAAAGGTATTAAATACTTGCCTGATGTCAAATCATGAATTGGTAAGAGGTGGAATCCACATTCAGCTCTCATGATCCTCCTGGTTATGACCCCACGGAATGATTAATCACTCTACCAACTTCCCAAAGACCTTCCAGGTATTTGGGGGGGGGGCTGTTTTGTTTTAATTAAGGTGATGAAAGTCTGAGACTATGAGTAAGGGGAACCAAAGAATTTTAACGTACATAAGGTATTCTCTGCTGCTCTTCTTACTTGAAACTTTACTTTCCAGTTCTCCAGCCATAAAAATAATGATCATGATGAGGATGAAGGTGATCTTCTCCTGAGAACCAAGTCTGGCTACGCGAAACACCTTAGATACCTTCCAGACTCTTGCTGCTTCCTTCCCATTCTTCTGACTCCAGAAAATTGGAGCATCCTATTACTTTTCATCTTCTGTAGCCTCGCTCGTTAATTAATTATCTCATTTAGTCCCAAGATTTAAAAAATTATCTACAGCATGATAATTCCAAACGTTATGTCCCAGCCCTGGGTTATGCCTAGCCCTACCCTCTCCCATTCAATTGCCTACTTCTCCTCTCCATTTGGATATCAGTGTGATAGAGAAAATTTAAACTATAGGTGAGTTATTAAGGTAGCTGAAGTAGAATAAGTAATCCGTTCCTTTAAGATTTACCTTTCCCGTAACTCTTATTGTTCAAGGTGATGGCTAACTGAACCTTTGACCTGTAACCGAACTGTAGATAACATTTAACCTGGAGAAAAGCAAACTAGCAATGTTTGGGTAGTTTACAGTGTATGTGTTTTAGGTACCATCTGTTTGTTTTTGTTTTTGTTTTTATTAAATTCTTTTATTGGTACATTGTAGGTATACAACACAATTACATTTCTCATTGGGAATTGTACCTTTACATAATGCATCTTGGTTTTTATTTTTTCCCCATTCCTAGCCCTCCCTTTATCCCCTCAACCCTTCCCTATTTACAAAGACTTTATTTCCATTTTTTCAATTTCTCATCATTTTTCCTTTCCCTTCTTTCCTTTCCCCTGCCCCTCCCACTACCCCTACCCCTTTGGACCTTTTCTTCCTATTTTGCATTATCCATTATTCATTCTAATCATTAGTACATTTTAGGTATACAATATAATGACATTCATCATTGGAAATTTGCACCTTTACATAGTCTCTCTTGGTTCTTATTTTTCACCCTTGCCCAGCCCTCCCTTCAACCCCTCCATTCCTCCCTATTTACAAAGATTTTGTTCCTATTTTTCCATTTTCTCATATTAATCCCATTCCTTTCTATCCTTTCCCCTAGCCCTCCCACTTCCTTCCCCTTTGCCCTTTTTCTTTCTATTTCACATGACCTATTATACATTTAGTCCTTATTTACACTTTCAGTTTCTCACTTCAGAGAAATTATTCAGTATTTATTCATGGGTGTACTATTTATTTCACTTAAGAGTATAGCCTCAATGTGCATCCACTTAGCTATAAATGTCCCTAATTTCTCATTTTTTATGGCTGAGTAGTACTCCATTTTATTAAAAAAACCACATTTTCCTTATCAACTCTCCAGTTGATGGGCATTTGTGCTGTTTCCAAATTTTGGCTATTACACACTGTGCTGCTATGAACATGGGCGCACATATATCACTGTGGTATGATTCTTTTAATTCTTTGGGGAAGATCCCCAACAGTGAAATAGCAGGGTCAAATGGGACTTCCAGTCCTAGTTCTTTAAGGTATCTCCATACTGATTTCCACAGTGCTTGCAACAGTCTACACTCCCACTAGCAGTGGAGCAGGGTTCCTCTTTCCCCACAGCCCTCCCAGCATTTGTTATTGGTTGATTTCATGATAGCAGCCATTCTTTCTGGTGTGAGGTGGAATCTCAGTGTTGTTTTCATTTGCATCTCTCAAATGACCAGTGATGTTGAACATTTTTTCATGTATTTATTTGCTATTTCTACTTCCTTGTCTGAGAAATGTCTGTTCATTTCAGATGCCCATTTTTGGATTGGGTCTTTAAATTTGGGAGGTCTGATCTTTTTAAGTTCTTTATACATTCAAGATAGTACACCTTTGTCTGAGGAAGAGCAGGTGAAGATTTTTTCCCACATTGTCTCTGGGTTGTCTCTTCACATTTCTGGTGGTTTCTCTTGCTGTGCAGAAGCCTTTTAATAAGAAGAGTTCCCACTTGTTGATTGTTTGTGCTAGTTCATGGGCAACTGTGGTTTTGTTCATAAAATTTTTTCCTACACCGATGTCTTCAAGAGTTCTACCTAACCTCTATCCCAACTGGTTCAGAGTTTCTATTTTAGTATTTAGACCTTTAATCCATTTTGATTTTAGTTTTGGGCATGGTGAGAGATACAGGTCTAGTTTTAATCTTTGGCAAGTTGAAGCCAAAGATTAAAGGCAAGTTGTTTTTGTTACCTAGAATTGCTTTTGCTATTCTGGGTCTCTTCTTGTTCCAAATGAATTTTTGGATTGTTTTCTCAAGGTCTATGAAGTATGCTGCTGGGATCTCAATGGAATTGCATTAAATCTATATAGCAGTTTTGGAAGCATGGCCATTTTCACTATGTTAATCCTTCCTACCCAGGAGCAGGGGATGTCTGTCCATTTTCTGATATCATCTTCAATCTCTCTTTTCAGAATGCCATAGTTTTCAGAGAAGAGGTCTTTGATTTCTTTCATTAGGATGATTCCTAGGTATTTCAGTTTTTTGGATGCTATTGTGAAAGGAATTATTTGCCCTATTTCTCTCTCAGTGAGTCTGTCATTGGTGTAGAGGAAAGATATTGATTTTTGTGTGTTGACCTTGTAACCAGCTACTTGACTGAATTTGGTTATTAAGTCTAGAAGACTTTTGGTGGAGTTCTTGGGATCTTCTATATAGAGTATCATGTCATCTGAAAATAATGACAATTTGACTTCTTCATTTCCTATCTTTATTCCTTTTTTTCTTTCTCTTGTCTAATTTCAGTGGCCAATGTTTCCAGAACTATACTGAACAAGAGTGGTGATAGTGGACATCCTTGTCTTGTTCCTGATTTTAGTGTGAAGGATTTCAGTTTTTGACCATTTAGTATGATATTGGCTGTTGGCTTTTCATAGATGGCTTCTATCAGTTTGACATAGAGACCATCTATGCCAATTTTTGTAGGGTTTTTATCATAAATGCATGTTGGATTTTGTCAAATGCTTTTCCTGAGTCTTTGGATATAATCATATGGTTTTTGTTCTTGGCTCTACTGATATAGTGTATTACATTCATTGATATTCGTATATTGAACCATCCCTGCATCCCTGGGGTGAATCCCACTTGATCAGGGTGTATGAACTTCTTGATGATCTTCTGCATTCTGTTTGCCATTATCTTATTAAGGATTTTTGCATCTATGTTCATTAGTGAGATTGGCCTATAGTTCTCTTTTTCAGTTGGGTCTTTCTCTGCTTTGGGTTCAAGGTGATGCTTGCTTCGAGGAATGATTTTGGGAGTATTGCTTCCCTTTCAATTTCATTGAAGAGTTTAAACCGTAGTGGCAGCAGTCCCTCTCTAAATGTCTTGTAGAATTCAGCAGTGAAGCCAACAGGCCCTGGGCTTTTCTTAGTTGATAAGTTTTTAATTACATTTTCAATTTCATTAGTTGATATTGGGTTGTTCAGAAGTTTTAGGTCTGCTTCATTCAACTTTGGTAATTCATATGTATCTAGGAATCTGTCCATTTCTTCTGTGTTGTCCCTCTTATTGGCATATAGGTTCTGGAAGTAGGTATTGATGATCCTCTGGATTTCTCCTGGGTCTGTTGTAATTTCACCCTTTTCATTCCTAATTGCATGGATTTGGGCCTTTTCTTTCCCTTTTCTGACAAGGTTGGCTAAAGGTTTGTCAATTTTGTTGATTCTTTCAAAGAACCAACTCTTGGCTTCATTGATTTTTTTGTATCATTCTCTTAGTCTCCACTGCATTGATTTCTCCTCTGATCTTTGTAATTTCCTCCCTTGTATGAGCTTTGGGGTTGTCCTGCTCTTCTTTTTCTAGAAGCTTGAGGTTCAGCATCAGGTTGTTTAATTGGGCTCATTCTGTTTTCCTAATGTGCTTATTCACTGCTATGAATTTCCCTCATAAGACTGCTTTCATTGTGTCCCAGAGATTCTGATATGTTGTATTGTCATTGTCATTTAATTGAAGGAACTGTCTGATTTCTTCTTTCATTTCCTCTGTGACCCATTGGTTGTTCAGAAGTGTGTTGTTCAATTTCCACATGTTTATGAAATTTTTTGTGGTTTCTTTTGCTATGGATCTCCAATTTCATTGCACTATGGTCTGATAATATACAGGGGATAACTTCAATTCCTTTACACTTACTTAAACATGTTCTATGTGTGAGTATGTGGTCTATTTTGGAGAATGACCCAAGTGCAGCTGAGAAGAATGTGTATTCTGATTTTGTGGGGTGGAACACTCTGTAAACATCTGTTAAGTTCATTTGTTCAAGAGTTCAATTGAGTTATTGTATTTCATTACTTATTTTTAGTCTAGTTGATCTATCTATTTGTGAGAGTGAGGTGTTGAGGTCCCCCACTACAATTGTATTAGTGCATATATGACTTTTCATGTCTGTTAGTATTTGTTTTATATAGTTGGGTGCACTAGTGTTTGGTGTATAGATATTTATGATCATCACCTCTTCCTCTTGGATTCTTCCCTTTACAAGGATGTAGTGTCCTTTTTCATCTCTCTTAATCTGTGTGGATTTGAAATCCACTTGATCTGCAAAGAGGATAGCTGCTCCTGCTTTTTGGGGGGTTCCTCTCGCATGGAGTATTGTTTTCTACCCTTTAACTTTCAGTGTATGAGTTTCCTTTTGAATTAGGTGTGTTTCTTGTATGCAGCATATTGTTGGATTTTGCTTCTTGACCCATTCTGGCAGTCTGTTTCTTTTGATTGGTGAATTGAGACCATTAACATTGATGGTTATAACTGGAACCTATTGACTTGTCATTGCCATGACTTTTTCTTTTTGTTGGGTTCTCCCCCTTTACATTTAATTTCTTGTTATGCCAAATGTGTTCATTCTGCTTTGCTTCCTGGGGTTGTGATCCACAATGTCTGTTCCTAGGATATTGTGTAAAATTCTTTGGAGTGCTGGTTTGGTATTCATGAAATTCCTAAGGTGCTCTTTTTCATGAAAGTATCTTATTTCTCCATCCATTTTGAAAGATAGTTTTGCAGGGTACATCAATCTGGGTTGGAGGCTGTTTTCTTTTAGGGCTTGGAATATGTCACTCCAAGCTCTTCTTGCCTTGATGGTTTGTGTTGAGAAGTCTGCTGTGATTCTGATGGGCTTTCCTTTGTATGTGATTTGTTTCTTTTCTCTGACTGCTTGGAGAACTTTGTTCTTCTGTTGTGTTTCTGGAATCTTAACAATTATATGCCTATGTGTAGATTTTTTTTTTATCAAGGCTATTTGGAGTCCTATATGCTTCACTTATCTGTATGTCAAGCTCTTTTCCCCTGCTTGGGAAGTTTTCTGCCATTATTTCTGTGAAGAGATTTTTTATGTCATCTGCACTCTCTCTTGTTTCTTCATTGAGCCCAATCAGTCTTATGTTATTCTTCTTTGCATCATCTAGCAGCTGCTGGATTGATTTCTCGTGTTTCCTTATACTTTTGAAGCAATTTTTCTTTTCCTGGTCACTAATTGCAATCTTATCTTCTACATCTGAAATTCTGTCCTCACATTGGCTCATTCTGCTGTGTAGACTTTCAATGGAGTTTTCATGTCCTAGAAATCTATTTGCATCTGTTTTATGGATTCCATTTGTTTCCTATGTTGGGATTCCATCATGTTCCTGAGCTCCTCTCTAGATTTATTAATCATGTCTTGCACTAGGGACACAATTTCTCCTGTTATCTGAGAAAATATTACTGATTTCATTTTTTCCAGATCCCCTTTTGTTGCCAGTTCAGTGGGTCCAGGTGTTTGAGTATCAGAGTGTTCCATCTCATTTCCCTTTGGGGTTGCTGTAGGTGATCTGCAAGCCTGGTTTTGAGACTTCTTTACGTGTTTTCTCATTTTGACTGGGGCGGGGGCCTGTTAGCACCTGCATGGATTGGATTACCTCCACTGAGCTGGGAGAGGTGGGATGGGGGCCAGGAGCAGCGGTAGGGATGGTGGCCCAAAAGCCCTTTCCTGTGGGCTGGGAGCAGCGGGAGGGATGGTGGCCTGGAAGCCCCTTCCTCTTGGCCAGGAGCAGTGGGACAGAAGGTGGCCCAAATGCCCTTTCCTCTTGGCTGGGCACAGCGGGAGGGATGGTGACCTGGAAGCCCCTACCTCTGGGCTGGGAGCAGCGGGACTCAGTACCTTGGTCTGGTGGTCTGGTGTCCTCTGCGTCTTTGTAGTGTGGAATCAGGTGGCTGCCTGTCTGCAGTGGGGTGACTCGGCCGCCATCTGTTTGTTATATGTCTGTGACTATAACCATTAATAGGAACTAGTTGTAAAAGAGAAACAGAAATTTTACTGTCTAAGACCACCAGAAATGAGGTAATGGCTAAAAGAAGATATAAACGGAACTGTTAAAACAGTGGACGGGGCGGACATTGATTAGATGAGTTTCTGGCGGTCCCCCTCGCTAGTGATTAAAGGCTTTGTTTTTTACCCAACTTCTGTGTCTCTGTGCATTTCTTTCCACTATTTCAGAACAAGTGCACAGCAGCAACACAACGTAATCAAAGCCACTCTTGATTTCAGTCCCTGCCACAGCCAAAACACCCCCTCCCACTACAGTCTTCATTCACTCCATGACAGCTCCATTTCCCCAGCTGCTCAAGACAAAGCTTTGAAGGCATGATTTGAGCCTCATGTTCATGCCCCATGCCCACCCTTCAGCAAATCTTATATTCTACTTGCAGAGCATATCAGCAGCCTGACAATATCTGACCACAACCAGTGCTGCCCTAATCCAAACCATCACGATCTCTCACCAGAGATGCATCAGCCTTCCAATTTCTTCCCAAGAAATCTCAAATTTCTGCCCAGAAACCAGCAAGATCCTTCTAAAGTGCATTCAGGCCATGCCATTCCCTAATCAGAGCCTCCAATAGCTTTCTACCTCCTATTTCAAGTAACTCTCTAAGGCCTATGTGATCCACTTGCTCCTGCGTGTGTGCACACAAACAGCCTCTGCTCCTTTCTCCTCTATTTTTACTTCATTTCCACTAATCCCGATACACAAGTGCTATAAGGTATTTTAGCTTCCATATCAGAATTTCATGAATTACATAGTTTATAAAAACAGAAATGTATTCCATATAGTTCTGGGAAGGCTAGGAAGCACATGATCAGTACGTAAGAAGATTTCATGTCCTATGAGGGCTCACTTCCTGGTTCATGGATAGTCAGCTTTTCAATACAACCTCAAAGAGAGAAGAGGCAAGGGATCTCTCTGAGCCTGTTTTTTAAGGACACTCATCTCATTCCTAATCACCTCCCAAAGGCCCCGCCTCCAAATATAAACCACCTTCAAAATTTAGATTTCAACATATGAATTTTGAGAGGACATAAATATTCAATCCGTTTCATTATCGTGTTTTTTTTTAATTTACCAGGCACTCTCTCTACCAACACCTTTGAACTTGCTCTTGCCTGGTCCCACATATCTGCATGTCCCCTCATTTTCTTCCAGTTTTTGTTCAACTGTCATCTATCAAGGATGCCTTTCTTGACCATTCTATAAGAAAATAATAAATAAACCAGCCTACATACAACAACCACTTTCTACCCACTTGCTCTGTTTATATTTCTTCATATTATTACTACTCCCTGACACATTATACAGTTTTCTTAGAAAATCTGCAGGAAACTGGTTTCAGGCCCCCTGAAGATGCTATGGATCTTCAGAATCCATGAATGCTCAAGCCCCTACTATAAAGTGGCACAGTAGCTCCATGTAACTTGTGCACATCCTCCCACTTACTTTAAATTATCTCTAGATGACCTGCAAGGCCTAATATAATGTAAATGCTATGTAAATAGTTGCTGCACTGTATTGCTTATGGAAAAAAGACAAAGTATGTGAAACAGAACCCTTGGATATGTAGAACCGACTATATATTTATTTTTTAGGTTTTTCATCCTCCTATGTTAGCATACACACATCCTAAGAGAAGAGACTGTTTTGTTTACTGCTTTACTTTTAGCACCTTGAATATACACTGGAACAGATTTAAATATAGTAGTGTTATTTGTTAAATGAGTGCAAGTATCATGATCCAATTTTACAGATAACTGAAACTTTTAGTTTGACCTGCTAACAACCAGTAGTAAATGGCAGAGCCAAAGTTTGAACCTGTCTGTCAGGCTCCCAAGTGGTTTACCGCCACATCCTTCCCTCTGGAATCCAGGATCACCACACCCTCGCACTCACAGCGACAAGGCCCTTCCTCCCATTGACCTCCCTCCTCCTGCCTTCAAGAAGCAAATACTGTAGCTACCAGGCGCTGCTGTAGGGAAATGCAGAAGTGGGCGCAACAAGTAAGAGGTAGTTTATTTAAAGGTTTTACTTGGACCCTGCACCCCGCCACAGCTGAAATGTCTACAGTGACAGGGCACTACCTGAGAGGACTGACGAGGCAGGCAAAGGAGGCTGGGACTTCCTGTTGCGGGGGGGCTTCCCACTAAGGAAGCGTGGCTTCTTGGAAAGGAGGTGGGGGTTCCTACAGTCATTTTGCTGCATCTCCTTTGGAACTGCTCAGTATGCATACTATTGAAGGCTTCTTGATTAATTATGAGATACAGGAAAGAATAGGAAATTTATCTCCCTAATTGCATCTCAGTTGGATTCTTGGCGACCTTTTCCACCTCAGCAGTGCTATCCTGCTTTGCCAGCACTGCAGTCCCATGGGTGAACAAAAGACACCTGGTCCCTTCCGTGAGACCCACTTGCTGTGACTGCAGGTGGGGAGCCAACAAAGTCCTCTTGATTGAGATCTGTACAGGGACCAATCCAGCCTTGGGCTACACTGCCCCTACCCTGCTGCCCACTATGCTGGACTGGCAGGAAGGAGGGCAGCATGCACAGACAGCCAGGGCTGCATGGGTGTCATACCTGTCCCTGAGGAATGTGTCTTCCTGTGCTTTCCCAGACCCACAGTGGACACACTGCATGCACAGGAGCAGACAGCCTCAACTAGCTGAGAACTCAAGCTGCTTCCCTGTTCTGACAGCCAGGCTCTTCCCTGAGGCCAAAGAGGAAATTTCATCAGAAGCACCAGCCTATTGATGTGATCCCCCCAGCCTTTCTGCAGAGAGTACCAGAGCCACCAGCCTCTTCTCTGTCCCCACTGAATGGCAATTAACTATTGCCTCTGTGATTCTACTGTCCTTGACTGTGGACTGCAGTTGTAAGGTTACAGGGCCTCTGCTTCATAGAGAGGGTTGTGCATCAGAGAAAGAACAGAGGACAAGGGAAAAGGGTGGGAAAACAGCTGTTGTTGTGCTGAGTAAACATCATTCCTCCTTCTGCATTCAGCATGAGACGTGCCAGGGAGCCTGGCCCAGGAGTTCTGCTCCCTTGAGTTTCAGATGCTACCACTGCAGCCACCACACTTGCCGCAAATGCTGCCCCTGAGTCCCTTCTGAGGCTCCTCTTCCCTCACTGAGCCATGTTCCACCAGTTACCCTACTCATCAGCCTGAGGTCCAGATAATTTCCCAGGCTATGAAAAGCTGTGTTGTGGGGAGAGGAGGATGGAAGTGTCTGTGGGAATGGAATAAAGAAAATTGGGTTAAGTCAACAGGATTCTTTATTCCAAGACTTCTGAAAGCCTTTAATAGATATGTTTAAATTGTCAGTTCTCAAGAGGAAAACAGTAGTAATGTTCTCCTAACATTCTAAAAGAGAATGCATTCATTTTCTTTTCTTCCTTCCTTTCTTTCTTCTTTCTTTCTTCTTGAGAAAGCATAGGCTGGTCTCAAACTTGCAATCCTATATCAGCCTGACTCAGCCTCCTGAGTAGCTTGGATTTCAGGCATGTACTGCATCTGGTTGAGAATGCATCTTTCAAGGCACTCATCTAGACTAGGGCTTCAGGGACCTTTTATCATGAAACTCATCATTGGCATTGCCAAGGTACTAACAGCATCAAAACTGGTACATGCCATGGGACAATAAAAAAAGGACAATGC
Source organism: Heterocephalus glaber (assembly GCF_053883595.1). Lineage (NCBI taxonomy): Eukaryota > Metazoa > Chordata > Mammalia > Rodentia > Bathyergidae > Heterocephalus > Heterocephalus glaber. The sequence goes on from NW_028258308.1 coordinate 42,935,974, forward strand.
CATACTTTTTGTGGCACAGAGAATTCTACTTTCTGAGAAGCAAGACATCTGGCCCTTGCATACCCCTGCCACCCCTTCCCTACTCTGAAAGAAGCTTCCATGGGTGAACAGGGAGAGCAAAGGAGAGGGCTAGGATGCAGGCCAAGCATGGAAGGGGGTGCCCACAAGAGGCAATGGAAAGAGGGCAGAGAAGCCAGGAAGATAGCCAGGTGGGTTCACTCCTTTTGAGATAGGCTGAGCACTGCCCCACACCACAGTTATCCTCTTACATCTCACTCCTTGGGAACAGTGAGAAGGAAAAAGCAACTCTGGGAAAAGCAAGAGAAAAAGAGAGTTTTCCTCCAAAGCTTAGTTTGCTTCTTTCTTCCTGATTCTGTGACATTAGTATAAGAATGGAAGCATTTTGATGTTTCAGTTCATTTCTGCACTTACTGAGTGCCTCATGATGGCAGCTCTGGGTCCGGTGCTGTGAGGAATGAAAGTATAAAGCCAATGTCTGCTTTCAAAGAGTGAGCAACATTCCTGGCGATGGAGATTCAGTCAAGAACAAAAAGGGAAAAGTTCTGCCTCAGTGAGGGCTGGGGGGAGTGGATGCTGCATGATCCATGCAGAATGGAAGGCCCTTGGAAGATCTTCGAGGAAGGAGTGTAGGGCATTTCTTCTGGGAAGATAGTCAGAGATGTATCCTCAGCAACTCCATTTGTCCAGAGCCAGACAACTGGGAGTTGGTTGGACACACCTGTCTGTCCAGAGGCAGCAGAGCAGGGAGGAGAAAACTTGGCCATACCTGGCAGCTTGCACAGTAGACTGGGGCTTTCTGAGGAGGCTGGAAAGCCTGTGATGACTAAGACCACATCCCTTCCTGGGCACCCATGGTGAGGGGCATGCACTACTGAAAGTGCATGGTGAAGGTCGGAAGGCTGCCTGTTGGACTTTCCTCAATTTCACATTTGCCAAATGGAAATATGATAGGATGATTTGTTTCACCCCAAAATTTATATGTTGAAGTCCTAACCCCCAGTACCTCAGAATGTAACTTCATTGGAGACAGAGTCTAAATAAGTTAAATGAAGTCATTAAAGTGGACCCTACATAGTCAAACATGACCAGTGTCCTAATAAGTGATAAGAACAAAAGTACACATAGAAAAAAGACTATGTGAAAACACAGGGAGAGGAGGACATCTATAAACCAAAGAGAGAGGCAGTAAAAGGAACCAACCCACTGACACCTTGATCTAGGACATCCAGCCTCCAGAACTGTGAGACTGTTAAGCCAACCCATAGGTAATATTTTCTTATGGCTGCCCTAGGAAACTCACACAAAGAATGCTTCCTCTAGTTTTCCCTGGTAGACTACAATTGGCCTTCTTTTTCCTGCTTTCATATTCCTTCTATCACTTAGAACTTCCTCTTTTCCCGCTCTTATCATCAAAATCAAATAAAATACTCATGGGAACAAATTTAATGCATTTTATATGGACATCTGCTTAAAAGTATTGTGGCATTGTTCTGGGAACTGGAGATTCAAAAATGGGAAGAAGAGTCACCACTCTCAAGGAGCTCACAGTGGGGTGTTGACAATATTCGCATACACAACTTGCTGGGACATTCACTGGTGGCAACAAAATGGAGTTCAGGGAGCACAAAGGAAGATCCAAGAAGGAGCAGGGAAGCTGGGCCTTGAGGATTTAAAAGAAATCTTGGAGTACTAGGCTTTGAGGGTGTGGCCCAGAGTATTTTCTGTAGAAGAAAGAGCTTGTGCAAAATTCAGAGGGATAGGAGTACAGATGTGTGTGTTGAAGAGTGAGGTGTTGGGGGTCTGAATGGAGCACATAGGGAGCAGTGGGGGCAGGGGTCACTGAGGGTGGATGGTTGTAGCCCAGGGCTTCTGGGAATGGAGCCAGCCCTAATTAGAGTGCAGGAAAAAGGGAGCATGCTGAGATAGACTGCAATGGCAGAAAAAGGTAGGATGGGTAAGACAGGGGACAGAGACCAGTGGAGTGGGAAGAAAAGCCTGCTTTTAAGCCATCCATTAACCTGTTATGCATCTATGAACCAGGAAACAAAGAAATCAGAACATAACTTAGGAGCAAGATTGAGATGAGGAAGAGGGCAGGTGTAAGGGGGTGCAAACAAAGAGCAAAGAAAAGAAGGGATGGAATAGAAGCTTGGCCTAGGGAAGGAGCCCTTCTCTCTCTCTGCACACCAGGAAAGGTGAGAGGGGGTGAGGAGCAGTTTCCATCTTCTAGGTTCAGACAGGCTCACTCATTTGGCTAGGAGGGAATGAGGTGGCTGAGGCATGGGGAGAATGCAAAAGTTGTAATAGGGCTGCTATAGGAAAGGGAAGATGGGCACTGGGATGAGGTCAAATCCAACTTCATGTGGGCTTCTCCAGCAGCAGACCCTGCAATCATGTTTTGGGCACAAACAGTGTTTGGGAAGTGGTCCCAGGAAGTGTGGTGTGAGTAGAGAACTGAGGCAGCTGAGGGACGAAACTACTAAGGACATTAAAGCATATGCTTCTGCCCTAAGAGCTGATGTCTAATCCTTTAAGGCATCTTTATGAGACTGAGAAAAACACACCTGGGAATCTTCGTCCTCAGAAACCAGGAATCCAGAGTATTCATCCACTAACTCCTTTCCTCCACTGGTAGAGGGTGCTCCTTGGTGGTACTAAGTTCCTTACACCTAAGGTCTCCCTGATGCTCCGAAGGGCACAGAATTCTCTCAGGCAGAGACCTTGAGTTTGAGGAAAGAAACTGGTTCCCAGAATTCTGAGATAACATCCAAGATCTCCACCCGGTGTATGCACAGTGTATAATCAGTCCATCCCTTGAGCACAGCTTTGAAGAAATGGCACTCCTGTGGTTCTGTCACAGTGTGTGGGAGAAGAGCTCTTAAGGTCCTTAACAATTGACTTGGAGTCCATCACAGGGAGATTATCCTCAGTGCTGCTGATCTAATCAGGTGGACCCTTGAAAGAAACAATAAGTAGCATGAGATACTCTCTTCAGAGTTGATGTGGAATCATATGCCAAGGCCTGAGGGCCACCTCTGAGAGCTTGGAGAGATTCCCAGGCAACAGCCAGGAAGAACGTGGGGACATTGGTCTCACAACAGGGAACTAGATTCTGTCAATGACTAGAAAGTTTGGAAGGACACATTTGTCCTCAGAGAAGATCACAGTCCCAGTACTGTGCCTTCAGCCTCCGACCCTGAGCAGAGGATTCAGCTAAGCCCAGGCTCCTGACTGACCCACAGCAGCTGTGAGATAATAAGTGGATGCTGCTGTGAGTTTCTGTCATGGTGGAAATTTGTTATGCAGCAATGGAAGATGAACACAGGAGTTATTAATGCATCAAAGACATGCCCACCAGAGCTGCAGGCAACCTTCAGAGAGAGCTGAGTGGAGATGGATGGAGCACCAACAGCATCCTGCCCACTCCTGAGGCCTCCTCTACACCTAGAGGTAAATCCAAGTCCAACAACAGGAAGTGGCAGGGGGAGTGTCCCCTCTCCTGGCACCGAGAGAGTTCAGCCAGTCTGCAAGATGCCAACAGAGTGTGCCAGGGCCCCTGGGCTATGTGGGTTGGAGGCTGGAGCAGGGCTCAACAATCAGAGACAGAGACCAGGCCAGACTTGTGGAGGGAGAGGTTCTGGGGCTGCGATGGTTTCTGGGCAGGAAGTGGGTTATTTCCTCTCTGGCTCTCTCCTGGACTTCTTCCATCACCCCTTCAAGCCTCAGCTGTCAACACTGAGGAGCATGGAGTTGATTCTCCCTGTACCGATGGACATACAGCAATGTCCCTTGGATGGCAGATACTCCCCTTTGCAGCTTTGGCTGCTCAGCCTCCTCTTTCTTGCTCCTCAGCAGAGTGGAAATTAAAGCCGACAGAGGCAAATATTATAGCCAGGCCAACAAAAGGTACTTGCTATTCAAAGCAAGCCACACTTAGATGTCTGGGTCCCCTGCCAAGCTGGAGTCTGTGCTTAATCATTTTGAAGTATAACACTGAGCAAGTTATCACAGACTTTCCCCATCAAATTGAGTAACTTGTATTTAATGCAAAAGTTCTGGGGAAGACTGACATTCAGAATGTTAGTGGCAGACATTATTTTGTTTTATGCTATATATATTGTGTGTACTTTTATGTGGGGGGCTTACCAAAGTCCAGGATCTGCCCGGGTCTTCACTGTTCAGATTAATAAATTACATTTTATTGGTTCACCTAAGGATGAACATATTATTTAGGAATGAATGCATAATCTACAGTTTCACAAGGTACTGACAGAAGATCCTTGCAGTAGGAGAGACATGTCCAGGAGGACACTTCATTCAGGTTTAATTTGGGGTGAAAAGGTTCACCTCTAAAATAAAATTGAAAATCTTTCTCAACAAATACCTTCTGAGACTTTACTTATGCACGAGGCACTATGCCAGGTGCCATAGTACAGCCAAAAGTTATACAGGGGTCATGGCCTTGAGAATTTTCTTTGCACATAAATACAATACAGGTGAGAGTGCAAAGGAAAGGTGCAGAATGAAGTGGGAAGATCACAAGTTCAAAGCCATTCTGGGGTAATAACAAGACTTCCTTTCAAAAAGAAAAAGAAATAAAAGAAGAAAGGAAGAGGGGAGGGAGGGGGAAGGAATTAAAAAAGGAAAGGAAAAGGAAGGGAAGAGGAGGGGAGGGGAGGGAGGAGAAGGCAAGGGAAGGGAAGAAGATGCAGAAAAGTTGCCTAGGGAGTGCAAGGAGGGAGAGATGCTCCCAGCAGAGCACATGGGGAAAACCTCAGAACCAAGGAGGAGAAAGTGTTGGACATATGTTTGGAAGGAAATGACGGTTTGTGCCCAAGAGGGTGGAGGGTGGCTATTCCAAGAACAATAGGAGGTCAAAAACAGAAAGGATGGATGGGAAATGAGCAAGGCAGGTGATGCAGCCAGGCAGGAGGCATGCTAGAGAGATAAGAAGGTACCAGATTTTGCCTCCCAGTCACAGAACAAATGAAGCAGAGAGCTCTTAAGGGATGTGTCAGTCAATCAAAGAAAGGCCTGGTGAAGCCTTCTGTCTGTGAAATCCACTCTGGCCACTTGAAATTGTACCTTCCAGGTAATGTGGGAAATGCACTGACATTCCTGTCTCCTCCATTTGGATCCCTTATTTTCTGTCAGTTACTCGTCTTCTGCCATTACAGCTGTGCTTGGTGACAGTGTCGGACAGCTCTTTGATTGCAGCCTGTCTTACTTTAGTCACTCGGTGTATCAGTGCCCTCCTGACAGCCTCTGAGAGAGGATCCATGGTGGGAGCCAAGGGACCCTGGGTCTTATCAGCAAGGGAGAGACAAATTTTTCCTTAGGGTGGGTTCCTTTCTTAGATGCTGATCTTGCCTATCTTTGGCAGAGTTTAATTTGTTTCTGTAGCAAAGGGTAGCATTGCCTGACTTTGTCCACCCTTACAGTCCATCCTGTCTGGGCTTCCACACTGCTGTAGTGGGGTGGAGGGGAAGGCTGGCATTGGGCAAACTCATCATGGCAGTCTGGCTACTGGGCCAGTTCAAGGAGGTCCTGTGAGTCCCTGCCTCATAGAAGTAAGATATGGCAGAGGGCATGTCCACTTGACCTGATTATCTGGAGTTCCAGAAAGGGCTAGGTAGACTTTGTCTGGTGATACTTGTTTAAAAAAGGACATGAGCTTTAGTCAAACAGAACAAGCTTCAAGTCCCAGCTCTCACACTTTTCAGTGTGTCACCTCAACATGTTACTTATTCCAAGCCTCAGTTTCCTTGGTTTGAAGCGAAGGTAATGATCTTGCCTGCCCCCTAGGGTTGTTGAGGAGATTTCCAGGAGACACCTGGACAGCAGCTGGCCCTGTGCCTGGCCCACTGGTGACATTACCATAGGCCTCTACAGGTGTGCTCTGCAGTCATCAAAAGCTGTCTTGCTGGTGGGAAGAGCTGCCACCTGTATCCCTGGTAGCCAGAGACCTGGATAAGACCAATAAGTATACAACTTTGTTTCCAAGGTGACTCCACAGATTCCTTCCCGTCCCTCCTTCCTTGTAGTCAACAATCCCAAAGAAACTTTCCAACAAGCTACATGGGTTTCCACTTTGTAACCTCTGTGCGAGTGGCCTGGGGCCCCCAAAACCTAGGCTTTCAGCCACCTGAGGCAGAGAGGCGAGACCTCCAGTTCCACTGTGATTGATGGTAAAAAGCCATGTTGTCAACTCAGATTTCTAAGCTTCCACAAACAGCTAGACCAGTAAAGCTAGAGAAGGCCCCTACCACCTTATAGAGGTACACTTACTATTAAGTGCTTAGAAATTCTGCTAGCTATTTAACATCCCTTTGGTAGCTTGCACTTGGCCACAGAAGCATGGGTAGTATTGGCATCACAGAAAAGTAAACCTTGAAAGTCAAGCTCCCCCACCCCCTCCCTGAAAATCTAGTTGGAAATGGCCATCTGAAAGCTCTACACAGAGCAGTCAGTCTCTGAGCCCCTCCCTATACTCTCCTCCAGCACACTGGGGGTGGGAATCCCTTCACCTAATGCTGTGAACCTTACATCCAGATAGCCCAGTGAACCATAAGTAGCCCTGAAATAAAGTGCCAGTGGGAGGCTGGTGAAAAGTAGCTTATGATGGAGGGATGGAGACTGCTCTTTGAAACTAGTGTGGAGTCTCTGACTCAAGCCCCTCCTTGGAAAGGAGCTGGTCCTGAGGTATTTGGGAGCAAAATTTCATTAATGTCTGTAGTGAGGTGCGGGTAGAATTCAGAGAAAGAACAGCTGCTCAGAACAAAACCCAGGGACTCCACAGGGTCACTGGGAATCGTGGCCACCACACCAGGGATGCACCGAATAAACATTCTTATGAAGAGAGGGTACAGGAGAAAGCTGGTGGAGCTACTGGAAGGAAAAGGAAAGATGCCCACTGTCAGCTCAGGAGAGGCTGAATATGCATCTCACCTTGTTGAAGCTGAAGGTTGGCACAGCCACAGGCAGGTGAAGAAGTGGAGTCTCCTTCAAACCAAGTGGACAGGCTCTACCCGGAGCCTCTTAGCAGAGGCCTTGCTGAACCCTGAGGGTGGCACTGTGGAGGGACCTCCAGGGCCAGTGTGCAGCTCTGCCTTGCTCCTCTCAGAAGGAGCTATTCTCCTGTGACAGTTAGGGTGATTTTCCCTGGACTCCATCTTCAGTGTATCTGCTGCATTAGTTCCTGCAATATTTATGCCATACAATCAATTTTTCATCCATCCCATCTCTTGACTTCTTAGACAAGTTTGGGAACCTCGTCCTCTTCGAGGTCTCACCCTCCTTGATGTGAATGGAAACCAGACTGAAGCACCAGGAAGCCCCCGCACCAAACCCTAGCTGCTGGCCTCCTGCTGGGGCCAGGCCTGTGACCGTGACCAAGAGCACCACAGCTGCACTTTTCAAGCTATCATGATCGCATTCCATCTTCACTAACCAATCTTGCACCACCTGAGCCTTCTAGGTTCTGCAGCCTCAGGCTACTCCTTCCCACCTACCAGGCCTCCACCTCACCACCTGGGGACCTTTTTCCTTCATGCAGCAAGAGCTGCCTCTTTTCCAGAGTCAGCTTGAATACACACTTCCAGGAAGCCATGTTTTCCCTAACTCAACCATCACCCTCTCCTTTCTTGTCTATTTCACTCCAGGACTTAGTATTTAGCTGTTCTTTTGTTGTTCTCACAGGTGAACTATAAACTCTGTAAAGATAGAGTCTGCATCTTAATATTTCTGTGTCCTCCACGGTGTTTAGCATAGCACTGGGATGTAGTAGAGGCTTAATAAATAACTTGCATGGTTGAAAGAATTTTGGCCTGTAACAATTGTGTATTTTCCTTACTGGGACTAATCACAGATGTAATAATGATAACACTTGCAGAGACATTCTTATCTCTGAGAAATAAATAAATACATTGTCATAATAATTGTTTCAATTGATTGAAGACTTATTCTTTCCTCAAAACAGCAAACCAGTTTACAAGTGTGATCTTACCTCTGAGCTAAGCACCATTACAACACCTCTTTTACACCTGAAGTGTCTGAAGCACAGGGACCCTGTAACCTTTGCAAGATCACACAGTTGATACAATGTAGAGCAAACATTCAATTCCAGGCATCTTATCCAGAGCTCAGAACTTTCCATCTCCATAGTCTTGCAGCCACCAGCATCCCTCACTGCTGTGCGGAGAAGGGCACTCTGACAAATGGGGAGCACTGGTCTCCACCAGCTGCTTGTGCAGCTCAGTGCAGCAGAGATGGGACCTTCAGCCCAATATGTGAGATTCCAAGAAGTTTTATTATCTGCTAGGTCCTGAAACAGCAGTTATGCAGGAGTAAAGCAATCATTTCTTAAAAAGAATCAGTCCACACAAACAATGAAGAGAAGAATCTGTGGCAAGAAAGGGATGCTAACAAAAGTCCAGAAAACCCACAGAGGGTTAAGCTTGGTGGATCTGTCCACCTGAGGGACCTGGGACTCCCAGAGCAAGCACTGAGTTTTGGGGGAAGCTGGGACCAGGACAGAGTTTGGAAATGGCTATCGGACAGCTCTCTACAGAAGAGTCCAGCTTCTATGCCCTCCCCAACTCTGTCCGCCCTGGGCTCTGCAAAACCAGGACCAACTTAAAGGGTATCTGACCAGGCTGAGAAAAGGAACTGAGTCACATCTGTCTGCAGAACCAAAAAATCCTTGTCATTCTGACCCCAAGCTCCCTTTCATTCACAAGAGCCAAATGCTAATGGCCAGATATGTATCTCAAAGCAGAAGGTGGGAAAATAGAATCCTATATTAACAAACAGAATCTCTAGGTAAATTTATAGATATATTTGAGGGTCTTTCTGGGAAAAAGCCAACTTGTAGCCCCATCACCCAGTGATGAAATTGGAGTCAGTGCTCTGCCACACCCAGACAACTTCACATAAACCTTCTGAGTCCTTCTTCCAAAATGTCAACAGGCAGCAAAGTATTAATAGATTTTGATGGAAAGACTATACTATGAAGATCAAAGCAAATAAATTATCTTTTAAGTCAAGACATAAAGACAATATGGAAAACAGAGAACATTTCCAAAGACCATTGATATCTTTAGATAGATACAAAAGAGAAATTATATCCATGAAATGAGAACAGAATACCAAAATGGGAGCAATTGAAGAATAAGAAAGCTCTATAAAAATAAAATTATAAGCATCAAAATTTTTGAAATTCATAAAAGATTCAATAAAGTTGCAGAGATAATTCAGGAGAAATGAGGATGAGGAGAAGGAGGTAAATGAAGAAGAAGAAGAGAAAGAGGAAGAGAAGGAGAAATGAGCTATAGATAAGGAGAGGGAAAAGTCAATGATTAACTCAGGAGATCCAGTACCTAGCTAATAGAAGTTACATGAAGAGAGAATAGAAACAGATAAAAAGATAAAACAAAGCAATAAAAATAATACAGGGTAATTCCAATCTGGGCAGATTAAAAAGACCAATTTAGTGACCAAGACAATGAATGAAAAAAGATTCATAGCCAAGAACCCTAATCATAAATTTAACATGAGGATAAAAAGACAGGAAGAAAGGAGGGAAGGAAAGAAGGAAGAAAGGAAGGAAGGGAGGGAGGGAAGGAGGGAGGGAGGGAGGAAGGAAGGAAGGAAGGAAGGAAGAGGGAAGGAAGGGGAGGGAGGGAGCAGTGAGGGAGGTCTCACACAATCACCAGGGGATCTGGGTGGCCCTGAATTTCTCAGCATCCCCCCTACCAGAGGTCAGATGGTAGTGGAACAATGCTTTCAAAATTCTGAGGAGAAGAAAAATGACTTTAAATTTAAAATTACATATTTAGCTCAACCACCAAACAAATTGGAGGTAGAGCAAGATATTTTCCATCACAGAAAGACATGAGTGACCTGTCTCCCCCAAATATTTCCCAGAAAGGGAAAACTAGTAGATGAGTTTTGGTAGTGCATACACACGTGCATACATGCACACACACACACATATATGCACACATATACAGAGACACATACATAACACATATATGTACCCACAGATAATACAGGTGCACACATACAGAAAGACAGGCACACACGTGCATACATAAAAATAAGGGAAAAGGGGGAAATAAACCAAGAGAAAGTTTGGACTCAGGAAGCCAGTGAAAGATTAGAGAAACAGAAGAGCAAAGTCTAAGCCATGGCTAGCAAAGGGAAAAACAGGAAGTTTAGGAGGAAGATAAGGGGGGGGTGGGGGAGTGGAGTAGAACTAAACAAGATAAAGCAAAAACCCCTAGTGGTTTTGTTTCTCTGGTTAAACCCTGCTCAACCCTAAGCTAAGCAAACGAAAATAATTTATACCGCTGGGAAAGGCAAAATAGAAATTTGTGCAAGAGCAAAAATAGTAACTGTGGTGGACCTTGTGGCTTTGTGGTAAACAGTATTTGCATGAGCCTAATGGTGCAACAACCAGCCATTCATTTACCCAGAATGCGTGCTGTAACTGTACCCAGAAGACTGAAGAGGTCTACACAAGTAGGTGGGGAATAAAAGGGCCAAATCCTCCACCAACCGTCCCTGCCCAGAACCCTCTGCCCCAACCAGGACAGGGCCCACTTGCTCATCTCATTTGAGTCTCTGCTTAACGCCACTTCTTTTGCCCAATGTATCTAACCTTATTCCCCAACCTATAGCAATCTTACTCTGCTTTATTTTTCTTTATAACATTTTCTGACCATATATCATATAATATAATTTTACAGAATATCGCTTGCCATATAGGAGACCTTTAATAAATATTGGTTTAATAAAGTAATGAACAAATTACCTTGAGAGGAAATAAATAATGAATGTTTATCTTAGCTTGGATTTCCCTAGAAGTAGACCCTGAGACCAGGATTAGTGCTCAAGTTTATTTGAAGTGGTTCCTAGGGCCCGGAGGAGAGGGGAATGGAGACTGTTAATAAGCACAGAGTTTCAGTTTGAAATGATGAAAAGCACTGGAGATGGTTGGAGGTAACAGTTGCACAACAATATGAATATATTTATGCCATTCAACTATGCAGTTAAAAATGGTTGAGAAAGTGAATTTTACATGCTATGTATTTTAATACAATAAAAAATAGATATTTTAAAGAATCTGCTTTGGGAGATACAGAAAGCATCACTGGGAGTGTGACAGGATGGGACAGCCACCAAGCAAGGTACCTGATTCACCAGAAACCTTGGGGGGACTAGGCCTAGAACCTCAGGGAAACTCTGGGGCACAGCCGGCACCTTCCTAAGTAACCCCAGTACAGGAAGGAAGGAATGTGGACACCAAGCCCCAGCAGGCTGGGGGCTGCTCCAGGAAATTCTAGCATTTTGGCCCCCTCTGTGCTCAGGTGAGCAGTCTGAACAAAGTCCTCAGGCAAAGAGATGAAAGTATTGAGAGCCAGGAGGAGGCCAGCTGTGTGCAGGCAAGGCCCAAAGGAACCCAAGGGCATTGGCTGTCAGGTGCAAGGCCTAACACTGATGCTCGAGGAACCATAGTCTTTGTGGGTTACTTAGACACAGGGAGCCGAGCCCGCTGAGATCCAAGGGAAGGGTTCAGAAGCATTGCATCTGGAGAGTGGGGTTCAGGAATGGGAAGGGGATTGCTGCCTTTCATTCATTATAACTTTCTCTAATTTTTGAAAGTATCATTTTACTTTTAAACCATGTCCATGCTTTATTTTGAAAAGAAAAGTTAAATTTGAAATGAATATGAATATCATCAGGAAGTCATCCCACATCCACAGATTCGATTCTAATTTTTCATGGGAAAATGTCACAAAATGATTAACAAACCTGTAGAAAAAGAACTCAGTAAATGTTAATTGAAGAGAACAGAAGCCAAACACAATGGAAACCAGTAATCAGTTGTATTCAATTCTGAAGTATTTTGTTAAGCTTCTACCATGTGTCAGGCACTGTGAAAGCTGAAGAGGTAAGAGGCTTGTACTGGGTTAAGTAGCATCTCCCCAAAACGTGTGTCCACCTGAAACTTCAGAATATGACCTTATTTGGAAGTAGGGTCTTTGCACATGTAGTTAGTTGAAGTCATATGATATGGACTGACTTCATAATGGAAGCCTCCTAGATCTAAGACTGAGAGACTCAAAACAGCCCATGTGAAGACATACAGGAGAAAGCCACCTGAAGACAGAGACAGAGGCTGGAAGGAAGCTGAGAAATGTCAAGGGTTTTAGGCCCTGGGAGATTGGCATGGGACAGGTCCTTCCACAGAGCCCCACGGGGAGCCCAACCATGCCACACTTCAGGTGGATTTCAGACTTCTGGCAAAAAGAAAGTGAGAGGATAGTTTTTCTTGTTTTTAGCCACCAACTTGTGGTAAATTATTGTGTGGCCCTAGGAAATAAGTATGCCCTGTTTGTACAAGTTTGTGGCCTTCCACTGTGCCCTCCAGCCTTCTGCTTCTCTTTCCAGCTGGCTAAGCTGGAGTATCTATCTGAAAGGATGCTGTATGTGAAGGAGGTGACTGAGCAAGGTGGAGCCCAGCCCCTGGCTCTCAGCATGCTAACCCAGGCTGCCAATTTATGTGTGACATCTATGTGTAAATAGGCACCAATATCATTTATGCCCCTGTCTTTTTAGGCTTTCTGTCACTTGCTAATGAATCAAATCCCAATTCCTACCTGGAGACAGACTTGCAATTCAGTGTGGTAACTAATGTGTCAGCCACCAAAGAATGAATGATTAACCCAAAGAGATAAGCAATAGCTTCTCTGAAAAGCCACTGGCAGCTGGATTTGTGAGCCTAGGAAAGAGCATGCCAGGATGTAGGGAGGCAGGTGAGCATTTCAGGGGACACGATTCACAGACATGGCCAGTAATGTGAGGAACAGGGCCTGAGACCACTGCGTGGCCCCGAGCAGGTGAAATGTGTTCAAGGAAGATGTGACACAACTACAGAGGGAGACAGAGCATGGTGAGGGGGATTCAGAACACCACCCTAGCTGCTTGCACTTTATCGTGTCAGTAAGGGAATCCTAAGTGGGTGTGCAGAGCTATGGGGGATAACATTATCCAGTGCAAAAGATGGCTTTGGCCAAGGTGTGGGGACAGCTTGGGAGAAACTAGATTCCAGGAGCCCAGGTAAAAGGCCACGACAGTGGTTGTTTTGTTTGATGATAACAAGGGTCAAAATTAGTGCAGAGGTCGTGGGGACAGAAAGGAAGAAATACCTCAAAGTACAGCTTTTGGATGACAGATGGATTGGCAGTGGAGTATGAGGGGCGGAATCTGTGATAACTTGACTTGCTAGCTCAGAGCATGCACAGGTAAATCTTTACCTGAGACTGATACACAGCAAGAGGGGGGAAGCTGGGAGGGCAGTACCGAGCATAGCTCCCCAAATTGGCTCCGAAGTCATCCTTCAAAGTTCTGAAAACCACGTTGCTTCTTTTCTAGAAAAGGCCCTGAGTGCTCTGCCCCTCCACAGCAGCAGAAGTGGTAATTCCCCCACTGTGAACTTGGCCTTAGTATTCCTGCAGAATGCAGACCCTCCTCACACATGGGTCCCAGCTCTGCTCAGTGTCTCAAGGGTCAGCCCCAAGTGAGTTATGCTCCCTCTTCACGGTCTGAGTCTCGGCTCTATGAGACCCTCTGCCTCACTGGATACCTTCTTCCAATGTTTATCTGAGTGCTCCCTCTTGGTTTTCTCAGTACTCTGGTGCCTTTTAGCCAAGGTCCTATATTAAATTACTTCAATAGACACTGGGCCCAGATTGATACAGTTGTTGGTACCCAGGTGAACTCAGGAGACAGGCTCATCAAAGATGGGGTTCTAGAAGGGTCAGTTTGGGACACGTTTCTAGTCCCCCGAGGCATCCAGGTGGAGCTGTCCAGCCAGTGGCTGATGAGCCTGAGTGTGGGAGGGGCGTGAGGCTCGCAATGGACACAAATGAACCCTCCTCCTGTGAGTCACTGTTAACCCCTCAGAGAGCAGAAGAGAAAGGTGGGGCCTTCAAGATCCCCAAGAAGCCCCTTGAGCATGAGAGCAAAATAAGACACATCTGAACATTAGGAGGAGAACCAGTAAAGCACAATGTTTCCTCCCCAGTGGGAAGAGTTTTTAGAAGGAGACAGCCCTTCTACAAAAGCTAAGGTCATGAATAAGGGGCCAGCAGTGGGCTCAGCAGCAGCCACTCATGACCTTGATGAAGACTCTTCCTTTGGAGCTGAGGAGACAGAGGTGATTGGAGAAGCTCAAGGATAAATGGAAAATGAGACGAGACAATCAAGCTATTAGCTAGAGGGTCAGAGGAGAATGTTTCTATTTCTAAATGAGGGAGACTGTGTCCCCTCTAAACTGTGGGAAGGAGCCGTGGGAAGTGAGAGGAAGGTTCATGGTGCAGGATGCAGAGTGCAGGGCTGGGGTGCGTGGGGCAAATTGAGCACCTAGATGGGTAAATCTGAGGCAGTGAGGACTTTGTGGCTGCTCATTCATTCAGTGAACAGTTCAGTGTCTGAGTATGTTAGGCTCTGTGCTAGATGCTGGGGATAACAGCCCTGAAAAAGAGAAAATCAGAGGCTAGAACCAAAAGGGGTGGGGGAGATGCAGTCAACAACAAAATCCCATCAAGTTCCCTGGAGAGGGAGGCAGTAGATTTAAGCAGCTGGCTTTGAATTTATCTGCTGTTTTTCTCCCTAAAGTAGTTGGCAGGTTATTTTATGGGCAAGATAAGAAAACTACCACTTCCCTGAAACCGGACCGGTGCTCCCAGGGTCAAGGATGTCTCATTTGCCATAGGCACCTCTGTTTTAGAAAGAAAAAACATAGATAGTAACTTGCTTGCTCCCTGTCCCTTGGTATGGCCTTGGGTCCCCCAGCCTGTAGGGACAGTGCTGACCATTCTCTTGACTTCATAGTATGAGCCAGCTTTCTGTCTTGGGATGCTCAGGCCTGAGGTCTGTGGACTTTCCCTTTCAATGGACACCACATATGCTACAGTATGACTGATTGCTGTAATTACACAGAGGACACCCCAGTCATACCTTAAAGAAGCCAACAGCTATAGCATGGATCCTAAAGCTTCAAGAAGCATCAGAATATGCAGCACTGCTTCGTACAGGGAAGGGAGATGGCGAAGCTGTACTGTTAGAGCAGCCCTTC